>NC_053429.1:39126633-39459276 GCF_007990345.1 Gossypium hirsutum
TATGAGTATATCGTATTCAAAAGCCTGAAGGCTGCACAGAAGCACATAAGTGCTAAACGAAAACCCTTAAGGGTTGAACAAAAGCTCTTAAGAGCTAAATGAAAATCAATAAGGTTAAACTGAAACTCATACAAGTTAACTGAAACTCATATGAGCTAAACGGGAAGAAAACACAAAAGTTCACAAAAAATGTTGAACCTTGGTTAACTTAGGTAATTTGCCATCAATTCCTTTTTTGCACTGAACGATTGTACTCAATCCCGTGTTCCGTTCGTTTTGAATATTTGATTCAATTTCATAATTCTTAATATAGTTTTATTTTCAACAAATAATATAAACAAATACATATTACCATTCATCAATTTAACAAATAACATTAAAAATTTAACCATAGCTGGACTAGTTTGTAAAATTTGTTATAGCTTAGGAACTATTCAGATAATTTCTCTTTTCCTCGATTTTCTTTGGACTCTTGATCTATAATATAAATTTATTCATTCATTAGCACATATATTTCAGCCTCATTCCACTTCACAATTCATACCCTTCAATTTTTGAAATTACACATTTACCCTAAATTTTACAATTTTTACACTTTAGTCCCTAATCAATTAACCTATCAATTGAACTTATTTTTCTCAATTAAAAATTCGTTCCATCATTTTAAACTACTACACAATCTTTGAAAATCATAATTTCAACACTAAACCCTAATTCTTAACTTTTTCACTGTTAGGTCCTAAAAATCAATTTCTATTAAAATCACTTAATAAAATCATCACATAACAAAATTAGACCTTCAAATCCATGATTATTCATCATAAAATTCCATAACTCAGTCATGGAAACTTTCAAAATCACTAATAGAATAAAAAACTAATAAATTCAATAGTTGGGCCTAGTTGTAAAAGTCTCAAAAACACAAAAAATTCAAGAAAAGAAAAGAATTGGTCTTACATGTAGCAAAAATATGAAAAACCAGCTTAGAAGAACTCTTCAATGGCTATTTTTGGCTGGATAAATATGAAGATTTGTCTAGAATTTCAATTTAGTCATTATTTTATTTAGTTAATTTGCAAAATTTCCAATTTTGCCCTTAGTTCACATTACTTCCTTACTAATTTCCATATCTCTATCGTCCATCCTATGTAATTTAGGCCCAATTGCCCTTTAAATCCCTCTTATTTCTTATTTGAGCTATTTAGTCACTATTTCTTTAATTAACAAGTTTTGCACCTTTTTCAATTTAATCTTTTTTAATTAATTAACTATCAAAACATTAAAATTTTCTAACGAAACTTTAATACTAATTCACTAACACTCTGTAAATATTTATAAAAATATTTACGGCTCTGTTTATGAAATCGAGGTCTCGATACCTTATTTTCAACCCAATTTACCTAATAAATTCATTTAATTCACAAAATTCACTAATTCAAAAATATTTCTAAAATCTCACTTGATTAATAAATAGTAATTTATTAAATTTTCAAACTCACTTGTCGAATTTAGTGATCTCGAATCACTATCTCTGACACCACTAAAAATTAGGCTGTTACATCTCCCCACTAATTTGCTATATATATAATTAGAAACTTATTAACCTTTAATTAGGATATGCAATGGCTATGATCTAATATAACATAACTTAGTATAAATGAATGGCCATGATCAACTTATGCCACTAGCCATGTCTTAATGATGGTTTTATTGCATTAGGGTCCTTGGTTCAATTGCTACTTAAGGCTTCATCCATTTCTTAAATCACAAATGACTTGTGCAAC
This sequence comes from Gossypium hirsutum, assembly GCF_007990345.1. Classification (NCBI taxonomy): domain Eukaryota; kingdom Viridiplantae; phylum Streptophyta; class Magnoliopsida; order Malvales; family Malvaceae; genus Gossypium; species Gossypium hirsutum. Next base: position 39,128,418 of record NC_053429.1, read on the forward strand.
CACTTTGCAATTTAGCCCTTGTACTATAATTAACAACTTTCTTGATTGAATCAATTAATAAATCAATATTATAATTTCATACTTAACGTGATAACTTCTTGATTAATAATCCAATTAACTTGTTCTATGAAATCCGACTTCAAAAATGTATTTTTTGACATCAGCTAAAATCAAGTCGTTACATAAGGAGTAGATTACTGGGCCTATAGACATATTTCGTCGGCTATGACCGTTCAAGATGAACTTTGGGCGCTCTCAGATGGTCTAAAGTTAGTTAAGGATGCTAATATTGAAAATCTTGTAGTCAAGGTGGATGCTACAAGTGTTATTAGCCTTACTTGTAATCATAATACCTCTAACCCTTTGCTATTTACATTGATCCTTGAATGTAAGACCTTACTTGATCAATTCCATCAGCACCAGCTTAAGCACACATTTAGGGAAGGTAACCGTTTTGGAAGCAAATTTTCAAATCCTCCTCAATTGAATTCCTCTTATTCTACTTTTTATTTTGTTGTTTGTCAACAACCTCCAAAATATTTAATCCTATTATGCATGTCGAGGCTATGGGGGAAGTGATGTATCATGACACTTTTGCTAACTAATTTCAGTTATTCTATTTATGATAAAAAAAAATCCCCTCATGTGTTTTGCTTCCAACGTTATGCCTTTGCCACAATTCATCACCTGCTTTTCTTTTAGATGTTACGAATATTGTCGACATATATATTATTTGTGACTTTTTTTGGTGCTTTAATTCTCTATCTTTAAAAGTAAAAGAAAAAAATGACATTATAAATACGTGTTACCATAGTGAATGATATCTAGATAATGTTGATAAATGTTAAGGGTTTAGGATAAAGGTTTTCATGGGTCGGGTCGGGCTGGGCCGAGCTCAACTAAAAATTTAGGCCCATTTACTAGTCCCAGGCTCGACCCAACCCAAAAAATGGGCCTAAAATTTTGCCCTAGCCTGACTCGGATAAAAATGCTAAAACTTAGGCCCAACCTGGCCCGCCCGTGTTAATTTTTATATTATTTTTATATAATTTTTAAATATATATAATACATCAAAATAAATATTTCCCAATAAATTAAAAATAAATTTTATAAAATATGTAGACTTAACTAACACTAAGATAAATGAAACTTAACAAGCAAATGCCTCTAAAATAATAACAAAATTAACAAATGTCTTTAAAATAATAACAAAATTAACAACAAAATAAGTTTTATTCAATATCCAAACAATAACAACAAAATAGTATAAACATAATAGTAGAATGGTAGCAAAATAGGGAGAAAACAACAAGAAAATAACATTAAAAAAAAAAGCAGATTTTTTTGTCCTTTAGTGAATTCAGGCCGAGCCCGAGCCAAAAATGCCTTACTCGAGGCCTGACCCGTTTTTCAAACGGGCCTTATTTTTTTCCAAGCCCATTTTTTAGGCCTATATTTTTGCCCAAACCCTCCTACATTTCGGGTGAGCCTTCGGGCTGAGCCAGATGACCCGACCCATGATCAAGTCTAGTTTAGGACTTTTAAGCGTTTAGTTTTGAATCTTGTCATACGTAAATATCATTCTTAATCTTTTTAGATTTATTTTGGGTTTCAATTCCATTATATATGGGCTCTATCTAGGTTTATTTTAATTTTTAGTTTGATTGTGTTTTGTATTAAAATGATTCTAATTATACTTATTTGGACGTGTATTATTTGTGATGGTACTATGGGAATTATAAATAATTTTAACTCAATCTTGAGAACCCTTCTTCCTTATACTTTAACTTTTTATATATTATAGAAATAAATATTAAAATTATATATGAACTTTACTTTAACGTGCAATGTTTATATATGAATATTAATTTAAATTAATTATATGCATAAATCTCTTTTTTTATTCAATTATATTTATGAAAGTTTTATTGTGATTTAATTATACACATTCATAATATATATAAATCTAATTTTTTTAAATATAATTATTTATATATACAATATATAAATTTAAAACATTGCACATTGGTTGTCAGTGCCTTTAGAAAACTCAACAAAAATATTAAAATTAAATTTACATTTATATATTCGCACAAAAATCTAAACTTATGTATCATTATACATATAATTAAAGTTAATGTATAGTTTTAAAATTTATAACATCAAGTTTAGTTAATTATAATTCCTAGGCTGATTATATCAAATTGTATAAGGGTATGAACTACAAAGTTTATACATCTAAATAACCTATAGGTAGAATTAAATACTACAAAGTATAACACCAACATAACTATAATTTACATTGGATCAAAATAACTTTGGACATGACTTATATACGGTAGGATTCAAGCTGTATATAAAAAGCTCATACATAATTTACACAGTGTAAAACTTAATCTAATCACTCAAAATCTCAACTTTTATTAACAACGTCAAAATCTCAACTTTTATTAACAACGTCAAAATCTCATTGGCAATTTTTTTTTTATTTCTTATTTTATCATTGAAAAGAAAGCATTGCACATGATTTATACATGACTCTGAACAATACTTGTTGGACCGAGTGATAAGGGGTTTGATGCCTCTCAAGTAAAATATCAAGTTTGAAACTTGTGAATTTTACATTTAAAAGGGTTTGCCTCACTTTTAGCATTTGAATTACAAATTTAATTGGGATCCAATATAATTACGAAAAAGTATAAGACCAAAAAAAAGTTCAATATATTATTTGGTACCTCAGTTTAGCTTCAATACTCAATTTAGTATCTAGACCAAATATCATTATGTAGCCAATTAACATTTGATAGTATGCTCTAGTAAAAAGATCATAAGCACTTAATTAGGACAACAAAAAAAAAACTCAGATATCAAAATTGAATATTGAAGCTAAATTCAGGTGGTTAATTGGGACAAAGAAAAACTCAAGTAACAATTTGAACATTAAGCCAAACTTAGGTGTCAAATTGGAAAAAAAAACTCGGGTGCCAAATTGAAAAAAAACTCGCGTACCAAATTGAACATTATAACCAAAAACAGGTACCAGAAAACATATTAACCTAAGAAAAAACTTTTGGAGGAGTGAAACTTTCGGGACAAACATCAAACTGTCCGAACAGTTAGTGAATGGTTTATTAACGAACACGTGTCGAAACGTAAAGAATCAAGTGCAACCCGGCCTAGGTATCGTGGAGCATCCTTAACGCAGAAATGACGTGGCAGTCAATATCAACCATTAGGAAGTCGTCACGCTTATCCATTGTCAATCACTTGCATGGACCCACACGCTTTATGGTAATGGTGTTTTAGTAATTTCGATAAGCAATAAAATACTTCCTAAAAATATACACATTTAAAAAACAATAAATTTCTTTCAGAAATAAAAACAATCTATAAAATAATAGTGAGAATTTTATCTAATTGAGTAGGTTGAGATGTTTTTGGATCTAATAAATTTAGGTTTTAAATTTTTTTTTTATTAATTTTGGATTTGGTTAACGAATGATTTATAGCTGTTTTAGGTTTGGTCCTTCGAATTTGAAGCTTGAGCTTTTTTAGTTAAGTTTTTTTAAGGCTTAGTTTTAAAATATTTTTCAAAAAGAGAAGTTAAAATTTTTAACTTCTCAAAAAAGTATTTTTAGGCTAATTTTTTTTGTTTAGGAGAAGCATTTTTTCTTTAAAAAAATAATTTTTTTAGAAATACTTTTGCCTCAAAAATATTTTTTAAAAGTAATATTAGACACACCCTAATGTTTGACTGCTTTGGGATTAAGTTATTTCAAATTATTTGTTTAGGTCATTGTGATTTCGTTATTTTTTATTTAAATTATTTCGAGTTTTAAGTATTTTGAGTTCAAATTGTTTTTTTTAGGATTGATCAATTTTTAGATTTAGATTAAATTGCTTGGGATTATTGGCTCTTTATAATAAAATTAAATTGAATTAAATTTAATAGTAAGTTAAATTCATGTCAAAAATAGACTGCAATAAAAATAGTATATAACAAAATTATTAGAAAAATATTTATTTTTTACTGAATACCATTTAAAATTTTAATTAAGATATTAAATATTTATTTTTTTATTGAATACCATTTAAATTTTTAATTAAGATATTAAACTCCACAAACAACAACATAATTAGAAAACCTCTTTGTGTTCTTTCATTATGTTTAAACTTTGCAAAAGGAAAAAAAACTTATGTTAGAAAAATAAAATTTAATAAAAATACACAAGACAACTGAGTTTATATATATATATATGAAATAAAAAAGATTAATTAGCAAAATAATTGAGGTTGTAGATTAATTAGTAAAATGGTAGAATAATATCGTTTAGAATTAAAAATGGGCAAATATCATAAATAGTCCATATATTTTATCAAACTTTCATAATAATTAATTTTAATTAGTTTCAATTGTTTTTTTCTTTTTTTTTCTAGTTTCAATACAATATCGATAGATTTGAAGTGTAAGGCTTTGGTGGGAGCTACAAGTAAAAGCTTTGAAATGTTACAATTAAATGTTTAAAATTTATTATGTGTGTCAGATCAAATCTTATTATGATTGAGTTTTATTGCTTAGTAGAAAGACAAAAACACCCTTATAACAATATAACTTATATAAATAGTATTTTAATAATTTCTTAATTGAGTTGAGGCTTAGTTAACTTATAACATAAACTAGTATATCTATTATACACGTATGCATTGAGAAACCACATATTTATAATATAAGTATGTGTTTAAAAATAACATATAACAAATAATAAAATGTATGTTCTGAAACTAATAGTGTTTTAAAAAAAAAAGGAACAATTAATTTAAATTATGAGTAAAAAGAAATTAAATAGGTGAATACATCATGTTAAGAATAGTAAATGAACTCAATCATTTATCATGATCTTGTCATTTGTCTATAGCATGTCATCATGTTGGTGAAAGAAAATTTCAATATTAAAAATCTAATTATGAAAAATTAAATATCGAGTTGACTTATGACACCAACTCAATCAACAATATTATCTATACTAGAAATTCAATCACATGCATATATTTGTGGAAACAACATATTTAGAACATAGGTGTGTTTGTGAGAGAAAACATTTTATGTAAAAATTTGTTTTTTTAAATAATCAATAATTATTATTGTAGTGGTAAAGAACTTGTTTATAAATCTATTGAATTTGTGTTTGATCCTTATATATATGTAAGTTTTAGTTTTTTTATTTAAAAATTATATAAAAATATGAAAAGATAAAAATGACATCAAAATAATATCACTAATCATTCAATAGAAATGATAAATTAATCTATTCTCAACCAAGTTGGTACTTAGTTAACCCATGACATTAACTTAATTAGAAGTTTAAATAATAGTATAAATATAGATAAATTTTATTGAGTTAATGTTATTTGATTTGTAACATTAAATTTAAGGATTAACATTTGATATAGGTTTCAAATTAAACCCATGTTTTTTTAGGGTAAACTACACTGTTAGTTATTAAATTATAAGTAAATTTTTGTGTTGGTCACTTAACTAAAAAATGTTACAATTTTGTCACTAAACTATTCAAAATTTTTATTTAAGTCGCCGAACTTTTAAAATCAATGCTATATGACTTTCTCTATCCACACTACTTACATCAATAATCAAAAGCTCTCTTTTATAATTCAGTTTTTTTTATGAAACAGCTTTGGACATCATAATTCTGTGGACCAAAATTCAAACATCTTTTTCCTAATGTCTGACACTGACCGTCAAGTCGATTTGGATTTAAAGTATGTTCTTCTACTCGTTGATGGGTATTGACCTATCATATTAATTGTTAAATCGTTGTTTAGAGCTCGATGGCAAAACTTTAAAAAAAACATAACAACCAATGACTTAAATAGAAACTTTTAAATGGTTCAGTGACTTAAATAAAAACTTTTAAATATTTTAATTATAACTTTTTTAAATTAAGTAACCAAAACGAAAATTTACCCCTAATTTAATAATTAGTTTATTAATTGTTTTAAAAAAATGTGCATTTTATTATTATGTGGGTGGCACTGGCAGGCCGGTGTAGGTTACTAACTTTACTATATACTATATAATATAAAACAACGTGGGTCCAACATTTACTAATTTAATAGTCTAATGTAAGGCTTGTCTTTGCTTTTGTCTTGTCTTATCTTCTGTCGTTAAATCTTTTGAATATTATTATAATATTTTTCATTTTAATTTAGGATCATGAATGATAAAGTTACTCATTGTGCACCTGTTAATGGTGAAGGCTGTCCTTTATGAAACCAGATATATTTATTTATATATCCATATTAAGTAAATAACTCAAATTTAATGTAATTCTTCTTTAACAATAATATTATAGGTTTTGATTATATTTGTCTTTTTCTATAACGGTTGGAATTACTTATAACTTAATCCTAACCCATAAATAGGAGGATAATGCGTTTTAGTATGCTCAAATCTACATTATTCTATATTGACAATAATATCCATATTACTAAAATTCAATCGGCAAATTTAATGTAATTTTGATAATACTAATATATGTTACAAGTTTTTAGTCAAAAGAGTTAGTATCTAAAAGAGGAAAAGAGATGAAGTTGGTCAGGGTTGAAGTTTAAGTCAATTAGCATTTTATCCTTTAATTACTATATATATTTAGGTAAATTTTGAAATTTTTAAAAAGAAAAGTTAGAAATTATATTTTTTATTTAGTAAATAATTCATTTATCGATACTATTAATATTTTTTGTTAAAATGGAATTGCTATTAAATATGAGTAGGGTGAGTAAAAATTGGATTAAACCGACTTAACAAATAGCTTTTAGTCAAGTTAATTATGATGCTTAATTCGATTTTGTAGATGATTAAAATAGGTCAATTTAATTGACTTATATATATATATATATATATATATATGAGGATGAAGCATAAATTTATTTTTAAGGGTTAAAATTTAATTATAAATTTTAAGAGAATTAAAGTATAGTTTTATCACGGTATTAACTTATTATTTTAAAAGAGATTAAACTAAAAGTTATTATTTTAAGAGAATTAAAGTATAAATTTATCATTATATTAATTTATAATTTATAATTCTTAAAAAAAACTAAAATAAAAATGGGTTGCTTTATATATAAATATGAAGTTACTACAATTATATCAATATTTATACTCAAAATCAATTATTATAAACATTGAATCGATATTAAGTTGATTTGGTTTGATTAATCAATAAATTTAATCTCAACTAATCAATTGCTCTCTCCTAGTGATATGTTTACCGAATTTGTTTAAAAAGTGAGTGTAAATTTTGTTAGCTATAAAGAAATTAATATAAATAATAAAACTCCATTAATTTATTTTGAAAATAGATAGTTTTGGATGGATAGAGATAAAAAAGAAGATAGTTTGGGATTTTGAAAATGAAAAAACTAATTGGAAGTGAAATTAAAAAGGAAAAGTGAAGAGGAGTTTGAAGCAGTTGAAATTAGAGGGTTATTCTGAATTCATTGAGTTTGGTATAAAGAAAATGTGTGTGTAAGTTGAAATTTGAGATACAGAAACATTTCAAATCAACAACTTTTGTTATGAAAACACAGGCATTGAATTTGTGAAAGCACTAAATTGGCTAGGCGTGATAAAGCCCCCACCTTTCTTTTTCTTTTTATTTCTTAAAAGATTATGTGATATAAATAAATAAATAAATAATCTGTCAAAATTTCTCTATTTTATATTCAAACATTGAATAACCATCAAATTATAAAATATTATAAAAACAAACTTTTATTGAAACATGATAATAATAATACTCAAATGACCGAAATCTTTTATAAAATAAAATAATAGTAAAATGCATGGTGAGAAAATATAAAAAATTAAAATTTAATGGTTAATGCTATAAAAATAATAATTATACTCCTTTTTCTTTTTCTGCACTCAATTGTGTACTTGAATTGTCAAAATGCATAAAAAATACTCTTTAACCATTAACTTTAATTATTGACTATTAAAGTTAACTGTCTTTCATTTTTGTCATTTAAAGCCACCATGTCTTACAACCATTGCGTGACATATAACAAAAAAATCATAAAAAAATCAATACAATTTATAAAAAATATTAATATTTTATTAAAAATTAGAAAATAAATTATAAAAATTGTAAAAAATTATAATTTTTTTATAAAAACCATAAAATGTATCAAAAAGACCCTTTAACCATTAACTACAACTGTTGACTATTAAAGTTAACAACCCCTGTTTTTTTTTTTAGTTAAACCCATCACATGTGGCAACGCAGCATAACATGTGGCAAAACATGATAAAAAAATAAAAAATAAAAAAATTATAGAAAAATTATAAAATACTTATTTTGGTACCATAATTTTTATATTTTTTTACATTTATATAATTTTCTTATGACTATAAAATTTTATATTTCTTTTTATATGTTGCCATATATTTTATAATTTTTTTATGATTTTTATAAAAATTTACAATTTTTTATTGTAATTTTTAATATTTTTATTTTTTATTAAAATTTAATATTTTTTATTATTTTTTGCCACATGTCATGCCGTGGTTGTAACATGTTATGGCTTTAACTAAAAAAAAATTAGGGGCAGTTAACTTTAATGGTTAAAGGGCTTTTTTGATGTATTTTGACAGTTCAAGTACCCAATTGAGTGTAAAAAATAAAAATAAAAAGAGCTTAATTGATATATTTGAAAAAAATTTGATGGTCTTTTTGATGCATTTTAAAAGTTTAAGTACCTAATTGAATGCCAAAAAAAGTAGGGGCTTAATTGTTTTTTTTTAAGTTTAAAGGCCTTTTTGATGCATTTTAAAAAACTCAAGTACCCAATTGAGTGCTAAAAAAAAGCAAGGGGTTTAATTGCTTCTTCTTTTTTGGAAAAAGTTTGAGAATTTTTTTGATGTATTTTAATAGTTTAAGTATCTAATTCAATGAAAAAAAAGAAATAGGAGTTTAATTATTTTTTAAAAAAATTGAGGACTTTTTACTATTTTAAGTCAAAAATTAAATATAAAAGTAAAGATTATACCATTTTTTTCATCTTTAAGACTTTAATAGCACAAAAGAAAAGAAAAAAAAAGGAAAATTTGTGTGCTCTAATTTTTATTTTAACAAGTTAAATATAAAATCTAAAATTTAAAACTATTTACTTTGATCTAATAACGAAAATTATATTAATTCCCATAATTCTTAATTTTGAAAGTTGTTACCAAATGTATTTAATAATTTTTCTTTTCAAACAAATCGTGCAATGTTAAAAGGAGGAGAGAGAGAGAGAGAGAGAGAGAGAGTAAAAATGGGTATCTAATTTGGTTCAATTATTAGGGAATTTTGGGGCAAAAAAAATGCTTTGGGTTCTTTGGAGAAATGCTCAAATGTGAATCATTAGGGGGTAAGCAACCTACTTTCATTGAATAATAAGATGCTTTCTTTTCTTTTCCTTTTATTATTACATGGCTTTTCAATCAAATGCTGTAGAGATGGATGTGTTGTTTGATAAAATAATAATAATTGACAAGATATAAATTTTTGAAAGACTGAGAATTCCTTGTATTGTTAAATTGAGAGGTAAAAGAAATTTGATATTTTAAATGAAATTTAGGGTTTAAGTATTTAGATTAAAAAAATGTGGAGAGAGTTTTATTCTTTTGTTTAAGATCTGATATGACTTTATTCAAAATATAATCATGACTTAATATGAATATCAAAAATCAAATTTTTTCAAAAAAAGAAAAAAAAAAAGGGTGAGAATGTGCCTAAAACTTGGAGAATTTATAGCAATGGTAGCTTTGGTCCCCCACTTCCCATTTCTAGCTTTATGTTCCTTTTGAGTTGCCCCTCCCTCACCCCCTTTCTTTCAACCTCAAAATTAGGCTTTGTTTTCTTCATGGACCACAATGGCACTTTTAAGCCACTTGCAACTTGTCTTTGGTCTCTTCACTTCACCATCAATACAAAACCATGATTTCTTTGTTTTAACAATATCAAGGCTAATGACTTATTGATACTGGTCAAAAAATTTCGATAAATTTAAAAAATAAGTCAAAATATGAAAAATTTGAGTCTAAAAAAAGTGAGCTAAAAACCTAACTAATCCAAAAAAAAAAATGAATTTGTAATAATCCCAAATGATTAAAGTCGAATTAGATTTTGTATCCGCAAGCATTTCAATTGAAAAGAACCTAATCTAATTCCATCGATTTGCCACCTCTACCAACTTAGGATTTAAGTTGTGGTGAAAGCATGCAAAGAGCAAAAGAATGAAAATAAAATGGGGGAATGAAGTGCACTTCTTACTTTTACTTTAAAAAACTTTCTTAGCTTAAAAAAAAAAATAAAGTTACTAAACAGAGTCTTAGATGCACAAGGGAAAATAAATATCATATATTAAGAATGGGTTTGATGATGTTGTGTTTTCTTTTGTTTTTTGGTGGTAATATTTTATTTGTTCTTGTATAAAATTCTGAAGATATGATGTCACACCAATCTTTTTTCAAAGATGTCACACCATTTTCTTGCTTGAGGAAACTCACAATCTTCTGGTCTAAATGGTACTATTAATGAAAGCTGATTTTCTCTATTCATTGATGTTGACATAACCCGTACATGCTCAAAAATATCTATCAGCATGGAAGCCATGGAAAGTGATTGAATAGCAATAACAAGCTTTGAATATTTTGGAGAATTAATTAATCTACTTACAAGTATATTTTGGAAAAAATAAATCATTAATATTTTTATGATATTTCATCAAGAGCAAGATATATATTGAATTGATACAACCAAAAATTTATTAAATTATATTTGTGAAACTAATTATATTTTATAGCTTATATTTGAAGAGAGGAAACTTTGATGGCAATATAACACTTACTAAAATGGATTAAGATCTTAAATATGGCTCGAGAAAAATTTCAACAACTCAATAAAGGTGCACAAAAAATGAGCCGATAACATCCTTAACAAATAAGAGATGTTGCATCAACCAATCACTAATGGACTAATAGATTTGTGGGCATCAAACGAGCAATCATGGAATCAATTAAAAATATTAGATCTTGACAAGCTTTCTCTGTTACTTATTTTTATCTATTATCAACTTCATACCCTGTTAAAATATTGACTTAAACTGTCAGACACCGTTCCAACAACTCTTTAACTTCATTTACTTTTGCAAATTACCAACTATAATCCTGGTAGAGGCAACAACAATCCTCATAGAAATGTGTATAAAATGAATTGTGAACATATAAATGTATATTATAGAATTTGGGCAATGTAATTGAGAAACAAATAAATATTAAGTGGAAAGAAGAAAAAATAATTGATGTTGGGTTTGTAAGGGAAGAGGAAAACGCATATATCAAAGAAGGCTAAGCTAAGTTAATTTAATAAAAGCAGATTTGTTAATTATATGTATCAAATCATCATGTTTTGGGGTGTTTTAAGTTCATTGAATCAAATATTTGCAATGCTTGATTTCTCTTGCATTCCAAAAACTTCATTTTATATCTGAAAACATTTAACTTAAATCTAGATTTTACATAGGTAGTACTTTTGCCTTGATGGATCTCTCCCTCGTTTAATACAAGGAAATCCACAACTTTTTTTTTTTTTTTTTGCATTTTAGAACAATTCTTTTAAGTAAAGAAACTTATCTTAAAAGAATCCACAGAAACACATCTACATGAAATTCACAAAACTAAATGATTTGAATCTAAAATAACTGAACATAAAATGATCAAACTTGGAATAAGTCAAACAATTTGAAATCATCTGAACACGAAAAATTTTCATTTCAAAAACAAAGCATATCATAAATTTAAGCTTGAAATTGAATTCACACTGTCAAGGGAGGAATAACTTTTGGAATTTGATGGCAATGCAAACAACACCATTCACGTTTATAAACTCTTAATGACTAGTAAATTTTTAGTCCAACAAAAACATAATTCACGAATCACAAAGTCATATGGGCATTACTGCTTAATTTGGTCCAAATCCTTCGAATTGTGACGATAGAAATGAGGACAATAGTCAAAATAAATGGAAATATTAAATATATTTCACAAAATCAATATATATATAAAATGAATAAAAAAACCAAAAAATGGATAGATAAGTAATCTTCATATCTTCTCAAAAGCATGCACTCAATTTGTAGGGTAACTGGATTTTGAGAAGCGGATTAGGTTTTCTGAGATAGAATATCAATTTCGGTGTATAGGGGAAGAGGCAGTGGTTTAGGAAGTTCACTTTATGAAAGCATATGGAAAAAAAAGAAAAATGTCATGCAGTCCCAATGACACGAACATGGAAAGGAGGTCCTCGACAAAAAATAGGCTCGTCAGGCGATTCACATTTTGCTCTAGCTCTTAAAACGTCATTTGCATCGTCGATTACAGCAGCAGCAACCATGGTGTACTCACCTGGGACAAGGAAGTACAGAAAGAAACTATGTTTGCTTTCTTCAAGTGGAGGAACCTCTATGGTGATTCCACTTAGAACACCTGATTAACAAAAACATGGTTGACCTCTCAGTCGAAAACACTAATTTGATGGTTCTTAAAAAAAACAGAGGAAATGTTCTTTATGAATTGCCCAACAAACTAAAAAGAAGTTGATAAATTAGATAGGTTTAAGTTAATGGCTAAAATATGATACCATAAAGTGAAAAGGAACTAACCGGCCCAGAAGACAGTTGCCTTCGTGCCCTCAACACAATTCTGTCCTGCTACATCTCTGCATGTAACACTAAGATTCATTTTGATGGTTTCTTTCGTGTTATTCCGAACTAGAACTTCCATAGGAGTCATATCATGTTCGATTACATAACTGTTTGACATAGAAGGCTGAATATTAATACTAGATTCTTTTGGTGAATCAAGATTTGCAGCATTTTTAGAAACATTTCTAGCAAGCCTAAAGCTAAAAGTCAGAGGATCTGGCAATAGTATATCCATGATGGATGATTGAAGGGCTACTCGTATAGCATCTGTGATATTCAGTTCTCCACAGCTGTTCTGCCCTGATTGCCACCTGACTTTTATTCTGGAAACGAGGCTCTTAATGGAAGCATTTAGTTCAGATTTTGTATTTCTTTCTGACAAACTAGAATTTTTACAACTGGTGGACTCGTCAAGCTGCAGATCTTTTGAAAAGAATGAATCATCAAGAAAAGGTAACTTAAAATGCTCAAGTGGTATTAAAACCCTTGAGAAGTATTCTCTGTCAATTCTTGTTTTGGGATAACCATATTCAGCAGCATAGTCAACAGAAACGTCGTCCTCATTGCTTGGTTTTTCCAAGACAGAAACACTTACTTCGAACACCATATCAGTTGGATTAGACATCTCTAGTTCAAGAAAACGTAATCCCCAGCTTCCTCTAAAGGGATCAATCTTCACTAATCTCTCTATCTTACTTCCATAGCCAACAGCTTTATTTGAATGGTTACCATCCACATTAGCCGGATTGGAAGGACTCTCGCCCACATATGCAGGAATCTCCATGGAAAGCAAGCGAGCTTTCACAAAAGACAAACCTTGCAAAACACAGATTTGTAGTGGAACAATCAGACGCCTTCCTGGGGGCACAGATGTTTTGTTTTTTTCAAGATCCCTAGCATCTCCCAATGACCCTGAAAAAGAACGGACTTCAACATTAGGAAAAGGCTGAAAGGATAATCTCATTCTAAAAGTTCCAACATGCAGTTCAAGACTGATGGAACTATAAAGAAGTTACTACTCATCCAAGTCAAATGAACTTGATTATGTCAAGCTTCCAAACAAGTGGCACATGCTCTAGTGAAGATGTATTAGAAACTTGGTACAGAATCTAGCCCACTAATATTTCTGAGAGGGTTGATAATGGATACACTTCCACCTTTATGCAAAACTACTAGCATACGAATAGTTAACTGCAAAGAATGGGCTTTGCTATGCATCATAGCTGCTAGTATAAATACAGCAAGGCTACATTATAAGGGAAATCGTAGATCATTCCATCCAATCTACAGGAATCTTGCAAAGAATATATCAAAGAAACTTGGAAACACAATATCACATTAAATGCATCAACGGGATATTGGCAGCATAAGGAAAATGTGGTTCAGTGTTATGAGAGACTGTGTCTGATTTCACCATATAAATTTCACAAAAATACCTGCGTAATGGACCAACAATGAGGGGCAACATCCGTCCTTCACAGTTCTACCCATACTACCGGAGACACCCTTACCAGCTGCAGTATCACTCTCACCCAAGCCAAGCTGCCAGGCTTTCAAGGTCAAAGGTATCGTCACTTCTGCACCAGGTTTCAATGGAAGAGCAGACTTTAGTTTTTCGTATCCAATCGAGATGACAGAATCTTGGTTTTTTCCAGATAGTGAAATGTGTGCCTGCTCAACTGCAATTGTGCCAGCATTAGCTAGATTTATCCAAACATCTCGAATTTCACCTTCATATAAAACAATGGCACCATCACCACCTACAACATGCGACACTAACAATGGCAATGGAGGTATAACAGAAATATTTGGTACAGACACATTTTTCAACCTTGGCGACCCACAGCATCGGAAAGGGTCAGAAAGCACAAGTCCTTGCGCCGCTCCAAGAAGCAAATTATCAACATCCCTAAAAAGGTGCTCAGTAATTACACCAAAACAATGAACAGTGCATCCTGGAATCTCCACTCGTCCAACAGATGTTGGGATTCCAGATAACATGATCACCTCGGATGAATTAGTTGGGAGATCTACACTAAGGGGAAAAGCATCAAAATTCCCTGATTGCACTGAGAGATAGATGTTGTCAACCTTTAAATCAAATCCACAAGGGTTAGCTAACTCCACAAAGACCTGAACTGGTTCCCCAACAATCCAAACCAAATCTTGCTTGCCATTTTTGGTTGGCTCTCCCTTGCTAAATGGTGTATAGATAAAAGGTCCTGAAGGAGCAGATCCAGCCCACCAATCTTCTCTTGCTGGATTGCGTTTTACAATGTCCATTTGTGAGGGATGGAGAGGAAAAGAGTATACCCTACATTCATAGAAAATAATATCAACTTTTTTGCATACTGGGGTATTAAGGAAGTGGGAGTCAACAGTTTCTTCATGATTGACAATAAGCAAACACATAGACCTAAAAAAATAATAGATAGACAAGGAAAGCATGCGGAAAAAGCCTATGCAAAAACTAAGAGAAAACATAATGTCTCAGCAACTAACTATTATTAAAATCTCCACATTTAAGTGCAATAGAAGCACATAAACTTGATAGTGAAAGTCAATAGTTTATCACAATTGACGATGAGAAAATATATGAACCTCAGTAAAAGAATTGAAGGAGAAAGTATGCAAAAAAAGTGACACAGAAGCTTAATTATGATTTTATAATAATTAATTTTATTATTTTAGTTCTATTTCAGTTTATTTTATAACATTTAGTTTAAAGTATTATTTATATTTCTTGAGGATTAATTTTAGGGTTAATAATAAAACTTTATTTGCAAGAAAATCTATTATATGTATGTTGTAACTAATTTACATCAACAATATTTCTGATTATTATATTTCAATTAATGCAAAACCCTAAGTTTTCTCGAGTTCCATCTTTCTTACAAGTTTGTTTAGCATTAATTCTTTCTATCGCTGTTGTTTTTTTCACTTAAACCACACCAAAAAGCTTATGACAAAACTAAGAGAAAACAGAATGTCTCAACATACATTTGAGCACAACAAAAGCACAAAAACCATTACATTGAGGAAATACAATTATCCATCCCCAAATCTAGATAAAATCAAAAGCAATAAGACAAACCTTATGAAAGGTAAGGCTGGGTCAGCACATCGAGTTCCCGAAGGCAACCTTTCAGCTGCACTTTTCAAGGCACTAGCAAGGCCATTTTGTCCAGCAGGTGTAATTAGAGGATAATAAGATCTTAGTAGCCTTGCTGCTGCACTCCAGGCAGCAAGAGGATCTCCTGCACGAACAGCAGATAGAAGTATCTCTCGCAGCACAACCATCTGCAAGGTGCTCCATTGTGATTCAAACAGTGAAACTACTAACAGATGATGCAATTTTCCACTATCAGCATTCCCTGGTTCAGTTTCCTACCACAGAAGAAAGAATATATTGATGGTTGTTATAGTATGCTAGTTTACAAAGAAAGAACAACTTCAATAAGATTGAAGTGCCTTTATAAAGTCGACAATTCAAAACTTGCTCCATAGTTCCATACATTAGAAATGGAATGTTTTGTGATGGATGCTCTGCTCTGAACACGATATGCTTTGGTGGTCATTCCTAGGACCTGCATGGCACTGGTAGCAGCAAATCTATTTTCTTGTTGTAGGTATAACTGAGCTACCTGCCTTGAGAAGAAGGCAGCTTTTCGTTGATAACCAAGAGTACCAAATAAGCGAGCTATTTCAACATATAATATGAGTCTGTCGTTGGCATCGATCAAAGATTTAGCACCATCAGCAGCATTAGTTAACAACTCCACAACCTCCTTAATCAATTTTCTCCTACAATTACCACAAGAATATAAACAATGTTATTTTAAGAATGCATTTTGACAAGACTTAACACATAAAACTATGTACAAGATCTTGGAATTTATATAGTTTGTCATAAAAGTGTCTCCACCGTATTCTTTAGAAAATGAATAAATACCAACTATCACATTAACAACGTAAAACAATAAAAAATAAATGGGAGTTAGGAAGAGGGGGTTGAATGATACAACCGAATTTTCAAAATGCCAAGATGTATTTCTAATTTATCTAATACAACTTGCAATCTCCCTATAATTTATCTATACCAAGGAGTTAAGCATGTCATGTCCACAACTAACTCAATGAAATTATAATTCCATTGAAAATTGAAACACACCTACATAAAAACCTGGCCAATTTCAAGGTAGCTTCAAGTTCAAAGGTAATGGGTGAAACTCTGCATTTAAAAAAAAAATTAAAAGAGTTAGTTCTCAAAAAGTTAAAGCTAGATAAATTTCCATTGATTAATAAAATATGTGCATAAATCAAACACTTTTTATTATGCTACACAAGATTAGGCTGACAAGAATAAGGTGCATCATAAAGACCTCATCCAATTTGCTTAAAAGAATATTCAAATGAAGATGGGTACAACACAAACATAAATATAACTTAAAAAGTAGGGGAATAGAGTGTAGATGCGAAAATCTAAAAATATGTGTAGTTGAAACTCAAAGAAGGTGCAATGGAAAGACACCAAATACCTCTGAACATTGTCTTGAATGAAGGATTTCCTATAATGCGTAATGACATTATTGTACCGATATCTAACCTCATCCTCTACACCTGTATCCTTCTGGCCTATTTGATCAACCTGATAATAAGGCATAAATAATTATACAGTAGATGAATAAATTTCATATCATATGGGCAAATATTTTATCTATATTATCACTTGCAGTTATGATGCAAAAGGTCAATATAGCCTAATTTAAAAAACATCAACCCCCTCCCCCTACAAAAAATCCTACCCTAGAAAAGTAAAAAGATAATAATAAAGTACAGAAGGAGGAACAATTTAGTCCTTACACATGGGACAAATCCTCAATTAGGAAAATAAAACATCACGAATTCAAATGTGATAAATCTTGGAATTTAACCATAGCACTAAAGTTGGTAGTGGACATAACTAAACATGTGTCTCGTTGTAAAACTTTTATGAGACACTTTTCCAATAGAGATTTCCTTAAAAAAACTTAGCTTCAAATTTCAACAAGTGAGTTGCTAGCCTTATCCATTTGTTTCTGTTCAAGAACATCTATAAAATCTAAACAAGGACATTTAAGGGTCCATACAAATATCATAAATAGCAGATGAGCTTGATTAACATCCTGCAATTACCAGTATAGCACAAACACTACCCTCCAATGCCCCAGCATACCAAAAGTAATCTGCAGTCAACCTGGCTAGCTCTAGTGCAGTAGTATAGTGAGCATTTGCATCAACAGGCGATCCTGCTAACAAACAATAATCCCCTATTGTCTTTTGTGCACGAGCAAGTCTTCGTTTTTTAGCCTTGATCACCTGCATTGTTATTTAATAAAAACAAACACATCACACACACACACACACATGCAGAAGTGCGCGCATACCCACGCCCATGCGCTCACAGACTAAAATGCATAAAACACCTAAACATAAACCTCCTCTGAGCTAAGAGTAGCTTGAGAATCTAAAGGCGTCTTCAGAAGAGTTCCTGAAGATTCTGCTTGAAGAACCCACTTCTCAAATTCCATCAGTAATGAAGCAGCGATATCTTGCATCATTGTATGTAAGTGAAACTCCTGCATTGTACGGTCTGCAGGAGGAAACAAAACCAAGTTCTCCCTTTTCTTACCATCATCCAACTGCAGCAGAAAATAAAGTAATTAGATCACGTAATTCATTAAAAGCTAGGTTTTGTTTAGTTTATTAAGATAAACAAATAGTAAACATAATAAAAGGTTTCAAAAACACAAATCATATCATTCTACTATGTTATTCAGACTTTATTCCCAAAAATGCTCGTATCTTACACCCAATATGGGTTATCATCCTTCAAATTTATACAAAAAACCTAAGCATTCACGACACACTAGAATCTAGGTAATATAACCATTCCTTCGACAGATTACTAATAATTAGAATCCAAGTCAATTTATAATAATCGAAACCAATAACCAGATATCAGCATGTGATTCAATGAGAAGTAAAATAGAAACCTTAATTCTGAGAACTAACTTGCGAATTGCCAGGACAAAAGGCGAAGCAGCGTAGAACTAGAGCCGAAGTGTAAATTTTGCAGGCAGCATTGAATTGATCGATGACGTGATCAAGATCTGGTGACGAAGGGCAGTGGCAAATGCCAATCACGGAGAGGAACTTGCGATAAGGCTGGAAATCTTCCCAAGGGCTAGGCGGAGACCCGCCCAACAAGAATTTGAACTGGAGCGAGCCTGTGTCCCAAGGCTGGTGGGCGAAAGGCGATTTCTGGTGCTCCGTGTAGAAGGAGCTGATGGTTGAGAGAGGGATGGTGTGGTGCGGAAGGAGCATGGAGTGGTAATCCCGCAGAAGAGGAGGGGGGACTTTGCCTATTGGAAGGACGGCGATCCGGATCATGCATGATGTCTCAATGCTCACGTCGGGTTCCATTGCCAGATCGGACGGAAGGGAAGAAGAGGCGCAGTGGTGATAGTGTGGTGGTAGGTGTATTAGATTAGGAACATACGAATCGGTCAAGTCGAAGAGGCACCTGGCCAAGTACGATTCAGGTCGACAAATGGGGTTGCAGTATTTAATTTATTTATTTTGTTTAAAAAATCAGAATATCATATAACAAAAAATAATATTATAATAAACCTAAAATTAAAAAACTAAAAAAACAGGAGACCAAATTCACTAAAATAAAATTAGAAATCTTAAATTCCATATGTGGGAAAGTATCTATAATTACGGATCTATAATTTTTTTAGAAACTGAATATATTTTAATATACAAATTAATTAAATAATTAAATAAAGAGGGAGGGAAGTCAGGAAAAGCCAATCATCCCTAATTACATCAACAGCCTATGATTAATATCTACCTCCATTGTAAAATTACCGCTGTTACTAATTAATTGAAATGTTCAACTAAATATTGTACAAACTATTAATATAATTACCCATCTTTATATTTATGGGTTAAAAAGAATCAATATAATTACCCATCTTTATATTTATGAGTTAAAAAGAATTATGAGTAATTTTAGATATTATTTTTTTAAAAATAAATATAATTAAAACTTATAATAAAATTCATGAGGTTTTTCTCAACTGCTTTTTAACTATTCTAAATTTAAATTAATCTCAGAATGATATATATATGAAACCATTTTGATATTATAAGTAAAATTCATCCTTCACGACAAAGTTCAGAATTTATATATTGTTTTTAGGTTAAATCAACATTTTGCCTATGAACTTGTAATTTTTCTCATCTTAGTCTTTGAATTTTTTTTTTCACATTAATCTTAAAATTAGACAACTTTTTTCAATTTCTGCCTAAAAATATTTTTTTTATTAAAAGGAGATGATGATATGCCATAATCTTAGAATGCTATATTATCACAAGGATCAAAATTGAGAAAATTTGTCAAGTTATATGATTAATGTGAGAAAAAAAAAATTCAAGGATCAAGTTGAGAAAAATTGTCAAGTTTAGAGATTAAAAGCGTGTTTGAGAGGGATTTCACTTGTATCTAGGTTTTTAAATTTCTAAAATTGAATTTACTTATTTTAGTAAATATATGGAAATTTTTCAAATAAGTAATTTTAAAAGAGATTTCAATAGCTCAATTCCTTTTTCAAAATTCCTAAGAATTTTATTTGATTTAATACACATGACCCTCTATAAGATAAAAACAACTTAAATTTCAAATTTCATTTTTATTTAATTCTAATAATTTATATTTTTTTTACAAATATGACGATATCCATGTTGAATATTTTTAAATTATTTATTTTAATATAATTATTTTTTTATAACTCCTTTTTATTTTGTTTTTTTTTTCAAGATATCTACCAGAGCGAGTTCAATAAATAATCATCCACATTTTGTAAATCCATTAAGGAGTAAATGCTGGCTATAAATTTTAAAACTGTTCTATACTCAAGACAAGCATTTATCCAAATAAAGCAAATACAAATGCTTCCTTGTACCATTTAGTAAATAGGTTGATAGTAAAAAAAAATAGGTTTAGCATTTTATTTATAATCTATATAAAAGCATAAATTTAAAGAAATTTTTGAACAAACAAAATTAAATTTTATTATTTATTATATTACAACATTAAAATTTAAAATTTTTTTTGAATGAAATCATAATATATTAATTTTGTAATTTTATGATAATATTAATCAAACTGTGAAAAAATAAAATAAAATAAAGAACACACAAATTTTTACGTGGAAACTCTTTCGGAAAAAACCTCGGGCAGAGGAAAAGAAAATTCACTATGTCAAATTCGAATAAATACAAGAGGAATAGACTATACCTATTTATAGGCTTGTAAAGCCATATTCTAGTAAGACTGAAACACCTTATTCTAATCAATATAAAATAGATGGAGTTTAATAAGGTTTAAAAAACCTTATTCTAAAATAAAATAAAAGAAGTGTAGTTCTATATGAATTTTACTTTTATTTTATTTTACCACTGTATTTTATTTAAATAAGGATTCGGGTCATTTAATTCTAACAATCTCCACCTTGACACGAATTCTCAATGAACAAGTTCTTCATCGTGAACTCTCAACGAACAAGTTCTCCACTTCTTCCATAAAACCCCTTAAGGGTTTAACTTCAACAATGGACACCAACCAAGTCTAAGCAATGCTCAAACTTGGTTATAGGAAGTAACTTAGTCATCATATCTGTAAGATTTTCATCAGTACTAATTTTGCTCACAACAATATCACCACGAGCAATAATATCACGAACAAAATGATACCGAACATCAATGTATTTTGTTCTCTCATGAAACATTTGATCTTTTGTAAGGAAGATTGCACTCTGACTGTCACGAAATACAGTACTAATTTGAAGGTCTTCATTGAGTTCACTAAAGAGTCCCTTCAACCAGATAGCTTCTTTACAAGCCTCAATAATTGCCATGTACTCAGCTTTAGTACTAGACAAAGCGACTGTAGTTTGCAAAGTGGCTTTCCAACTGATTGCACAACCTCCGATTGTAAAGACATAACCTGTAAAAGATCTTCTTCTATCAAGGTCTCCAGCAAAATTAACATCAACAGACCCAATGACTCCATCTCTAGTTCTTCCAAACTGTAAGCAAACATCAGTAGTACTTCGTAAGTATCTTAAAATCCATTGAACTGCTTTCCAGTGTTCTTTACCGGGATTCGTCATGTATCTGCTAACTGCACTGACTGCATATGATAAATCTGGACGTGAACAAGCCATAGCATACATGAGAGATCCCACAGCACTCTAGCACAGAACATGTGACATGTACTCAATCTTATCATCTGATAGTGGAGACAAAACCGATGAAAATCTAAAATCAGCTACTAAAGGAGTACTAACAGGCTTAGCACTCTGCATATTGAACCTACAAAGAACTTCCTCAATGTACCCATTCTGACTTAGGTACAATTTACTTGCTTTTCTATCTCTGAGAATCTCCATACCAAGTATCTTCTTTGTTGGTTCTAAATCTTTCATCTCAAATTCTTCACTTAGTTGGGCTTTGGCCTTTCTTATCTCTCATTTATCTTTTGCTGCTATCAACATGTTATCAACATAAAGAAGTAGATACACAAAAGAACCATCACTGTTTTTCTTAAAGTAAACACAACTGTCAAAACTACTTCTTTTGAAATCATGAGAAGTTATAAAGGAATCAAACTTCTTGTACCACTGTCTTGGTGACTGTTTCAAATCGTAAAGGGACTTTTTCAGCAATCAAACATAGTCCTTTTTTTCTGAGACTGTAAAACCCTCTGGTTGTTGTATGTAAATATCCTTCTCAAGTTTTCTATGAAAAAATGTAGTTTTTACATTTAACTACTCAAGCTCCAAATCATGCATGGACACAATACCAAGCAAAGCTCTAATCGAACTATGCTTAACAATTGGGGAGAACACATCTGTGAAGTCCACTCTTGAAATTTGACTGTAATCCTTTGCAACAAGCCTTGCTTTATATTTAGGTTCTTCAACTCATAGAGTCCCTTCTTTCTT
Organism: Gossypium hirsutum; assembly: GCF_007990345.1. Lineage (NCBI taxonomy): Eukaryota > Viridiplantae > Streptophyta > Magnoliopsida > Malvales > Malvaceae > Gossypium > Gossypium hirsutum. Next base: position 39,151,244 of record NC_053429.1, read on the forward strand.
TTTAAACACCCATTTACAACGAACAACCTTTTTACCTTTAGGAAGTTTCACAAGATCCCATGTTCTGTTTTTGTGGAGTGATTCCATCTCCTCTTACATAGCAAACATCCACTTTTCTGAGTCTTCACAGCTAACCTCCTCAGAATAATTAGATGGCTCTTGTTTTGCATCTATATCTTCAGCCACATTTAAAGCATAAGCAACTAGATCAGCCTCAGCATACTTCTTTGGAGGTTTAATTTCTCTTCTAGTTCTTTTTTTGGCGATAGAGTATTGCGGTGAAAAAGCAACTCTATCCTTAATTTTTGTACTGGCTTGAGGAGTCGACTCTGTATTAATTTGATGCTCCACCTGCTTTTGATTTTCTTTATTGGAAGAGTCTTTAAGAGATAAGTTAGGCAGCATAGCAGTTTCATCAAAAACAACATCTCTGATAATCACAACTTTTCTATTTTCAAGACACCATAATTTATACTCTTTTACACCAGTTTTATAACCAAGAAAAACACATTTAATGAATCTCAGTTCCAATTTTCCATTATCAACATGAGCATAAGCAAGAAACCTAAAAATCTTTAAATTAGAATAATTTGCAGGATTACCAGACCATACCTCTTGTAGAGTCTTTTTCTCAATGGCAACGGATGGGGATCAGTTAATCAAAAAACATGCAGTAGAGGCTGCTTCGGCCTAAAACGACTTTCATAAGTTGGCATTTGACATACATCGAACCTTCTCCATGATCGTTCTGTTCATTCGTTTTGCAACGCCATTTTGCTACGAAGTATGGCGAACTGTCAAGTGTCTCACGATCCATTCTGACTTGCACAATCTATTAAACTCATCAGAACAGAACTCTAAGCCATTGTCTGTGCGGAGGTATTTCATTTGTTTTCCCGTCTATTTTTCAATCATAATTTTCCAAGACTTAAATGCGAAAAACACATCACTTTTCTGCTTCAAGAAGAAAGCCCAAACTTTTCTGGAAAAATCATCAATAAATGTTAGCAAATAATTAGCTTCACCTCTCGAAGGTACTCTGAATGGCCCCTACAAATCAAAATGAATATACTCCAACATTTCCTTCGTGTTATGGATTTCTCTGGTGAATCGAACTCTCTTTTACTTCCCAAAAACACAGTGCTCACAGAAATTCAGTTTGTAAATTCCTTGCCCATCAAGAAGTCCTTTTTTGCTCAATTCTGCCATACCATTCTCACTCATATGCCCTAGCCGCATATGCCAAAGTTTAGTAATATCATCATTTGACAAGGAAGAGGAAGCGGCAGCTGCATCACTAGTAACAGTAGAACCCTATAAAACATATAACTTTACAATCTTTCTCTACTCTTTCATCACAACAAGAAAACCTTTGGAAATATTTAAAACCCCACTTTCAGCTGTGTATCTGTACCCTTTTGAATCAAGAGTACTCAACAAAATTGAATTTCTTTTCAATTCTGGAACATGTCGCACGTCACTAAGTGTTCTGATAACTCCATCAAATATCTTAACTTTAATTGTTCCAATACCTGCGATTTTACACGAAGTATTATTTCCCATAAAAACAACACATTTAGACACTATTTCGTAAGTTGTAAACTAATCCCAATTGGGACTCATGTGGAAAGTGCAGCCTGAATCAAGTATCCACTCCTCGCTCACTTTAGAATTGTAGACCGAAGCGACTAGAAGTTCACCATCGCTGTAGTCTTCTACAACATTAGTTTCATCAGAATTTTCTGGTTGTTTTCCCTTTTGATTCGTAGCCTGCCTTTTAATCTTATTTTGTAGCTTATAGCACTCAAATTTAATATGCCCTTTCTTCTTTCATAAGTTACAAGTTTTACCTCTGTTTGAAGACTTTGATCTACTCTTAGATTTACCGCGAGGATTTTGTTCCTGTGTCCTTCCACGATCATCATCAGTATTCCGATCTTGTCTCCCACGAACAATGAGACCCTCTCCCTGAGAGTCGTGTTTAACCACAAGATGCTTCATCTTATCATACGAGGTCAAAGAATCATAAAACTCATCAACTGTGAGAGACTCGCGGCTATATAAAATCGTGTCTCTAAAGGTTGAATAAGACGGGGGCAACGAACAAAGTAGAAACAACCCTAGATCTTCCTTATCATACTGAACCTCCATGGCCTCCAAGTTTGAGAGAATTTCTTTAAACACTGTTAAGTGTTCGTGTACGGACGCACCTTCCTCCAAACGATGAGCATAAAGACGCTGCTTCATATGCAGCTTGCTTGTTAGAGTTTTCGACATATATATTTGTTCTAGCCTCTTCCATAATACAGTGATAGTATTCTCTTTAATCACATCCTGCAAAATTTCGTTGGACAAATGCAGATGTAATTGTGTTAAGGCATTTCGATCCTTACGCTTCTTCTCTTCATCTGTTAATGTCGAAGGCATCTTATCTATCCCTAGCAGGGCATCCTCCAGATCCATATGGGCAAGAACTGTTTGCATCTTAATCTGCCACAACGCAAATCTGGTGTTGCGATCTAATAGTGGAATTTCATACTTTAAAGACGCCATTACCGTGATCGAGATGAACAACCCGGAAACTTGGATACCAATTTGTGAAAAAATAAAATAAAATAAAATAAAGAACACACAAATTTTTACGTGTAAACCCTTTCGAGAAAAAACCACAAGCAGAGGTGAAAAAAATTCATTATGTAGAATTCGAATGAATACAAGAAAAATAGACTATGTCTATTTATAGGCTTGTAAAGTCATATTCTAGTAAGACTGAAAGACCTTATTTTAATCAATATAAAATAGATGGAGTTTAATAAGGTTTAAAAAACTTTATTCTAAAATAAAATAAAAGAAGTGTAGTTCTATATGGATCTTACTTTTATTTTATTTTATTTTACTATTGTATTTTATTTAAATAAAAATTCGGGTCATTTAATTCTAACAGTAATAAAACAAATTGCAACTCTTATAGTGAGCCATTTTTCATTAGTAATAAATTTGTTTTTTTAATTAATTTATACTTATATACCAATTAAAACTAAATTCAGCGATGCATTACCATCCAACACTTTCATGTAACATTTAAAAAAATCAAAATTTAATATTATTTCCTAAAATTTATATTTTAAATTTATATATTGAAGAGATGGAAGATCAATTGAAACAATGATGAAATAATTTTGTTACATTTATATTCTAAAATTAATTTTATTCAATTTTTAAATATTTATTTTGAATTTTAGAAAATTAAAATTTAAGTTGTGAAGGATAAAGTTGAGGAAGCCAGTGTTTATTGAAAATGATAATGAGGATAATAGATTTAAAGAAAATAAAGATCGAAAATGATGATAATGATAAATTATTCAAATTTATTTTAAATTATTTTTTAGAAAAAATTATTTTTATTAAATTAGAGTTAAATAGCTAAAATCCAACAACAAAAAAGGACAAGATATTTCTTTTGTGCAACCAGTGGTGGTAAAAGCCTAAAGATAGTGAAAAATAGCCATGGGGTATTGATTGTATGGACTTGGTCACATCACGAATGGTAATGAGCTGACGTAAGGCTTTTAGGGAAAATAACCTCATGAGAGCAAGATGTATGAGCAGTCAGTGTTGGCTCCTGCACCCTTAATTTTTACTTATTGGGAATTGGTGAATCCAGGCTCAATATTTAAATTTAAAATCGAACAAAGTAGCAAGTAGTATGTCAAATCTCTTTTCCACATGACTCGGAGAGGGATCATTAGGTAGGTCCAAATCTAAATAAGTTGGATAGAGCCTGGATTTAAGAATCTTGCAAATTAAGGGTCATTATAATGTTACTTGTCTATCAATCAAGTATAAGAGTCTTGCAAAAGCTTCATCTCCTGCTGTACCATTGAAACAAAGAACAAGAGATCACCATGTTTGGTTCAATGTAATAGCTATGCCATTACAACCCTATTCCGTGGGCCCATCCTAAACACTGTTTGGTTCAATGGAATGCCCTATTACGGGCTTATTCCATTACAGGCCTATGCAGCAAAATTGCCTGATTTCTATTCTGTAGCCTCACCACCGATTACTGATTCGGTGTTTAAGGGGACCATCACCACAAAAACTCTCCCCACTTTGCCCTCTCCCATTTTCTCACCTGAAACTCTCCCCACTTTCTCCCTCGTTCATTCCATCTTCCTCTTTTCTAATTTTTCTGTCCTCTTTTTTCTGCTTTCTTTTTCTTTCTCTCAATAGAGTTTTTCTTTTCCTCTCTTCCACTTTTTTTCTTGATCTGTAAAACTCCATCGATTGTTGGAAAGAGCAAGAGGGTTCTTAGAGGGGGAATTGAAATCTAAATCGAAAACCAAAAATGTTGAGGGTAAACCGAGTGATAAACCATGCATGAGCTTCGATTTCAAATTGTCGATACCTCCTAAGTCATGACCCAAAGATTTCCCCTTCACCTCTTCAACATTTCGCTTCAAAATCATCTATTCGCTTCTTCAATATTTACAAGGCAATTCCTCCATCTCCCCCTTTTTAACTCTAAAATATTTGATTTTTTAAGCTATAGTTCTTTTTAACTTTTTTTGTTGTGTGTGCAGCTTGCAAGCGAGGAAAAAATCTAGAAAGAACGAGCAAGACTGTAAGTTTAAGCTTTGCTTGTTTATTGAAATTTTGTTACGTGCTCTTCTTTCCATGAAATTTAATATAAATAATTGTTTTAATTTGATTTAGGGCAGTGTTGATGAATTGAATAGAGGATATTTTGATGATATTTCTAAGCTAAAACAACACGGTGGTAAGGTATTACCTGATTTGTTCTTTTTATATACATATAGGCTATATCATTTGCAAATCTGTTCAAATTAGTTGAATTGCAACTGATTTCTGAGTAAAATTAATGTTACTTTCTGTAAACATTTTAATTGTTAGTTTTTTTTCTTTTCTTGCAGATTACACTGGCAAATAAGATTCTAATTCTTGGAATTGCAGCAAGGAAGTTTACTGCCATGGATGTTATATATTCTGATGGTAGAAAATCAAAGCTGCCGATTGTTTTTGATGCAAGTGGCATTGATGCTAGCAAGTTGGCTGTCCCTGAAGCATCTTTAGTCTGTCTATCATTTAGAGCAAACTCTCAGGTATGGTTTCTTTTTTCTATGTTTTTTTTAGATTAAATTTATGTATTTCTTAATGATGTTATAAATCTTCCATTTTTATCATGATAAGAGAATGTTGAATAGATAGTACATTGCTTTAAAATTGTGATAAAGAGGCATATCAGTAATTCCATGGCAATGGAGGGGTTAGCACTAAATTGCAATCATGAAAATAACAAAAACATGAGAAACAAAAGATGTTGTTGGTTGCTAACTTTTCTTTTCTCTTGTTTCTGGTTATTGTTATTGATTATGCATTTTAACTCCTTTTCCTTGTCAGGCTATAGTCGATTCTTGAAGCAAGCCTTTTTATGACGCCCTTTAGTGAGTCCAAGAGTGTGCAGCTATATGAGGTTCTATATTTTTGCTATTTAACTTTTCATTCCTTTTTGGCATGTGTGGTGAAGCAACGATTCTCAGTTTTCTGTTGCTAGAAAGAACTTATAGTTACATGCATCTGTAGTCAATAGTAATAGCAAACAAATAAAACAGCGAACAAGAATAGAAGATAACTATGCTAGTATGACTTATGAGTTATGACCGCCCTAGTTGAGCTTTTAGCTCATCAGATCAGCTTATAATTAATATTGCAGTTGTCCTTTTATTTACTGTATTTGAATGGAAATTCTTGGCAGCTGATTTTATGTTTTATATAAGTTATTTGTTAAAATAATTGTGTTTGGAAATTATTATGTGTTGCTAAATGATAATATATTTGCTGTTATCAGGTATCTTTTATAGACTCTTGGTTCTTATGCTTGAATCCCGTTAAACGACTGCTTCTTCGATTTATGAGGAAATCTAGTTATGGAGCGAAGGATGCTCTTCAAAGGCATATTGTTTATTCATTTGGTGATCATTATTACTTCAGAAAGGAACTTAAGATTCTAAACCTTCTAACTGGGTAATCAAAAGTTTCTTATATCCTAATCAATAACATAACTAATATTCATACAGTTCTGTTTTGTTAGTCTGAGAAGATGCATTTTCACTTGTTTGAAGGTAAATTTTCTAGCTTGACAAATTTGGTAGAACAAGATGGTTGGGCTTTGGTTTGGCAAAGCAAGGTCAGTTGTCATCGCTTTTTTATTGCACGAAAGTTATTTTGGAGGAAAAATAGGTAGCCTGGCATTTTTTAGGTACCGTATTATCTTAATGGGTTAATCTCTATTTTTGCATTCAAGGGATACTAGTGTCAAATGAAAATAATGATGTGATTTGTTGGAAACATGGTCCTGTTTGCTATTTTCTTTTAGATTTCTGCAACCAAGCAAAACCTTAGGTTTTCCATTTTGGGTGAGCGAGTGGAAAAGTAAAGAAGTATCCTTATGCTAGTGTCAGTTTTATTTCAACTTCACTTTCTTGTATTCTAGTTTTGTGTCAGACTTGACTTAAGTTATATGCCTATCAATATCCCATTGATATTCCTTGCAGATACTTTTGGCTTGCCTGGAGCAGCTTAGTTCTTACACTGAAAGCCTGTTGGCTCAACAGGATGAACAAGTTCACAGTTTTGAGAGACCTCAATTTTGTTGCAGAAAACCTTGGTGTTGAGTTTTTCAAAGGTACTGTTGTGGTATGATAATCTTCCCATTACTGATGATGTGTAGAGTTGAATGAATTTTGTATTATTTTCTTCAACAATTAGAATAAATTGTATTTATCTATTCGATATCGAACCAGTTGGCAAAGCTGTTGAGGGAGTATTGTAATGAAGCATTGGGATTTTATAATGTAAAACAATTTTATAATGTAATCATTAATGCAAAACTTTCTCATTAACATCGCCTTTTCCAATTTTATAATGTAGATAAACAAATATTTTTTGTTTCTTTTAGTTGAAAAAAGAAAAATAAAAAAATGCTATTTTTCTTCTGGATGCTTTGTGACTTTTTTCTTTTATTTGTAATAAAAATTGTGTTTAATACAATCAAGTAATTTTAGAGTATAACACAGGTAAAAAGCTTTTTTATATAAAAATTATGTAAATAACAAATAAAACTTTAGTTGAAATCATAAAATTGAGATAAATTCAGAAGTAATGCATTCAAATAATAGTGTACTTTTTTAAAATATAGTAAATAAATTTTTTTAATTTTTTAATATAATTAAATATAAAAATAAAAAAACATTTTAGTATAATTTAAATATAAAAATAATTATATTAAGAATGTTATTAAGTTATATTTAATAATAATTATATTAAAATATGATTAAATTATTTATTTTTATTTTTATCAAATTATATTATATTTAATAAGAACCTAATTAAAATTTAATATCCATATTTAAAAAATTTTTACTAAGAATATTATTATCATTTTAGTTTTTTTCTTTATACTATTTTATATCTATTCCATTCAACCAAACACAATAATACTATTACAACTTTATTCCATTAAATTCAACCAAACAATTAAATTCTATTACAACAATTGAATTACTAATTATAGGCCTATTCTATTACAGCTCTTTTTTAGAAACCTTACTCCAAACATTCCGTACAGTTTGGGAAGCTTTGATGGGGGATCAATCTATCATCTTTTGATTTGTTTTTCAGACCCTTAAACAGGAAACGCCTTCTTCCCTCATCATTTCCAGAGATCGTATAAAATTCCGAACTATGATTATTCCAAATACTCTCTTGTAGCAGTAATCTTTGGTTATCGAAACTCCACCGAAACAACAGCAATAATTAACACAGAAATCAAACGCAACTTCACTAACAAATCAATAACCGATTATACATATATCAATCAAACGAAATTTAGACTAATCCTAATTCAGATGATAACCCACCAAATATATCCTTTTTCCCAAACTAGAAATTACATTTTTCTGTGAGGAAATTAAAAAAAAAAGACTGAGAGTTTATAGACGAAAACCCAGACACACCTTTGCATTCTAAACCAAGCAAATCAGCAAATCTAAGACCCAAGTTACGCTATACAACATAAAGAACACTATTTGAAAAGCTAAAACCTACTCCTGTTTCGATCTTTCCCCTTGAAAAAATAAGGGATGATCGAAATATAAAAGAGAACCCAAACGATGAAATCGACAAACTGACACGAATTAATTTCTGAGTATGACTACAAATCGAGCCTTAATATCCTCCTTAAGTCGCTCGTGGCGTCGTCATTCTTCACGGTAACGCTGATCTTCTTGGTGCAAAACACCGGCATCGGGACGGAACTCGGAGGCGGCGAGGTTATAAAGGCCGACCCAGCATAAAAAGAGGCTGGAACGACCTTCTTATTGTTGTTTGACTTGGTCAGTCGGATCTGGGTAGGAACGGAACCGGGTTCAGGACCCAAACGGTTAGTGGAACCCAGATCTGCAACGTCAATGTTTTCCTTTTCGAACCTGACGGATTTCTCCGGCGTCGGTTTTTTTAGAACCTCACCGCGTTTGAGGATCTTAACTTGACCCATCACGAGATCTTTAGCCGGTACCTTGGGGCCGGCCGACTGGGAAGGAGGGGAGGTAGTAGGAGACCGAGTTTTACGGTTTGGGTGTGACCGATTCGATCGGTTCGGATTAAGGCAAAGACTATTTCGTTGTTTCACGGGATTTGGTAGCTTCAAACAATCGTCTGGTTTTAGAACTGCAACACCCATGGCTGAAAAAGAAGAAATTTATAATATATGAACAATCAAGAGAATTGAAAAGCTTTGGAAATGAAATTGGGAGAGGATTTTTAGACGAAATTTAAGAAAGAAGACTCAAATGAAGCGAAATTAAGTATTTATCAAAAAGAGGAGAAACTCTTGCATTTCATGAGATAAAAGGAAATGAAACATGTAATGTGGTTTGAGTTAGAAGGAAAGAGGGATTTTTATAGGAGAAGCAAAATTAAAATTAAATTATTTGCTTTTAATGGCGGTTTAAAAGCCACTCTCATCATGGCGGTGTTGCAACTTCTTTTTAATAATATAATCTATAAAATCTTCCAACTTTATTAAAAACAATTATTTCAGCTATTTATTTTTTTAAACTTTAATCACTTTAAAATAATAAAAAATTTATCATTTATTAATTTTGTTAAGACTATTATATCAACAATTAATTATTTTTTATTTTAAATTTTTTATAAATATCTTATTAAATAGATTTTTTTTTATTTTCGAGATAAGCAAAGCATGTGAAGTCATACTTACTTTACTCTTTTTACGCATTAGGAGAATACAATTTCTCCTCTGATTTAGTTTCTCTCTTTTTTTCTTTTTTTAATTTTCAGTAAAAGTAAATAGCACAATTGTGGCTAGGTAACTATATTAGTGACCTACCTAATTTTATTGTAGAAAATTTCGGGATCAATGATTGGACCATGCAAATTAGAAATATTTTTTCTTAGATAAATGAGGAGATTACTCGATCCATTTACGTATTGCTCAGGATCTATATAATAATCGGGGCTTCCATTTCAAATGCATATCCCATTTTTGTGCAACAATGATATGAAAATCCACGAGAAGCAATTGAGTGTATTGTATGTGCTAATTGCCATTTAGCGAATAAACTCAAGGATATTGAGGTTCCACAAGCGATACTTCTTGATACTATATCCACCAAGATATAGATAAGTTTTTGATATACTTTAAATTCTAATAGTCATTAGGAGTAGAGTTCTATTTCATTTATATTTTTTATGTCTATAAATATAGACTTTGGGAAAGTATTGTAGATTATTCCGATTGATCAATAAAATACGCTTTCTTTTACTCTCTCATTTTGTTTGTTCTTTACTCTCCGTTTATTTATTTTATAACAAAAATAATATATAAAATTTATTTTCAAAAAAATAAAAATTATAAAAAATGTAGTAAAAATATTTTCTAATTTTTAAAAAATTAATTAAGTGCTAGCGTGGATACCATGTCAAGAAATTTAACCGATTAATTTTTCCATCTATGTTTGGGGTGATTTGACAGATAGAATAAGTTTAAGGGGTAACCGAGGCAATAATTTAAATGAATGGCTAAAATGTCTTTTTTTGTAAAATTGGAAGGACAAATAGATCATTATGCCTATTTTTTTAACACATACATTGATTCTCTTTGTTACTGTACTATTAGGTAAATTATGAAAATATATTTCTGTAATTAAAAATAGTAAAAATGTACCTACATTGAGGTTTGAACTCACACTAATAAGATTACTAAAACTTTAAATTTATCGGTCTACCAAAAATTCATTTTAATGTTTTTTATATGTTTTTATTTTAATATACACAATTTATTACCTTCATTGATTGTATATCTAATTTACATACAAATTAATCTAATTTTTTATTTTAATATTGTAAATATTTCATACTTTATTATGATTAATTAGTTTCAAACCATACGTTTCATTATTTATTGTATGTAATTTTCAAACGCACCTCTATATGTTAAATATGTAATTTCCGCATTCATATATGTGTAATAGGATTTATAGTTTTTTTAATATATATTAAATTTTCTTGTTGAAACTCTAATTGAATTCAAAATTGAGCAATTTTCTTCAAGCAATTTAGAAGATTTTATTTCTTTAATTAAAACGCACGTGTTTTAATTCTTAATATATATAATTTATGTTTTTAAATGCGTATTTTGATTTTATGCAATATTATTTATTAAATTTTTATTTCAGTTAAACTTTTCAAAAATAGCTAACACTATTAATACAATACAATACACAAATAATTAAATTTATATAATTTATGTTTTTTTATTATGAAATACAATACACAAGTTTAAGGTTACTTATTAAATACATAAATAATTAAATTTATTCGAGATAAAAATAACTCCATTGATTTATATTTTTAAATGTACAAAATTGAATTAAAACCAAAATTTCATATTAAATGATTGTATAAAATTAAAGTTTACATATCATATAAATTTTTTAGAGTTTTGCTTTTAGGATACAAATCTTTATACAAAAAAAAAAGAAGCCAATGAGCATCAGATTGCTCGAAAAATCTTGAGTGTCCATATTTGAGTCTCATAATATGAAAATATCACGTCATGTGTACGTTATCTATAAGATTTTTATTTTTTATTTTTTGGTTTAAGTTTCATATTATTTATTCTAGTACAAGTTGAGATATATTTCAATTTTTAGTATGGTTTGTGCTCCACACTAAATTAATTATAGTTTTTTTATAGAAAATTAATTATAATTAAGTTGCTTAAATATGTATTATTTGTGATCATATCATAATTACATTTTGAAGAAAAAAATTAAATTGAAAAATTCGTTACTTTGATCCTTTGGGCTATCAGACTCCTCTACAAGTTTATATATTATCGTCAAATTGAGTATAAGCTTTGTTTTCTAACTTGGCATATAATTTGAATTTTGAGAGGTGATCAGTTGATTAAGTTGGAGCACCTTGTTAGAATTTGCAATCACCTACCAAGAAAATGTTTGGTAATATGTCATTGATAGGGTTTGAATCCTTAATCTATAACATGTAAGTCATTGGGTGGGAGGCATGGTACCACTTGATCTAAGTATGGTCCATCTTGATAAGGCGTGTCTGTTTTGTGAACTCATTATCTCTCAAGATACTTAGACTCTCTGTAGAGTTTGGAGACAAAACCCCTATTTCTTCCAAAAATAATACCTACTTATTGAGAGAGTTTGACGATTTCAAGAGATCAAAAGGTAATCGTACCGCACTAGTAAGCACGCCATTTTTCTACCGGAACTATTTCGTACAAGTACTGATCTGTTTCGGTACACCGTTTTAAATTTACCGATATTTTAAAAAAATATTTAATATATAAAATGAATTAAATCAAATAATTTCAAATATAAAAATATTAATCAATTATATTAATGATCAATAAACTTTACCAATAAAATTTATTCATTCAATAAATATAAATTAAATAAAAAAGTCATCCACAATATTATTTAAAAAATCTACATCCCTTAAAAACGGACGTTTAATTAAAACATATATGTAAAGTTGTGCAAAACTTTTAGAGATTTTCTCTTTTTTTTTTATTTAGTTTGTTTGTTAGAAAAAATTCTTTAATTTATTATTTATTAATTTTTCTACATTACTTTAGTTTAAATTTTAAAGTTAGTATAATAAAAAAATAAAATTGATAAAAATAATATTTTTATATAATTTTTAATATTATTTATGCATTAATTGGCACACAATATTTTGAATGGTCTAATTATAATTAAATGCAACAAATAAATAAAATTAGTATAGACTGAAATTTTAACTGAAACTAAAAATATATATTTTAAATTATTATTAAAATAATACGTACAGATGGATATAATCGAAATAGATGGAAACGAGTACATTAATCAAAATCCCTTGACCAAAATAAATTATAGCACTAATTACTTTTCACGAAAATTCTAAATAAAAAATAATTGTGGATTATTTATTCACTTTATTCTCACTTGTAATAAAAAAAATAATTGTGCATCATTAAAATGTTTGGCACAATTTTAAGATTTTGTTTTGGAATTTAGCTAGTAGGTGGTAATGGGCATGACCAATAAGGCGTTTTATAGTAAAGGCAACATTAAACTATACAAGATTTTTTGGGGCGTGTTATTCACGGATTAGAAGGCGCACAGAAAGTAGCAGATGGAGGAAAGAGCCCACAAAGACCTCGGTTGGTATCTGACGTGGGTTTGGAACAACTCGGTGGCATAATTATCCACCCACTTTAATAGCTTACCCCTGTACTTTACTTTATTTACGGAAACACCCACGACTGCTGGGTGACACTGTCAACCCTTTGACGGTTGCTTCGCTTGTGATTACACACCACGTATTGGCAAAGTCGAGGCTACTTTGATTGAGTCAAGTTTAATCCACTTAAAAAAAAATGTTTTTCAGAATCATTACATCAGTTTGAGAATTTAAGATTTAGTTAGAATAAATATTTAAATTTGTTAAATTGTTATAAAATAAAGAGAGAAGGGAGAATAAAGAACAAAAATAAAAATAAAAATAATAGAGAATGTACTTTATTAATCAAAAGAGATTATTATATTGCTTCATTAGTCTCTATTTATAGGCATAAAAAGTACAGAAGAAGTAGAAATCTAATTCTAATAACTATTAGAATTTAAACTATATTAAAACTTTATCTTAATCATGATGGACATCCACTTAATAAGATATAACATCCCCTCTTGGATGTCCATTGGTAGATAATGTGCCTCGTAAAAATCTTACTAGGAAAAACCCTGTGGGATAAAAATCTAATGAAAGAAAAATAGTACACAATCTATAATATGCAAAATATGTTGTCTCATTAAAAACCTTAATAGGAAAATCCAAAGAGACAAAACTTCGGTTAAGGGAAAAAGAGTGCAACGCGTATTTACTTCCCCTCATAAAAACATCACATATTTTCTCATATTCTACGTATTCAATCTTGAATACTAGTTTTTCAAATGACTATTTGAATGTATTAATAAGTATTTATATTACCATTTTTTTAAAGTCATGAGTGAGGGAAATTTGGGGAAATATATTTTGATCTCTTTAGGAGTTTCAATAATAATTATAGTAAACTTTAATCATGATCTTTCTATAAAAACACAAATAGGTATTTTGGATCATTTTATAATCTTCCTTCAACTATTCAAATTTACCACATATGTTCAAATTATTTCAATTTATATAAATGAACAATTTCTCGAGAATTTCAATATGATTCTAGCATCCTAAATCTTTCAAGGATTTTAATATAAACTTTACTATATAGTAATTCATAAAAGGTTGTAACAATAACCATTAGACGCAACTTAAATCTTTTATGAATTGTCAATTTAATAATATATTTAAAGGTTATTGCATCCATCACAAAAGAATATTATATCTTTTCATAATCAATGTCAGAATTTAGTGAAAAACTTTATATTTTTATTTTGCTTGTAATGCCCGAAAACTCGGCTTAGGAGTTTAGACCGAATCTCGGAGGTTACATTAATCACTGAAGTGACCGTAGGAAAATTTTACAAAATACATTATCTCAAATTCCATCACAAACATTTTTATCTTTTTACAAACCAAGAATGTTTAATCTTTTAGATTTCAAATAGGAATATTACAGTTAAGTTTAATTTATGAACAAAATTAGATTACAAGAAAAATTCAAAAGTAGGACTTGAACCACAATTTTTATAAAACCCTACTGATCAACTGTAAATCAAAATGAAAACTGAAAAGATAACTGATAGATTATTTTAACAGAGACTGTCCGAGACCTCTGCATACCACGTCCAGCGTCAGAGTTCAGAAACGTACCTACAAGGGGAAACACTAAGGGGGTGAGCTACATGAGCTCAGTGTGAATTCGAATCGAGACTAAAAACAAAATTACGAAATTCAATTCAATGGCGCAACAGACTTACAGATACTCACAGAGTCAGAAAGTAAACTTGGAACCAACGTCCTAACAGAACGTAACAACTCAAGCACACCAAGTCACACACAGTCAGACAGAATACAATCAGATAGTCTTGCACCCAGAACTCTCAAATAGATGCGTATGAAATGCAGTCAAGTAATAAAACCTACCTATCTAGCAAACACACCTTTCCGTCCCCCGATCACACCCTGTAAGAGCTGATTAAGCTTATCCAACCAAAACACACCACATAAGACCTCGAAAGGCCCATCCAACCCTACACGCCATGTATGTGGACTAAGCCACTCAGATATTAATATGCAGAAGGGCTGGCGTATATGCAGTACAATGCAATGCGGTAATCTGCTGTACAGACATGTTGCAGTTTAGACTGCCAGATCAGATAATGGTACGCAATAAAGCTGACATACGTGCAGTACAGTGTGGTAAACCACTGTACGAATAAGCTTGTAGTTAAACTACCAGATCAGAATAGAAACAGTCTTCCTTCTCTTCACAACCCAACCCAAAATACTTTATGCAAGTGCATATATACATTGAATCCCACAGAAATAATGAACACATCAACAGCCAATCAGATAGAAGCAGATATGCACATACGCCAAACAGATCGGATTCAGAATCAAACATCTCACACAATAGTCACAAATGACACATAAGCCGAAGCCCATATCAGAATTCTTATCCACCCTCACTAAAGATCAGCTATGGTTGAAACACACAAACACATTCTCAGATAAAAAATATACACAGAACCAAAATAAGTGACTTAGAACCACAAGCCCATGTGCTCTGGCCATGTGGAAATACCTAGGCTGTGAGGGAGGTCAAACGCCTACGTGAAGAGGGGCACACGACCATATGACTGAGGTACATGCCCGTGTGAAGAGAGGCATACTGCCGTGTGAACTTGGGACATGGCTTTGGGAATAAGCCATGTAACTCACTGTTCATTTGTACTAAAAAGAGTATAGGGCAGGCATGACCGTGTGAGGGTCTCATACGGTCATGTGTCTAAAATACACGCCCGTGTTGTAACACCCCAAACCCGGCCTAAACGTTATGGTTGGATCTAGTGATGTCACATGATAGGGTGTTTGAAAAACCATACCGTCACGATAAAACCATTTCCATTGAATTACTTATCTTAATATCTTATTAGTTCCAAAATCGTGTTACTCATTTAGTCGATAGTTTCAAAACGTTATTCATTGCGAAAACTTTTAAAACAATTTAAGCAATAGGGCATTTCCAAAAATCATTTGTTTCTTTTGAAATCGAGGTTTCTTGGTACTAGCAGTTGTAATCCATGGGGTAAAGATAATTAACACCCAAAACCAAACCAAATTCCGAAAGTCCAATTACAACCCAAAAATTTAACCAGTAAAAATAGACTAAAAATAAAACCAATAATCATAAATTAAAACCATGGCAGTCTAGAACTGTGGTCACCATCGAGTCGTCTGCCGCATTGATCCATCTAGGTCTGGAGATTACATGTGCACATTAAACAAAGATGGGTGAGTTTTCATAAACTCAGTGTGTAATCCCGCAGAAAATAACAAATAATTAATAATCACAGTGCACAGTCAAACAGCCTTGTTCCTAGGCCCCTTTCAGTATCAGTAATAATTTGGGCCTTAGCCCATCTTAATATCAGTATCAGTCATGCAGTTTTTAGTAACAAAGTCCTACCCAACCAACTTCTACAGACTATCCCCGTCCAACCCTACACTCTATGTAGGGATTAAATCAACCCACCCTTCTTTACACTCCAGATAGTACCGCATGCGGCACAAAACAGAAATTTGCAGCTGAGCTGCCAGTATATTAGGCTTAAGAGCCTTTTAGTACAATTCCTCCAGATATAATCAACCCAACCCAATGCAATGCAACATACAATGAGATGTCATGCCATCACAGGTCTATTAAATACACATACAGTTCAATATATATCCTTATATATATAATATGCTTAGTACATAATTCACATAATCAATTTCATATAGTTAAGGGTCTAAATAGTGCTTACTGAGCTTACGGAAGGTTCAAAGTCGACTTGGGTGACCCGTGCAACCTTAACAATCACTTTAGTAAAAATGAGCTCACACGCCGATATGGCCTGCCCGTGTGGGCCCACACGGCCCAAATTGGCCTTAGCTGTGACGGCCTGACCTCGTTGATCACACGGCTATGTTAGGGCACACGGCCTACCACACGAGCAACCACACGCTCGGGTGGCATCAACAGTAAGGTTTTCAACTTTTGTCGAAACTTTATTTTCTGCGCAATCGAGTACATACATGTATCATTTTTGATGCAAAAGCAACTCCAAGCAATCCTGAACCTATAATAGACCAGTGTTTCACTTAGTTAATCACTTAAACAATCAAACTACCAAAACTTGAAACAGAATATTCATTATTCGAGCGAAAACCTTTACCTTCAATTGAATATCAAAGATTTCACGACCTTAAAATGCCGATGAATGATATTCAGCCCTTGAAAAACCCCTAAACACCAAACGAACCCTTCTTAACGCTTATCCAAAACATAATTAAAGTTTAACCAAAAATTGAACTTACCGAATGCGTGTAGTCTACGAAGCACCACGAAATCGAGAGAAAAGAATCGGAAGAAGGAAAAGGGTGAGGGAAAATTTAGTAGAAAGTTCTGCAGTAAGAGGGCAAAGAATCGACAGAGACAAAGAAAATGGAAAAAAAGAGAACAGTCTTTTTGGCAAAAAGGAAACCCCAAATCAGATTTAACTAAAATAACATTAAAGCTTAAATGAGACAAAAACTTACCTTGAAAACCAATAATGCTCTCCAATATAATTCGACACTAGAACAGCTCCTTACCCCCGATTCTCGGCTGTCAAAACAATATTCACAATCCTCTAATTAATATCTTAAAAATTGAAGTTACAAAGTACTAAAATAACTTACTATTATCGATGAACTTAGCGCGTGAACTCCGGAAGAGTAAAGAAAGAAGAAAAGAAACGACAAGGGTGGGGAAGAACGTTGCAAAATTTGACTATAGAGAAGGAAAAACGAAGTAAAAAGAAAAGATGGCAGATGAGTTGGCGTCAGAAATTAGAAGAAGAATAGGAAGTAGAATTTCAGCAGGGGAGAAGGTAAAACTGACGTCAAAAGATGGAGGAAAGATTTGGGGATTTTGAAAATAACAAAATAGAAATAAAATCAGATTTTTGGATATTCCCCAACATCCCCTAATTCAATCCTAAATTCTTTCCATCAAACTCCCACTACTCAGATTTCCAATACAACTCAAACTCTTAGCCACCAAAACGAGCAAAAATAATCTCTATTGCTCATGCAGGGATTTGAACACAGGACCATCAGCAAGCCAACACACTACTTAACCATTAGACCAACAAGCCCATTCTGATATGATTTTATTGACTTTATTTAAAAGCCTACTAACCAGAGATAGGGCTTTGTTCATAAAAATATCAAAATTTGCCCAAGTCATGGCCTGAACTTGGGACCTCCTACACATACCCAGAACACTTAACCACTGAAGTAAATAGATATTTGTGTCTCACATTCACAAAAACAAAAATTTAAATTTTTGGGCGTTACAACTCTACCCCCTTAAAAGAAAATTTCGTCTTCAAAATTTACATGACCAGAATAGATGAGGATACTGTTGACGCATCGCTTCCTCAGGCTCCTACATGACCTCCTCAATGCTATGATTACGCTATAGAACCTTCACAAAGGGATAGAATTCCTCCTCAGAACCTTTATGTCACATCCAGAATCTGGATAGGCTCTTCCTCAAAGGTCAAGTCTGGCCTAACCTCAATCTCCTCAATAGGGATAATATGAGTAGGATTAGAGCAGTAGCGCCTCAACATAAAGACGTGAAACATATCATGAATACGATCCAACTCCAGAGGTAGCTCCAACTGATAAGCAACTGGTCTAACTCGTTTTAGAATACGGTAAGGTCCAATAAACTTAGGGCTCAATTTGCCCTTACGACCAAACCTCAGTACTTTCTTCCATGGCTAGACCTTGAGAAACACAAAGTCCCCCACAAAATACTCGATCTCATGCCTCTTCAAATCCGCATAAGATTTTTATGTGTCAGAAGTCACTTTCAAACGATCCTGAATCAATCTAACTTTATCTTCTGTCTCAGAAACCAACTCAGGACCCAGAACACGTCGCTCGCCCAACTCAGTCTAACATAAAGGAGTGCGACACTTACGACCATACAGTGCCTTGTAAGGTGCCATTTGGAAGCTAGATTGGAAGCAATTGTTATAGGCAAACTCCGCTAATGGCAGATAGTCCTCCCAACTGCCTCGGAAATGAATAACACAGCTCCTCAATATATCCTCCAGTATCTGAATCATCCTCTCAGACTGACCATTGGCTTGAGGATGGAACGCAGTACTGAAATCCAAGCTTGAACGCACAGCCTCATGCAACTTCCTCCAAAATTGAGACGTGAAATAAGGATCCCTATCAGAGATGATCGAACCTGGTACCCCATGCAGTCTCACTATCTCAGAAATATAAAGCTTCGCTAGCTTCTGCAGAGAATAATCCACCCTAACCGGTATGAAGTGCGCAAACTTAGTCAACCGATCCACGATGACCTATACTGAATCCTTCTTAGTGGATGTTAGGGGTAACCCACTAACAAAGTCCATGGTTACTCGTTCCCACTTCCATAAAGGAATCTTAACCGGCTGCAGCAAACCCAAAGGTAACTAATGCTTAGCCTTAACCAGTTGGCACATCAGACATCTCGCCACAAAATCAGTAACCTCACGTTTTAACGTCGGCTACCAATATAACTCACGGAGGTCTCGGTACATCTTATTTCCGCCAAGATGCATTGCATTAGGGCTATTATGCATCTCTCTCAATATAGACTGTCTCAAATCAGTATTATTCAGAACATAGATTCTCCCACGGAAACAGAGTACCCCATCACTATTCAGTCCAAAATCTATAGTGCTACCACTCTCAATCTATCAGAACCAAAGACCTAAAGACTCGCCCTCCAACTGCTTACCCTTAATCTGCTCAATCCATGTCAGCTTAACCTGAAGCTCGGCTAATAAGCTGCCATCATCAAATAAGCTTATGTGAGCAAACATCGCCCTCAAATCAATCATAGCTCTACGGCTCAGTGCAGCGGCCACCACATTGGCCTTGCCAAGATGGTACTCAATGGTGCAGTCGTAGTCCTTAAGTAGCTCAATCCATCTACGCTGTCTAAGATTTAGCTCCTTCTGAGTAAGGAGGTACTTGAGGCTATTGTGATCAGTGTAGATGATACACTTCTCACCATACAAGTAATGCTTCCAGATTTTTAGTGTAAACACCACAGCGGCCAATTCCAAGTTATGCGTCGGATAATTCATTTCATGTGTCTTAAGCTGACGAGACGCATATGCTACCACCTTACCATCCTACATCAACACACATCCCAAACTGACGTGTGATACATCACTATAAATTGTGAACTCCTTTCCAAGTTCTGGCTGTATCAAAATAAAGGCCTTAGTTAGTACAGTCTTAAGCTTCTGGAAGCTCTCTTGCTGTGCATCACTCCAATCAAATGGTATACCCTTACATAGCAGCTTAGTTAAGGGTACTGTAATCAATGAGAAACCCTCTACAATCAATGAGAAACCCAGAAAACTACGAATCTCCGATACATTCCTAGGTTGTTTCCATTCTAAAGCAGCCTCAATCTTTCGAGGATAAACTTGAATCCCCTCAGCAGAAACTACATTACCCAGAAATGTCACCTCATGCAAACAGAACTCGCACTTGCTAAACTTAGCATAGAGTTACTTTTCCCTTAAAGTTTGTAGGACGACTCGAAGGTGCTCATCATGCTCCTCCCCAGTCCTCGAGTAAACCAGTATGTCGTCAATGAACACTACCACAAACTGATCCAAATAAGGCTGAAATACTTGATTCATCAAATCCATGAAAGCTGCCGGTGCATTAGTCAGTCCAAATGGCATTACTAGGAACTTGTAATGACCATAACGAGTTCTAAACACCGTCTTATGTACGTCAGCCTCCTTAACCCTTAACTGATGATATCCAGATCGAAGGTCAGTCTTGGAGAATACCGAAGCTCCTCGGAACTGGTCAAATAGGTCATCTCTCCTCGATAATGGGTACTTGTTCTTAATGGTTAACTTGTTCAGTTACCGATAGTCGATACACATCCGCATGAATCCATCCTTCTTTTTCACAAATAGTGCCGGTGCTCCCTATGGAGACACACTAGGGCGGATGAACCCACTATCCAATAACTCTTGAATCTGAGCCTTAAGCTTCGTAAGCTCATTCGGTGCCATTCGGTAGGGAGAGATGGACACCGGAGCTGTACCAGGAAGGAGCTCCATCCCAAACTCCACTTTACAATTCAAAGGTAACCCCGGTAGCTCTTCAGGAAAAAGTCTAGAAAATTTTAACCGTTCTGATGTCCTTAACAGTGGAGTCCCCAGAATCAGAAACACTTACGTAGGCCAAAAATGCCTCACATCCCTTACGAACCAATCTCTTTGCCACCAGCTCAGAAATCACATTAGATAAATAATTCTGGCATTCTCCAATCAAGACTACCTCATTATCCTCCTCAGTCCTTAATACAACCCTCTTAGTCGTACAGTCCAAGCTGACACGGTGCTTGACCAACCAGTCCATCACTAGAATTAAGTCGAACTCCCTAAATAGAAGCTCTATCAGGTCAGCCATATAGATTGCACCTTAAACCTCTAAAGGGACATCTCTAAACAACCTGTTAACCCTTATAGATTGCCCCAACAGACTTAGTACGGTAACCTCACTCGTAGTGCTCTCAACCAAAATCCCCAAGTTTTCAGACACAGTATAGGTTATATAGGAGTGAGTGGATCCTATATCTATCAATGTAGTATAAAGTACATTATGAATAAAGAACGTACTTGTAATAACGTTTGCAGCATCTCTGTCATCTCGGCGACGTACAACGTATACTAGAGCTGGCTGTCTCGCCTCAGTCTGTCCAGCACCTCTGCTTGGTGCTCTCTGTCAGCGGCCCATACCATTACCACTCATGCCTTATCCACAGCTTCTCGGTGGCTGTTGTATTACCTTCTGTGGCTGTACATTACCAGTACCTTGAGCTTGCATTTGATCAGCTCTCAGCGGACACTCCCTGATATGGTGATCCAATGATCCACACCTCGGACATGCCTCAGTCCTTCTTCAACACTCGCCCTGATGGCGTCTACCATAATCAACACAAGGCTACTGTCTAGTAACAGCAATAGGGGGCCCAATTCTAACCAGCCCATTAGCTCTGGCCTTTTTCTTACGCCTCTGTATAGAACTCAAGGACTCTGAATCCCTCTTGTTCCTGCCTCTCTCTCTATCACGGTTTTGACGCTCAGTGCAATTAACCTTCTCGGCGATCTTCACATTCTCAATCAGTGAAGAAAAATCACGCTTCTTCTACGGACTATCAAGACTCTCAAATTATCCCTGAGACCATCCTCGAAGTGGACACATCGCACATACTCAGTCGATACCATACCTCACACATAGCGGCTCAGTCGCAGGAATTTGGCCTCATACTCGGCCACAGATCGATCTCCCTAAGTAAGGTTTAGGAAATCCCTCCTACGGGCATCCACGTAGCTCGTCCCCACATATTTCCCCTAGAAGGCAGTCTTGAAGAACTCCCAAGTCAGACATTCGGGCTAGGTGCCCTTATAACATCCCAAATTATGACCTAGTTGGAACAGTGGTTTTGAGACCATGAATCCGAAGTAGAAATAATTGTTTTCTAATTTTTATGAGGTCTATGATATGATTACATGCTTGTGTGAAAATTTCATAAAGAAATTTTATGTGTAAAGTATCCAATTTAACCTTAGGGACAAAATTGAAAAAGTTGCAAAATTAAAGATTCTAGAAGCTTTAAGTATGAAATGGCTTTAGATTAGTAATTAGAGGTCCTTAAATAATAATTTTACCAATTTTTAATTTTATGGACAAAAATGGGCATGCATGGGTAAAAATTTAAAGGAAGGTCTTAAGGGCATTTTTGTCTTTTGGTAAATAAAAGAATAAAAAAAGAAAATAAAGCCAAAATCTCACCATCTTTCTCATGCTTGTGCCGAATTTGAAGAGTCACCATAGTTAGGGTTTCTTCAACCTTTCAAGCCTAATAGTAAGTACATCCTAGCCCCATTTTTAATGTTTTTTTTATGTTTTTGAGATCTTTGAAACATCAACTAGCTAATTCTACCATTGTTTTAAGTGAGGGTTCATGTTCAAAAATTTACCCATGTGTGTCATGCATCTATTTTGATAATTTATGAAGGAATATGAAAGTTTAGTGTTAGATAAACATATTTTTCTAGGTGATTTTTCATGAAAACACCAAAAATGACTTATTTGTAAAACATGCAAAAATAAGTGTAAAAATATGATTTGATGAAAAATGTGGGCTGTTATAAGAAAGAATATGAATCGGCTAGGCTTAGGTAACAAAGAAATTGGACACATTTCATTTTACGAGCTTCGGGATAAAAGTATAAATATGTCAAAGTTTAATGGCAATAGTGTAATTTTGCCATAGTATGATTTTTGGACTAAATTGAATAATGTGGATGTTAAATAATTGAAATTTGCTATTATAGATCAAGAAAAATGGAGTCTGAGCCTAGACTGGGGAAAGAGTAAGATCTTGGACTAAATCGAAGTAATTATCCATATTTTGTATCGAGGTAAGTTTGTGTGAAATTAATATAGCATTTTATTATGTATTTAATTTTTGATGTTATACGAATGGTTTAATTGTCTTGGTGAATATCATTGATGTTGTTTGTTAAAGAATTGTGGTGACTTAAACCGATTGAACCTCAGGAACACTTAGGGTATCTTCGTTTTGACATTTGGGTGGATGAACTTTCATATAAGACCATATTTGGGATATGACTTCAGCAGTGACATGTGATCCCATGTAAGACCATGTTTGGGACATGGCTTTTGCATCGTTATGTGATCCCATATAAGAGCATGTCTGGGACATGGCATTGGCATAATAATAAGACATCGTGTAAGACCATAGTTGGGCTATCGACTTCGAAATGTGTGATCCCGTGTAAGACCATGTCTAGGATATGGCATTGGCATCGTTATGTGGTCCTATGTAAGACCATATCTGAGATATGGCTTTGGCACCCTACCTTGTGTAGATGATATCCTGAGAAACCCTAGTATTCCAAGCGGTTCATCGGGTAGTCCCAGGATGTGGCAAAAGAATGGCGAGGTATAGCTATCTTGAGTGGGTACAGGTAAGAACGCAAACTCATAGTTATTGAGGATACAGAATGATACAATTTTGGTATGATGAAAATTGAGGAATCATGATCTTAAGTTCTATGAGACATTGTGATATTTGAACTAGATAGGATATGATTATAGTGATTATGAATAATGTGATGAAATAAGTGATGTTATGTGTGTGTTGAAATTTCATATTTTCATAGCTTATTAATTTGCATATAAACTTACTAAGCTTTATGCTTACTCCCTCTCTTTTTCTTTTTCTTGTAGTTTCGCCAAGCTAGTTCAGGGATCGAAGGGCGTCGGAGACTTCATCACACTATCATTCGGATCTTTTGGGAATAGTTAGCCTCTTTATTTGAGTATAGCATGTATAGAAACTTGGTTGTTTTGTTATATGTCATATTAGTTTAGCTAATGTGTTGGTTTATGAGTCTGTTTATGATTCATTTTGTATAAGGCCATGAGATATGGCTTACAATGACTATTGGGTTGTAAACCTATTCAATTATGCATGTATGAGCCAATTCCATTATGGTATGGATCTTAGTGGGTGAGGGCTGAATGATGATGATCACTATGTGAGTATGAGTTGATATGTAAATGCATGCATGCAAATTTAAAAATTATTGCTCATTGATACATATGTGTTTGGTTCAATAAAGTTATTATGATAAGAAGCCTTAATTTAGTCTAAAGTGTTGAGAAATTGAATACACAACTAGATTCATGAGAGAGTTTAAGTACCTTTGGAACCATGAATGTGTTGTGTAAATAAAGGTGGCAAATGACTTGAAATATAGCCTTAAATTTGTCCACACGGTAGACACACGGGCGTGTACTCTAGCCGTATGTCGCCTACACTCTAATTAATACAAATAGAATACCTAGTAGTAAACACACGGGATGAGACATGGCCATGTCTCTAGTCTGTGTGAGAGACACGGCCATAGGACATGGGCATGTGCCCTGGCCATGTGAAGTCTGCACCTATTTATAGAAAAATTATAAAATTTAATTCTCCACACGACCTAAGCACATAGGCGTGTGCCTTAGCCGTGTGACCACATTTTGTTCATGACGTCATAAATAGAGAGTTACAGGGGCTAGGGATACGGGCGTGTCCCAAGCCACACGACCATATGAGATCAAACGGCCTATCCACACGGGCGTTTGACCCTCTAAAATAGGAAAATTTTCTAAGCATTGTATAAGTTTCGAGAGTTCTCAGTTTAGTCCCGAACCACAACCAATGTATGTTTTGGACCTCGAAGTCCCATATAAGGGATGCTATGCATGCGAATGATAAGTTTTAAATTTGGGCGAAATTTTATGGCCTGGTTTTGTATGATTGTGTGATTTTATGTTCGGTAACGCCTCGTACCCTATTCCAGCGTTGAATACGGGTAAGGAGTGTTACATTTAGTGGTATTAGAGACAAGTTTAGTCGATTCTCGAACCAACGTAGCGTGTGGACAAGTTTAGCTATACATGCCATACATATATTATGATAGTGTGACGATTTCTGACAATTTTTAATTGTGTTCTCATATAGTAAATAGATCCCGATCGAGCTGTGGCAGATGATGTAGAAAGTAACCCACTGGCTCCCACAGAAGGAACGGTGCCAACTGATACCTGACCTCTCATGGTTAGTCAGGGAGGAGGAGAAGGGGCTCGGGAATCCTTTCTTCACGTGATGGATACTTGGTACACAGAGTTTATTTGAGCGAACCCAAATGCTTAACCCTCTCCACCTCCGCCTATTCCTCAGCCTAGTCCAATGGCACCCGAAGGTATGGATTTTATAAGACTGAATAGACCCCCAGTGGATAAAATTCAGAAGCAAGGAGCTGAAGAGTTCCGCGCTAGTATTGACGATGATCCAGAAAGGGTAGAGTTTTGGCTCGAAAACACCATCCGGGTTTTTGAAGAATTGTCATGCACACCGGAAGAGTGTATGAAATGTGTGGTATCACTGCTTAGAGATTCGACTTACCATTGCTGTAAGACACTTGTCTCGGTAGTACCGAGGGAGAGAGTGACATGGAAATTTTTCTAAAAGGAGTTTCGAAAAAAAGTATATCAGTCAGAGATTCATGGATTAGAAGAGAAATGAGTTCCTTGAGTTGAAGCAAAGTAGAATAACAATAACTAAATACGAGCGTGAGTTTGTGAGGCTCAGCAAATACGCTCAGGAATGTGTGTTGACCGAAGCCATTATGTGCAAGTGGTTTGACGATGAATTAAACGAAGACATTCAGATGTTCATTGGTATGCTTAAGCTAAAAAAGTTCGTTGTACTTGTCGAAAGAGCTTGTAAGGCCGAGGACATGGCCAAAGAGAAGAGAAAGGCTGAGTTTGAGGCTAGGGACTCAAGGAAAAGGCCTATGAGCAAGTCATTTCAATCCACATCGAGGAAGTTGATGGATCACAATTCTTGCTCTCATGCTTCTGTTGGGTTTCCAAATATAAATAAAGATTAACATTATTGGGTACTAAGGCCCAGACCACCTCGATTGCTAGTGTGGGTAATGCTCGACCAAGTCAGCCGGAATGTCCACAGTGTGGTAGACGTCACCCCGGTGAGTGTCATAGAAGTGATAGGACCTGTTTCAAGTGTGGTTCTCTAGACCACTTTATTAGAGAGTGCCTCGAGATGACAGAGAAAGAGAGATATCAAAGTGCAAGATCGGGTAACTCTGCTGGTCGTGGTAGGCCGCAGAAAAATTTGGGTAGTGGAGTGAGCAGTAAGAGTGCCCCTAAAGAGTCTACTGTGAGACCTGAAGGCAGAGCTCCTGCAAGGACATACGCCATTCGCGCTCGCGAAGGGGCTTCATCCCTGGATGTGATTACGGGTACATATTCTATCTATGATGCTACTGTTATTGCTTTGATTGATCCACGATCTACCCATTCCTATATTTGTATGAAATTGGTGTCTAGTATGAGCATGCTTGTTGAGCCTACTGAATTTATAATAAAAGTGTCAAACCCATTAGGCAAATGTGTGCTAGTTGACAAAGTATGTAGGAATTGCCCTTTGATGATTAGAGGACACTATTTTTCGGCTAACCTCATGCTTTTTCCATTTGATAAATTCAATGTAATTCTTGGTATGGACTGGTTAACTGCTCATAATGTAGTAGTAAACTGTGAGAGAAAATTTATCGAACTGAAATGTGAAAGTGGTGATATTCTCCAGGTTGAATCAGATGAGTCGGATAGCTTGCCTGCAGTAATTTCTTCTATGGTTGCTCAGAAGTGTGTAAAGAAGGGTTACGAGGCTTACCTTGCCTTTGTGTTGAATACAAAAGAATCATAGTTAAAAATTGAGTCAGTACCAGTAGTATATGAGTATTCAGACGTATGCCCCGAAGAGTTGCCTGGATTGCCCCTGATTAGAGAAGTGGAATTCAGCATTGATCTAGTTCCGGGTACGACACCCATTTATATTACTCCGTATAGGACGGCTCTAACTGAGTTGAAGGAGTTGAAAGCCCAATTGTAAGAATTGATGGATAAAGGTTTCGCGAGACCTAGTTACTCACCGTGGGGTGCATCAGTTTTATTTGTGAAGAAAAAGGATGGTTCGATGAGGTTATATATTGATTACCAACAACCCAACAAGGTGACGGTAAAGAACAAGTACCCTTTGCCAAGGATAGATGATTTGTTTGATCAAATGAAGGGAGCCACAATGTTTTCCAAGATAGATTTGAGGTCCGATTACTATCAGTTGAGAGTTAAGGACTCGAACGTGCCAAAAATTACATTCCGGACAAGGTATGGCCACTATGAATTTTCGGTAATGCCTTTTGGTCTAACCAATGCCCTTGCGGTTTTCATGGATTTAATGAATCGAATTTTCTGACATTATTTGGATAAATTTGTCGTAGTATTTATTGATGATATCCTGATTTATTCTCGTGACGAATCTGAACATGTCGATCATTTGAGGATTTTCTTGCAAACTTTGAAAGATAAGCGGTTGTATGCAAAGTTTAGCAAAAGTGAGTTTTGGCTTAAAGAAGTTGGATTTTTGGGGCATGTTGTTTTGGGTGATGGGATCCGAGTTGATCCGAGTAAGATTTTGGTCATTTTTTATTGGAAGCTGTCACGGAACGTATCTGAAGTTAGAAGTTTTTTGGGCCTAGCCGGCTATTACAGGAGTTTCGTTAAAGGATTTTTTATGATTGCCTCTCTAATGATAAAATTGTTGCAAAAAGATACCAAGTTCGAATGGTCGGAAGAGTGCCAACAAAGTTTTGAGAAATTGAAGGCATTATTAACTGAAGTTCCGGTATTAGTGCAACCCGAGCCAGGAAAAGTATTTGTGGTTTATAGTGATGCATCCTTAAATGGATTGGGTTGTGTGCTTATGCAAGAATACAAAGTGATAGCCTATGCTTCGAGGCAATTGAAATTGCATGAGAAAAATTATTCGACACATGATCTAGAGCTAACTACTATTGTGTTTGCGTTAAAGATTTGGAGACATCACTTGTACGGTGAGAGGTGTTGGGTATTCACCGATTACAAAAGTTTAAAGTACGTGATAACTCAAAAAGATCTAAATTTACGACAACGAAGGTGGCTAGAGTTGATAAAGGATTATGAGCTGGTGATTGACTATCTCCCGGGTAAGGCGAAAGTGGTCGCCGATGCCTTGAGCAGGAAATCCTTTTTTGCCTTGAGAGCTATGAACAATTAGATAACGGTGTCTGATGATGGTTCGATACTAGCGGAAGAGCTAGACCGATGTTTCTCCAAGAAATCTGTGGAGCTCAGAAAAGTGACAATGATTTGCAAACCAAGAGAACTCAATGTATGTCGGGTGTTGAATCAGATTTTCGGATTGGTACCGATGGTTGCTTGATGTTTCAGGATAAGGTCTGTGTACCTAGGGATAATGAACTTATCGGGAAAATTCTTTACGAGGCATATAGTAGTTGTATGTCAATCTATTTGGGTAGCACTAAGATGTATAATGACTTGAAAAGATTGTATTGGTGACCGGGCATGAAAAGAGACATCTCAGAGTTTGTTTCAAAATGCATAATATGTCAGCAAGTGAAAGCTGAGCACCAGGTACCTTCGGGTTTACTGCAACTTGTGATGGTTCCCAAGTGGAAATGGGACAGGATTGTTATGGATTTTGTGAGGGGACTGCCGTTGTCACTAAAAAAGAAAGATGCCGTTTGGGTCATATTCGATCGACTGACAAAATCGACTCACTTTATTCCAGTACGTACCGACTACTCACTCAATAAGTTAGCCGAGTTAAATGTTACTGAAATTGTAAGATTACATGGAGTACCTTTGTCGATTATTTCGGATAGGGATCTGAGATTCACATTGCGGTTTTGGAAAAAGCTACAGGAAGCTTTAGGTACAAAACTGAATTTTAGTACTGCTTTCCATCTGCAAACCGATGGACAGGCAAAGAGACTAATACAGATACTGGAAGACATGCTCTGGAGTTGTGTTCTCGAATTTCATGGCAGTTGGGAAAAGTATTTGCCATTGGTTGAGTTTGCCTATAATAATAGTTTTTAGTCGAGCTTGAAAATGATGCCTTATGAGGCTTTGTATGGGCGCAAGTGTCGAACACCATTATTTGGACTGGACTCAGAGAGAATCACATTCATGGAGTTGACTTGGTGCGAGAAACCAAAGAAGAAGTAAATGTGATTTAAGATTGTTTGAAAGCAGCTTCGGATAGACATAAATCCTACACAGATTTAAAACGGAAAGAGATTGAGTTTCAGGTCGGTGATAAGGTATTTCTAAAAGTATCCCCGTGGAAAAAAGTTCTTAGATT
This sequence comes from Gossypium hirsutum, assembly GCF_007990345.1. Lineage (NCBI taxonomy): Eukaryota > Viridiplantae > Streptophyta > Magnoliopsida > Malvales > Malvaceae > Gossypium > Gossypium hirsutum. The sequence goes on from NC_053429.1 coordinate 39,180,963, forward strand.
TGGCAAGAAAGAAAAATTGAGTTCGCGTTTTATTGGACCATATGAGGTGACTGAAAGAATAGAACTGGTAGCTTATCGGTTAGCCTTACCATCCGAATTGGAAAGGATTCACGATGTGTTCCATGTGTCTATGTTGCACTGCTACCGTTCTTACCCTTCACACGTGATTTCACCTATAGAGGTGGAGATACGACCGGATATGACTTATGGTGAGGAACCGGTTAAAATCTTAGCTTGGGAGGTCAAACAATTAAGAAACAAGAGTATTGCCCTTGTAAAAGTGTTATGGCAACAACATGGGGTTGGCGAAGCCACATGAGAGCCCGAAGAAACAATGAGAAGTCAATACCCAAACCTTTTTACCGGTAAGATTTTCGCAGACGAAAATCCCTAAGGAGGGGAGAGTTGTAACATCCCGAATTAGGGCTTAGTCAGTATAGTGGTCTTAAGACCATGAATTCGAAGTAAAAATAATTATTTTTTGGTTTTTATGAGGTCTATGATATGATTACATGCTTGTGTGAAAACTTCATTAAGAAATTTTATATGTAAACTGTCCAATTTAACCTTAGGGACTAAATTGCAAAAGTTGCAAAATTAAAGATTCTAGAAGCTTTAAGTATGAAATGGCTTTAGATTAGTAATTTGAGGTCCTTAAATAGCAATTTCCCAATTTCTAATTTTATGGACAAAAATGGGCATGCATGGGTAAAATTTTAAAGGAAGGCCTTAAGGGCATTTTTGTCTTTTGGTAAATAAAAGAATAAAAAGGGAAAATAAAGCCAAAATTTCATCATCTTTCTCATGCTTGTGCCGAATTTGAAGAGTCACCATAGCTAGGGTTTCTTCAACCTTTCAAGCTTGATAGTAAGTACATCCTAGCCCCATTTTTAATGTTCTTTATATTTTTGAGATATTTGAAACATGAACTAGCTAATTCTACCATTGTTTTAAGCTAGGGTTCATGTTCAAAAATTTACCCATGTGTGTCATGCATGTATTTTGATGATTTATGAATGAATATGAAAGTTTAGTGTTAGATAAACATCTTTTCCTAGGTGATTTTTCATGAAAACACTAAAAAGGACTTATTTATAAAACATGCAAAAATAAGTGTCAAAAATGTGATTTTATGAAAAATATGGGTTGTTATAAGAAGGAATATGAATAGGATGGGCTTGGGTAATAAAGAAATTAGACACATTTCATTTTATGAGCTTAGGGACAAAAGTGTAAATATGTCAAAGTTTAGGGGAAAAAGTGTAATTTTTCCATATAATGATTTTTGGACTAAATTGAATAATGTGGATTTTAAATAAGTGAAATTTGTTATTATAGATCAAGAAAAACGGAGTCCGAGCCTAGATCAGGGAAAGAGCAAGATCTTGGACTAAATCGAAGTAATTATCCATATTTTGTACCGAGGTAAGTTTGTGTGAAATTAATATGGCATTTTATTATGTATTTAATATTTGATGTTATACGAATGGTTTAATTGTCTTGGTGAATATCATTGATGTTGTTTGTTAAAGAATTGTGGTGACTTAAACCGATTGAACCTTGGGAACACTTATGGTATCTTCGTTTTGACATTTGAGTGGATGAGCTCCCATATAAGACCATATATGGGTTATGGCTTCGGCAGAGACATGTGATCCCATGTAAGACCATGTCTGGGACATGGCTTTGGCATCGTTATGTGATCCCATGTAAGACCATGTCCGGGACGTGGCATTAGCATCATAATAAGACATCGTGTAAGACCATAGCTGGGAATGTGTGATCCCATGTAAGACCATGTCTGGGACATGGCATTGGCATCATTATGTGGTCCTATGTAAGGCCATATCTGGGATATGGCATTGGCACCCTACCTTGTGTAGATGATATACTGAGAAACCCTAGTATTCCAAGCGGTTCATCGGGTAGTCCCAGGATGTGGCAAAAGAATGACGAGGTATAGCTATCTTGAGTGGGTACAGGTAAGAATGCCAAACTCATAGTTATTGAGGATATAGAATGATACAATTTTGGTATGATGAAAATTGAGGAATCATGATCTTAAGTTCTATGAGACATTGTGAGATTTGAACGAGATAGGATATGGTTATAGTGATTATGGATAATGTGATGAAAAAAGTGAAGTTATGTGTGTGTTGAAATTTCATATTTTCATAGCTTATTAATTTACATAAAAACTTACTATGCTTTATGCTTACTCCCTCTCTTTTCCTTTTTCTTATAGTTTCACCAAGCTAGTTCAGGGATCGAAGGGCGTCGGAGACTCGATCACACTATCATTCGGATCTTTTGGATATAGTTAGTGTGACAACCCAAATTAGACCCTGGTCGGAATGTGGTTTCGAGACCACATTACCGAGCCAAAAAAATTATTTTTGTGTTTTAATTGCATAAATTTTTGTGTGACAGCGAATATATGAGAAATTAAATGCTTAATATTAGCTTTAGGATTGTGAATTAATTCAAAAAGGACCTAGTTGACGAAGTTAGAAAAGATGATAGATGAATTATAAGGAGTAATTAATAATAGGGAGAGGAAACATGGCTTTGCATGTCAAATTGCCCATAAAATACATGGTGGCCGGCCAAGGAGTGATGATGCTCCACTCATTCTAATTTAATATGTTTTCTTTTGGTTAACAAATGATGGGGATAATAATAGGAAAGTGAACAAAAAAAAAATGGGTGTCATACTTGCCATCTCCTAGCCGAAAAACCAAGAAAAAGAAGGGGAGAAAAACTTTGAAAGAGTTCGGCCATTGCTTGTATCTAGGAGGAGTGTTTGATGTTGTGGCATGAAAATGAGGGAGTTTGAATGCTTAATAAGGAGGGAAGAAGGAGTGTTCATGTTTTCTTTCTTTTGCAATTGTCGTAACTAGAGGAAGAACAGGAAGCAAGATTCGGCCAAGGTGGTCCTTTAGATCAAGGTATGTTCAATGATATTTTTGGAAGTTTACACAACCTTTGGGTGATGAGTCTAAATTCTATCTATCCCATGGTTGGATTTGGGGTTGTTGGAGAGTTAGGATTCGACTAAGGAGCTTAAAAAAATTTTAGTTGATACCTTGATGCTATTAGCATGCTAGTTATATGGATGTGTTAAGTTGCTTGTTATGTTAGCATGAAAGTTGAAATTGTTAAGCTATTTTGTTGGAGGTGCCGAATTTAGGACTAGGAAGAGAATGAGTATTCGGCTAACATAGTGGAAAGGTGGGTGTTGCAGATTGCTAGATTTAGACTATGGGAGTGGCTATAATGGGCATTAAGATGTGGAACTTAAGAAATGTAGTTATATGTGGATTTACATGATGTTACAAATAGATGTGAAAATATGCTAGATTAGGAAAATTCGATTAAGTGTTCATGAGATGAAATTAGGTGTTTAAATGATGTTATAGTTGACATTGTACATGTATACATACATTCGGCCATCTAATTGAGTATGAAGGTGGTGTTAAATCTAATTGTGATGCCCATTCCGAAGTATATATATATACATATATATGTATATATACATAAGTATGCCCATTCGTGATGTTACCTTTAATTATGTGTATAATCGACTAAATGGGTAATTAGTGAGGATGGTTGCCGAATATACAAACATACATATGCATGTGTAATTGAATTATGAATGTTTAGCAAGATGGTTAAACTAGTTGATTTATTGATTAAGCTCAAGGAGTTAAAGGAGGAGAATCAAGCAAAGGCAAAGAAAAGATCATCGAGTAGCCGAGTTGGAACCGTCTTACCCAACACCAAGTAAGTCATTAAGCATATAGTTGTATTAATTTAAATGATCATAACGTCTATGTAATGATGCTGAATGGAATGAGAAATATATATATATACATGTATGTATGTGGTGATGAAAGTGTTGGATGAAGAGAAAAGTGGTGAGATGTATTGAGTTGTTGATCTCGGCACTAAGAGTGCGGGTATAAACATTTATGATCATGAGATTGGCGCTAAGTGTGCGGGTTTAAATTGTACAGCACTAAGTGTGCGAGCTTGATTATGTAGCACTAAGTGTGCGAGTTTGATTATGTAGCACTAAGTGTGCGAGTTTGATTATATAGCACTAAGTGTGCGAGTTGATTATATAGCACTAAGTGTGCGGACTTATTATATGCTTTTGAATCATTATGGACACTAAGTGTGCGACGTTATTGAGTCGATCACGGACAGCGGATCGGGTAAGTACCTTGAGTTCATGGCTAATAGGTGCTATGTCTATATTTGGAGTTGAGCTTGGTAAGTTTGAACCTATGTGACAAATATACTTGAAGTCACGTACATAAGATTTATCGTGGAATAGGTGAAAGGCCGTTTAGTTGTATGATTGTAACGAAAATAAAATGATGTATGAAAATGCCTCAAATATCCTATTGATGAGTATACGGAATGTGAATGCATGATTTGGTATGAGATTGAACCGATAGGTCTGAGGAACCATGGCATGGTTCGGTATGGATGGAGTAACTAGCCTCGTTCCATTTTATTTCCTATTGTGATAATGTTATTAATGGATGGTAGTGCATTGCTTATGACTTACTGAGTTATATACTCACTCGCTGTTTCCTTGTCACCTATTTTATGTTTCTTGGACTCGTCTCTTCTTGCGTGATCGGGCCGTCATTGGAGTCATCACACCGGCTAGCAAGTTTTGGTACTTTCTTCTTAGTCGGCTTAGGAGAGCATTTCGGCATGTATAGGCTATTATGTTGTGTTTGAACTTTGGTATGTAAACTTTTAGCCATGCGAAAATGGCATAAATGTTCGGTTGGGTTTGGTTTCATAACGTTAGGTCGTAAATCTTGATAATTCGACCTTTTTATGCCATATGTCATGGTTGATTATTTTTGGTGTTAAAATTCATGATATGACAATAGTGTAGTAGGGAGATGTTTGACAATGATTAGCCTTTGGCATGGCTAGTCATGATCATAATTGGTGATATGTATGATGAATTACTAGTTAGATCAAGGAGAAATCACGAAATAGGCATAGTTGCTTTCGTAACAGATGCTGGCAGCAGCAGTGACGTGAGATCAAAAAAGCACTAAAAATAGTAGGAGTGGAATTAATTGATGAATAAATTATGTATTCGAAGCTCGATGAGTCTATTTTCATATAGAAGTAACGAAAAGATCATATGGACAGTATGTTAAGAGATATTCAGGTTCTCGTGTGACAGGGCCAGAACGGTTTCTGGATTCCCTGTTCCGACTTTGGAGATTTATTATAAATTAACCAGAGATAATTAGGAGTCATGCCATATATTTACAGATTCCTCTCTGAGTCTAGTTTCTATAGAAACAAACGACATCAGTATTGAAGCTCTGTGCAGGGAGATATCCAATTCGTAATGCGCAAGGGTCAGTGTAGTCGATCCCTGTAACATGGGAGACTTTGACTAATAAACTGTACTAATTGGCCCGACCAAAAATTCTAGAAAAAATTATGGAGATGGGCATATGAGTCTAGTTTCAGGGAAAAATAACGAAACTGATTTTCGAGTTGTGAAACTCAAGATATGATTTTTAAAGCGACTAGTACGCAGATTGGCAGCTTGTCTGGGAAATGTCGAATAAGTGGTTTGAAGTCTGTTAACACCTCGTGTTCGACTCCGGCGACGGTATCGGGTTCGGGGTGTTACATTTTATTGGTATCAGAGCTATGGTTTAGTCGGTTCTAGGACTACCATAGCACGTATGAGTCTAGCTATACATGCCGAATATTAATGTTTAACTGTGTGATGACTTCTGACGGTTAAAATGTTTTTGTTTTGATTAGTAAATGGACCCCGGTGTAGAAAGAATCTTAGCGGATGACGTTGAAAGTGTAGCGGCTGCTCCTGCACAAGGGACACCGCCTGTTGAACCTCAGTCATCTGCGAATAATCAAGGTGAGGGGGCTAAACAAGCCTTCTTTACCATGATGAATGAGTAGGTCGCGCAATATGCCCGAACCAATCCGGCTGTCCAACAATTCCCGAATTTGAATAATCCACCCCAAGAGCCCGTAATGCCATCAGTCACTGATTCTGGGAGGCTGAGTAAGCCACCTGTAGACTTGATTAGGAAGCGCGGGGTTGAGGAGTTCAGGGCCATAGTTACTGATGATGCTGAAAGGGCCGAGTTCTGGCTTGATAACACCATTCGGGTGTTTGATGAACTGTCATGCACACCCGATGAATGTCTAAAGTGTGCTATATCCTTGTTGCGAGACTCAGCCTACTATTGGTGGAGGACCCTGATTTCCATAGTCCCAAACGAACGAGTAACTTGGGACTTCTTTTAGACGAAATTTTGAAAGAAATATATTAGTCAACGGTTCATTGATCAAAAGCGTAAGGAATTCTTGGAACTCAAGCAAGGCCGTATGAAGTATCTGAATACGAACATGAATTCGTAAGACTCAGTAGGTATGCCCGGGAGTGTGTAGCTGATGAGGTTGCTATGTGCAAAAGATTCGAAGAAGGATTGAATGAAGATTTAAAGCTACTAATGGGTATTTTGGAAATAAAAGAATTCGTAACACTAGTCGAACGAGCCTGCAAGGCGGAAGAACTTGGAAGGGAGAAGAAGAAGGCTGAATTTGAAGCTAGAGACTATCATAAAAGATCGACGGGTAAAGCTCCGTTCTCAGCTGTTAAGAAGTTCAGGGAGGACACTAATAAGTCGAGGACGACTGCGGGAATTTCCATCAGAGCAAGACCATCGACGGGCTCCCGAGCTACTTCGGTAGCTAGTGTGGGCAATAATTGTCAAGAGAAACCTGAATGTCCCCAATACGGAAGACGACACCTAGGTGAATGTTGGGGTAAGTCTACTAACAGGGCCTGTTACGGATGCGGTTCGAAGGACCACTTCATTAGAGATTTCACGGAGCTGGATGAGAAGAATAAGATTCAAGGTGCAAGACCTAGTGGAGTGACAACTAGAGGTAGACCACCGAGAATTTTAGGAGGTAGGGATGGCAATCAGAGAGGGGCCCCTGATACGGCTGTTCGAGCCGAGAACCGTACTCTTGCTAGAGCATATGCCATTCGCGCACGAGAGGAGGCATCCTCCCCCGACGTCATCACTGGTACCTTCACTCTCTTTGATACTAATGTGATTGCATTGATTGACCCTGGCTCTACTCATTCATATGTATGCGAAACCTTAGCATCCAGTAAGACTCTACCTGTTGAGTCTACTGAGTTCGTAATTCGAGTGTCAAACCCTTTGGGTCAATGCGTACTTGTTGATAAAGTGGGTAAGAGATGCCCTCTAATAATCCGAGAATCCTGTTTTCCGGCCGATTTGATGCTTTTGCCGTTTGACGAATTTGATGTTATTCTTGGTTTGGATTGGTTGACCGCGCATGATGCGGTTGTGAATTGCAAAAGCAAGACTATTTATTTGAGGTGCGCAAATAACGAGATAATCCGAGTTGAGTCTACGGACTTAAGGGGGTTGCCAGCTGTAATATCAGCAATGTTGGCCCAGAAATATGTAAGAAAAGGGTGCGAAGCATACCTTGCGTATGTACTTGATGACAAAGAGTTAAAAAAGAAACCCGAATCTGTGCCGGTGGTTTGTGAATACCCGGATGTTTTTCCTGAGGAGTTACCGGGTTTGCCACCTGTTCGGGAGATAGAGTTTGGTATTGAGCTTGTACCTGGAACTACGCCAATTTAGATAGCTCCGTATCGTATGGCACTAACCGAGTTAAAAGAATTGAAAGCTCAATTGCAAGAGTTGACGGATAGAGGTTTCGCTCGACCGAGTTTCTCACCATGGGGTGCACCAGTATTGTTCGTGAAAAAGAAGGACGGAACCATGAGGTTGTGCATTGACTATCGTCAACTGAATAAAGTGACGATAAAGAATAAGTATCCGTTACCGCGTATTGATGATTTGTTTGATCAATTAAAGGGAGCATCAGTGTTTTCAAAGATAGATTTGAGATCGGGTTATTATCAGTTGCGGATTCGAGATTCGGACGTACCCAAAACTGCTTTCAGAACGAGGTACGGTCACTACGAGTTCTTAGTGATGCCGTTCGGGCTCACTAATGCCCCTGCGGTATTTATGGATTTGATGAATCGGATCTTCAGACCATATTTGGATCGGTTCGTAGTTGTGTTCATTGATGACATCTTGGTCTATTCAAGAGATGAGACCGAACATGCTGAACACCTGAGATTAGTGATGCAAATTTTGCGGGATAAGCAGTTATATGCGAAGTTCAGTAAGTGTGAGTTCTGGTTGAGAGAGGTTAGCTTCTTGGGTCATGTGGTATCCGCAACGGGTATTTGAGTTGACCCGAGCAAAATTTCAGCCATACTTAACTGGAAGCCTCCAAGAAATATTACCGAAGTTCGGAGCTTCCTGGGGCTCGCCGGTTATTACCGACGATTTGTAAAAGGTTTCTCGATGATAGCCACACCAATGACGAAGCTACTTCAAAAGGATGTTAAGTTCGAATGGACGGAGGAATGTCAGAAAAGCTTCGATCAACTGAAAACTCATTTGACTGAAGCTCCAATTTTGGTGCAACCCGAATCAGGCAAAGAGTTTGTCATTTATAGTGACGCATCCCTACTCGGGTTGGGTTGCGTATTGATGCAAGAAGGTCGAGTTGTGGCCTATGCGTCGAGACAATTGAAGCCACACGAGAGAAATTATCCAACCCATGATCTCGAGCTAGCCGCCATCGTATTTGCTTTGAAAATATGGCGACATTATTTGTTTGGTGAAAAGTGCCATGTATTTTCGGATCACAAAAGTCTCAAATATTTGATGACTCAAAGAGACTTAAATCTGCGACAAAGACGTTGGCTTGAGTTGTTGAAAGATTACGAGCTTGTCATTGATTACCACCCGGGAAAGGCTAATGTGGTTGTGGACGCCTTAAGCCAGAAATCGCTGTTTGCTTTACGAGCGATGAATGTGCACTTGTCTGTTCTACCCGACAATGTGTTAGTAGCTGAATTAAAGGCCAAACCATCATTGATTCATCAAATTCGTGAAGCTCAGAAAGTCGACGATGAATTGGTTGCAAAACGGGCGAATGTATTCCGAATATGGAATCCGAATTTCAAATTGATGATGACGATTGTTTGAGGTTCAGAAGTCGGTTGTGTGTTCCAAGAAATTCAGAACTCATTTCGATGATTCTGAACGAAGCTCATTGTAGCCGAATGTCAATTCACCCGGGGAGTACGAAAATGTACAACGATTTGAAACGTCGGTTTTGGTGGCATGGTATGAAACGGGACATCTCCGACTTTGTTTCGAGATGTTTAATATGTCAACAAGTGAAAGCAGAACATCAAGTGCCGTCAGGATTACTTCAGCCGATCATGATACCCGAGTGGAAATGGGATCGAGTCACAATGGACTTTGTGTCCGGACTGCCATTGTCAGCAAGTAAGAAGGATGCGATTTGGGTTGTTGTTGATAGACTGACTAAGTCGGCTCACTTTATCCCCGTGCGTACGGATTTTTCATTGGATAAACTCACCGAATTGTATGTTTCTCAGATTGTGAGATTACATGGAGTACCTATTTCTATCGTGTCGGATAGAGATCTGAGATTCACCTCGCGATTTTGGAAGAAATTGCAAGAAGCTTTGGGTACCAAGCTGCATTTTAGCACCGCTTTTCATCCACAAACCGATGGTCAATCCGAGCGGATAATTCAGATACTTGAGGATATGTTGAGATGTTGCATCCTCGAGTTCAGTAGTTCATGGGAACGGTATTTACCTTTGATTGAATTCGCTTACAACAATAGTTTTCAATCAAGTATTAAGATGGCACCTTACGAGGCTTTGTACGGTCGTAAATGCCGTACCCCAATATTTGGACTGAACTTAGTGAAAGTAAGATCCTTGGGGTTGATTTGATTAAGGATGCCGAACAGAAAGTTCGAGTAATTCGCGAAAGTTTGAAAACCGCTTCGGATCGTCAAAAGTCGTATGCGGATTTGAAAAGAAAAGACATTGAATATCAGGTTGGAGACAAAGTATTTCTCAAAGTTTCACCCTGGAAGAAGGTGCTTAGATTTGGTCGTAAGGGCAAATTGAGTCCGAGGTTCATCGGTCCGTACGAAGTATCCGAACGAGTTGGACCCGTTGCATACCGATTAATTTTGCCCCCTGAGCTCGAAAAGATTCACAACGTTTTTCATGTCTCGATGCTTCGACGATATAGGTCCGATCCATCGCACGTAATTCCTCCATCGGAGATCGAGATTCAATCTAATTTAAGTTACGAAGAAGAACCAGTTCATATTTTAGCACATGAAGTAAAAGAACTATGAAACAGGAAAATCTCATTAGTGAAAGTACTGTGGCATAAACACGGAATTGAAGAAGCCACTTGGGAACTTGAGGACTCTATGAAGGATCGATATCCAAAATTATTTACCGGTAAGATTTTCGGGGACGAAAATTTCTTATGTGGGGGAGAGTTGTGACAACCCAAATTAGACCCTGGTCGGAATGTGGTTTCGAGACCACATTACCGAGCCAAAAAAATTATTTTTGTGTTTTAATTGCATAAATTTTTGTGTGACAACGAATATATGAGAAATTAAATGCTTAATATTAGCTTTAGGATTGTGAATTAATTCAAAAAGGACCTAGTTGACGAAGTTAGAAAAGATGATAGATGAATTATAAGGAGTAATTAATAATAGGGAGAGGAAGCATGGCTTTGCATGTCAAATTGCCCATAAAATACATGGTGGCCGGCCAAGGAGTGATGATGCTCCACTCATTCTAATTTAATATGTTTTCTTTTGGTTAACAAATGATGGGGATAATAATAGGAAAGTGAACAAAAAAAAATGGGTGTCATACTTGCCATCTCCTAGCCGAAAAACCAAGAAAAAGAAGGGGAGAAAAACTTTGAAAGAGTTCGGCCATTGCTTGTATCTAGGAGGAGTGTTTGATGTCGTGGCATGAAAATGAGGGAGTTTGAATGCTTAATAAGGAGGGAAGAAGGAGTGTTCATGTTTTCTTTCTTTTGCAATTGTCGTAACTAGAGGAAGAAGAGGAAGCAAGATTCGGCCAAGGTGGTCCTTTAGATCAAGGTATGTTCAATGATATTTTTGGAAGTTTACACAACCTTTGGGTGATGAGTCTAAATTCTATCTATCCCATGGTTGGATTTGGGGTTGTTGGAGAGTTAGGATTCGGCTAAGGAGCTTAAAAAAATTTTAGTTGATACCTTGATGCTATTAGCATGCTAGTTATATGGATGTGTTAAGTTGCTTGTTATGTTAGCATGAAAGTTGAAATTGTTAAGCTATTTTGTTGGAGGTGCCGAATTTAGGACTAGGAAGAGAATGAGTATTCGGCTAACATAGTGGAAAGGTGGGTGTTGCCGATTGCTAGATTTAGACTATGGGAGTGGCTATAATGGGCATTAAGATATGGAACTTAAGAAATGTAGTTATATGTGGATTTACATGATGTTACAAATAGATGTGAAAATATGCTAGATTAGGAAAATTCGATTAAGTGTTCATGAGATGAAATTAGGTGTTTAAATGATGTTATAGTTGACATTGTACATGTATACATACATTCGGCCATCTAATTGAGTATGAAGGTGGTGTTAAATCTAATTGTGATGCCCATTCCGAAGTATATATATATACATATATATGTATATATACATAAGTATGCCCATTCGTGATGTTACCTTTAATTATGTGTATAATCGACTAAATGGGTAATTAGTGAGGATGGTTGCCGAATATACAAACATACATATGCATGTGTAATTGAATTATGAATGTTTAGCAAGATGGTTAAACTAGTTGATTTATTGATTAAGCTCAAGGAGTTAAAGGAGGAGAATCAAGCAAAGGCAAAGAAAAGATCATCGAGTAGCCGAGTTGGAACCGTCTTACCCAACACCAAGTAAGTCATTAAGCATATAGTTGTATTAATTTAAATGATCATAACGTCTATGTAATGATGCTGAATGGAATGAGAAATATATATATATATATACATGTATGTATGTGGTGATGAAAGTGTTGGATGAAGAGAAAAGAGGTGAGATGTATTGAGTTGTTGATCTCGGCACTAAGAGTGCGGGTATAAACATTTATGATCATGAGATTGGCGCTAAGTGTGCGGGTTTAAATTGTACAGCACTAAGTGTGCGAGCTTGATTATGTAGCACTAAGTGTGCGAGTTTGATTATGTAGCACTAAGTGTGCGAGTTTGATTATATAGCACTAAGTGTGCGAGTTGATTATATAGCACTGAGTGTGCGGACTTATTATATGCTTTTGAATCATTATGGACACTAAGTGTGCGACGTTATTGAGTCGATCACGGACAGCGGATCGGGTAAGTACCTTGAGTTCATGGCTAATAGGTGCTATGTCTATATTTGGAGTTGAGCTTGGTAAGTTTGAACCTATGTGACAAATATACTTGAAGTCACGTACATAAGATTTATCGTGGAATAGGTGAAAGGCCGTTTAGTTGTATGATTGTAACGAAAATAAAATGATGTATGAAAATGCCTCAAATATCCTATTGATGAGTATACGGAATGTGAATGCATGATTTGGTATGAGATTGAACCGATAGGTCTGAGGAACCATGGCATGGTTCGGTATGGATGGAGTAACTAGCCTCGTTCCATTTTATTTCCTATTGTGATAATGTTATTAATGGATGGTAGTGCATTGCTTATGACTTACTGAGTTATATACTCACTCGCTGTTTCCTTGTCACCTATTTTATGTTTCTTGGACTCGTCTCTTCTTGCGTGATCGGGCCGTCATTGGAGTCATCACACCGGCTAGCAAGTTTTGGTACTTTCTTCTTAGTCAGCTTAGGAGAGCATTTCGGCATGTATAGGCTATTATGTTGTGTTTGAACTTTGGTATGTAAACTTTTAGCCATGCGAAAATGGCATAAATGTTCGGTTGGGTTTGGTTTCATAACGTTAGGTCGTAAATCTTGATAATTCGACCTTTTTATGCCATATGTCATGGTTGATTATTTTTGGTGTTAAAATTCATGATATGGCAATAGTGTAGTAGGGTGATGTTTGACAATGATTAGCCTTTGGCATGGCTAGTCATGATCATAATTGGTGATATGTATGATGAATTACTAGTTAGATCAAGGAGAAATCACGAAATAGACATAGTTGCTTTCGTAACAGATGCTGGCAGCAGCAGTGACGTGAGATCAAAAAATCACTAAAAATAGTAGGAGTGGAATTAATTGATGAATAAATTATGTATTCGAAGCTCGATGAGTCTATTTTCATATAGAAGTAACGAAAAGATCATATGGACAGTATGTTAAGAGATATTCAGGTTCTCGTGAGACAGGGCCAGAACGGTTTCTGGATTCCCTGTTCCGACTTTGGAGATTTATTATAAATTAACCAGAGATAATTAGGAGTCATGCCATATATTTACAGATTCCTCTCTGAGTCTAGTTTCTATAGAAACAAACGACATCAGTATTGAAGCTCTGTGCAGGGAGATATCCAATTCGTAATGCGCAAGGGTCAGTGTAGTCGATCCCTGTAACATGGGAGACTTTGACTAATAAACTGTACTAATTGGCCCGACCAAAAATTCTAGAAAAAATTATGGAGATGGGCATATGAGTCTAGTTTCAGGGAAAAATCACGAAACTGATTTTCGAGTTGTGAAACTCAAGATATGATTTTTAAAGAGACTAGTACGCAGATTGGCAGTTTGTCTGGGAAATGTCGAATAAGTGGTTTGAAGTCTGTTAACACCTCGTGTTCGACTCCGGCGACGGTATCGGGTTCGGGGTGTTACAGTTAGCCTCTTTATTTGAGTATGGCATGTATAGAAACTTGGTTGTTTTGTTATATGTCATATTAGTTTAGCCAATGTGTTGGCTTATGAGTGTGTTTATGATTCAGTAACAAAGTCCTACCCAACCAGCCTCTGCACACCATCCCTGTCTAACCCTACACTCCATGTGGGGATTAAATCCACCCACCCATCCCTACACTCCAGATAGTACCGCTGTAACACCCCTTACTCGTATCTTAAGCCGGGGAAGGGTACGAGGCGTTACTCAACTTAAACACATACATACAAACATTTTTGGGTCGTAAAATTTTGCTTAAATTTAAAACTTTCAAACTTCCTCTTAACGTCCCTAATATGGACCTACAAGGCCCAAAACATGCTTTGGAAATAGTTTTGGAATAAATCGAACACTTTTTAAAAATTTTGAAAAATTTCAATGCAACCAAGGGTACACGCCCGTGTGGAAGGGCGACACGCCCGTGTGTCCTCTTAACATGGCCATGTTGAAAGCCCGTGTGGCTCACATGGACTGAACATATCGGGACACGCCCGTGTCCCTGGTCCGTGCGAATTTATTTCTTGATTCGAACCTACAGGGGTTTTCACATGGCTTGGAACACACCCATTTCCATGGCTCGTGTCCTTCACACGGCCATGACACACCCGTGTCTTAGCCTGTGTTCAAAAACCTTGACATTTTGTTTCTGACGTCATCAACCCTTTAGGGCCACACGGCTATGGTACACGACTGTGTACTAGGCCGTGTCCTCCACATGGTTGAGGCATATAGCCGTATCTCCGCCCGTGTGGTTGCTACTGGGATTCTATTTTGTGAAATTTAGGTGCAGGGGACATACGGCCTGACTACACGCCCATAGGGCAGACCGTGCGTCACACACAGCCTAGACACACACCCGTGTGTCTGCCCGTTTGGACAAAAACAAGGCTATCTATCAAGCCTTTTTGCCACCCTTACTTACACCAACCTACACAACATCAAACATCTCCTATCTACGCATAAACACACATAACCAAAACAGCCACATCCATGATAATCTTCATTAAATGTATTTAGCTATAATATATATTAGCCATCATCCATGGCCTTATAAAAAATGAAACAACCTTCATGACAAGCCAACATATTTGGCTAAAACAATATGACACTTAGCAAAAAGACCAAGTCCCTATACATGCCATACTCAAAATAATAAACCTAACTATACCAAATATTCTGATTGATAGTGTAATCGAGCCTCCGACCTCATTTGATTCCTGAGTTAGCTTGGCGATGCTATAAGAAAAAGGAAAGGAAAGGGAGTAAGCATAAAGCTTAGTAAGTTTGCATGTAAATAAGTAATAACATTAATCATGCACTAACACGCGCACAATATATTATAAACTTACACAAAATTTTCATATGATCATAGGCATAACTTACTCATTTTCATCCTTACTATTCATATAACATAAACCGATGCTCAATTCTCATGAGTTTCGTGTAGGTACCTGTACCACTTACAACATAATCCCAACTTTTCTTATTTGATAAAATCTTTAAATTTCCCATTGAACCGGTTGGAATACTAAAGGATACTCGAGAAACCTCATACAAAAGGGTAAGAGACCGATGCCATGTCCCAGACATGGTCTTACACTAGCTCTCATAACAATGCCGATGCCATGTTCCAAACATGGTCTTACACTGGCTCACATATTGAGGCCGATGCCATTTCCCAGACATGGTCTTACACTAGCTCTCAAAACAATACCGATGCCATGTTCCAAACATGGTCTTACACTGGCTCACATATTGAGGCTGATGCCATGTCCCAGACATGGTCTTACACTAGCTCTCATAACAATGCCGATGCCATGTTCCAAACACAGTCTTACACTGGCTCACATATTGAGGCCGATGCCATGTTCCAGACATGGTCTTACACTGGCTCGCATGTACCATAACGTCATGACCTCGGTATCCTAATATTCCTAGGGTTCAACCGGGAATTTATCACATCAAGTCTCTTTAGACATATTTGTAACATTAATTAAACAACTCATTCAACATCAATTATTAATTGCAAAATATAAGGTACATTATTTACACACGAACTTACTTCGGTATGCAAAATATGGGCGACTAGTTTGATTTAGTCCACTAGCTTGGCTTTTCCCCAGTCTAAGTCTGGATATCATATTTCTCAATCTATAATGATAAAATTCACTAATTTAATCATCACATTAATCAAGACATTTTACAAAACATATTTTGGCTAAATAACCACATTGCCCTTAGACTTTCACAAAATTACAATTTTACCCTTAGGCTCGTAAATCGATTTTCATCAAATTTCTCACTAACCAAGCCTAGCCGAATTCTTTGCATACTAGAAGCAGCCCACAATTCCAGTTATTTCACACATTTACCACATAATTTATAACTTATACAAAATGGTCCTTAGTTAGGGTTTTCATGAAAACTACTTCACAGAAGTTGTTTATTTAACAACCATAACTCATTTTCTTCCATAATATTTCAGCAAAAAACATAAAAGCTTTCATGACAAAACCCTAAAACTTTCAACCATTTGCAAAATAGCTGTAACACCCCTAACCCGAATCCATCGCCGGACTAGGGTTAAACGGTGTTGCCAAACATATCGAAACACTTCGCATGCATTTCACAAACATCATAGCATCATAGTCAAACATCAACATAAGTCCTTTTCTTAGGTCAATGAGACCATAAACATGCATTAGGAAGAGGTCGAGACTAAACCGAACATGTTCACAACTTTCAACACTTAGGAAATTTTTCTATTCTTTTGAGGTCACACGCCTGTGTGACCAGACCGTGTGCCTTACACGGGTATCAGACACATCCATGTGAAACAGTCGTGCCAAATCAGGGTAACCATACTAACTTTCACCCAAGGCCAATAGGCACGCTCGTGTTCTATGGCCGTGTGATACTAAGCTAGATACTGACTTTAGCCCACGGCCATATGACACGCCCGTGTGTCGAGGCCATGTAATTTTTAAGAGAATACTACTTTTCTTACACGGCCACAAGGCACGCCCGTGTCCCCTGATCGTGTGGCACAATGCAGGCTTGGTTTAAGCCAACTTGCCACCCATTATGGGTCAACTTACAGCAAGAAAACAAACATACATGTATAACCCAATCAACCATTCTTTATGCTAAAACATACATCATTCATGCCATAGTTGCAAATTACATCACATATCATAAACCTTTTTCAACCATAAGTTCAAACACAAATTAGCCAAATCACATGGCTAAATATATATACATCACAAAACATACTTCACAACTACTAGCCTATACATGCCATACTTAAAATATTTACATTTTCAAAAATACCAAAATGAGATCGATAGTGTGGTGACGATCCTCGACTATCCCCGAGCCTTCAGTAGCTACGATAACTGTAAAACAGATAGTAATCACACAGAGTAAGCTTTCAAAAGCTTAGTAAGCTCGTACTCAAAACATTCATAGTATATAAACATAAAATGATAACCTATGAGTATTTGCACAATTTCAATCCATATAACTATATCAACTCAATGAGATTCATATACATAACATCATCTACCACTTAGGCATTATACATACCTGAAGCTTCCCGTACTTATTCAGTTTTGTACTTACCTCATGATGAATGTTATAAGACTTTCCATAAGTTATTCGTGTTTTACACATCAGCACACTTAGTGCTATAAGGTTAGCCGAAGCTAAATATTTTCGCACACTTAGTGCCATCTCGAATAACCGAGACTAAGTCGGTATCGCACACTTAGTGCCTCAAGTAGCCGAAGCTAGTTAAATCGCACACTTAGTGCCAAAGCTAGTTTAAATCGAACACTTACTGCCAAAGCTTCCAATTCATCACCATATTATCCAATTCAATTATATACAACTCATGTAGAATAAAGGCATCAAAACTTACTTAACATCACATTTTAAGTACGAACTTACCTCGTACTCAGAATTTGTCGACTCGGACTATCTACTCGATAACCTTCGACTTTCCTCGATCTAAGTCCGAATTCCTCCTTTCTTGATCTATAGGCTTTCAAAATTAACCTTTTTATTCATCAATTAATACAATTCCATCTACAAACATATATTTAGGGCATTCTACAATTTAACCTTCATATTTTCACATTTTGACACTTTAGTCCCTAATTCACAAAATCACAAAATACACATAATTTGCATATATTTATGTTTGGTTGAATTCTCCTAGAACTCATACTAGTCCACACATTTCATTTATTTCACATTTTAGTCCCTCAAAATAACATTTTCACAAATTAGCCCGAATTTGCTCAAATCCAAATAAAATCCAAAGACAAAACATGTAAACTCAACATCAAGCTTTCATATTTCACCATTTAACAACACAAAAATCATGAATTTATCGATGAAACATTTTTAAATCATCAATAAAATCAGAAATTGAGACATGGGCTTTATAGTACACTTAGCAACGATCACAAAAACATAGATATTATAAAAAATGGAAGCAAAAACATACCCGATTTAAGCTTCCAACTAGCCGAACTCTAGAACTCTTGATCTTTTCTTTTTGTTCTTCAATTTTCGGTACAAACAAGGTATATAATGCCTATTTTCATGTTTTTTTATAACATATATTACTTTATTAAACATTTGACCATTATAACCTTTATTAAACCATTATAATTTCACCTAACACATGCCATTTTATGTCCATTCAAACTTCCAATGGTCAAATAACCACATAAGGACCTTTACTCTAGAAAGCCAACTCAAATAAGCACTTAAACATCTAGTACACAGCTTTTATATTTTATGCGATTAGGTCCTTTTTGCAAATTAAGCACATAAACAGTTAAATTTTCGCACAAAACTTTCATACATATCAATTTACATATCATAGACACAAAAAATACTATTAAAATATTTTTTAGACTCAGATTTGTGGTCCCAAAACCACTATTCCAACTAGGGTCAAAACCAAACTGTTACAATAGCCCCCCATTAGTTAGCTTATGCTACAAGGGTTCTAAAAGTACAAAAATTATAAAAAAAAAGCCATCAAAATCACTTACTTTCAAGAGTGAAGAGTGACTAAAATTTTGAGCTCTCAAAATCCCTATGTTGGCTGAAAATTTCGATAGAGAAGATGAATGGTAAATGGATAAATCCTTTTGTTTTATTTTATCTTATTTCTAGTCAAAATAGGTTACTAACCTCACCTAATTTTGACTTTTCTATTTTCTTTATCTCTATGGCCGGCCACCCCTATAAAATGACTCAATTTTCTATTTAAAGACCCCTAATTATGATTCTCTAGTTATTTAACACCATTTGCTAGTAAAACAAAACTTTTTCCTTTTATGCGAGTTAGTCCTTTTTCGCAATTAAGCTCACAATTGCTAAAATTAATTCATAAAATTTTCATGCATCATGTAATCATGCTATAACACATAAAATAATATTAAAAATAATTTTTCCAGCCTCGGATTAGTGGTTTCAAAACCACTATTCTAACTAGGCCCAAAATCGGGCTGTGACAACCTATGAGGCACAAAATAGTAATTTGCAGCTGAGCTGCCAGTATATTAGGCTTAAGAGCCTTTTAGTAAACTTTCTACAAATATAATCAACCCAATCCAATGCAATGCAACATACAATGAGATGTCATAGGTCTATCAGATACACGCACAGTTCAGTATACATGCTTATATATATAACATGCTCAGTATATAATTCACAAAATCAATTTCACACAGTTAAGGGCCTAAGTTGTAAGACACCATACCCGTAACCCACGCCGGAGCGGAGCACGAGACATTACCTAACTCGATCTCATGCACCCAAATGTTCACGAGTCACCAAGACTCAGTCCAATTTAAAAATTTTTCAGTTTCTACCTTGAAATTCTTATTATGGACTTACGAGCCCCAAATTGACCATTGAAAACTGTTCGAGATCAGCCTGGGTCTTTAATCCATCTATAGAAAATTTGACTTTAAAACAAGGCACACGCCCATGTAGAAGGGCAACATGCCCGTGTGGCCATTTCTACATGGTCATGTTGATGGCCTTTGTGGCTCACACAATCTAAGCAATATAAGGACATGGCCGTGTCCTCGTTTGGAATTAATTTTAAATGCACACTTACACAGGTTTTCACATGGCCTGGTACACGCCCGTGTGCCTGACCCGTGTCCTTCACATGGCCATGACACGCCCGTGTCCTAGCCCGTGTGCAAAAACATGGACATTCTATTTCTGATGTCAGTATCCCCAAAATGTCACACAGCCAAAGCACAGGTCCGTGTGCTAGGCTGTGTCCCTCACACGGTTGAGACACACGACCGTGTCTCTGCCAGTGTATTTACTACCATGCATACTGACTTGAAATTTTGTTTACGTGCAAGGGACACACGGCCGAACCACATGCCCGTAGGACAGACCATGTGCCACACACAGCATACCCATATGGACAATATAAGGCTATTTACCAAGCCTCTTTGCCACCCTTACCTACACAACATACACATTAACAACCACAGCCAATACAAGGCTATCTCAAGAAACCAAATCAACCACAATAAACAACATTCCATGTGTGCATTATACTCATATATGAAATTAACATCTTTGCATATAAATCAAAATGAATAATTACCATCATTTAAGGCTTAATACAAAATGGAAGGTTTTCAACCCAAGCCAACACATTTGGCCAGTTCTCAATGGCACCAAAAATAGTAAACTCTAAGCCCTATACATGCCATATTAAAAAATATAGAACAAGCTATACTGAATGCTTCAATTGATAGTGTGATTGATATCTCTAACTTTCGTTGATCCTTGAGCTAGATAGGTGGCACTATAAGAAAATAGAAAAGGAGAGGGAGTAAGCATAAAGCTTAACAAGTTGCACATAAATAAATATACAACATAACTTTACCATTCATCAACAAGTATCATAATACACAAGTGGCAAAAGCAAACCTTACTCATGAATATTCAATACACCTCTTATAGCATATATTGAGCTCACATGTCATACATATCATATAGGTACCTGTGCCACTCACAACACAGTTAAAATTTTTCTTTAATTTGAGGTCATATTTTCTCCATTGAACCATTTGAGACATTATCAGATATTTTTATATCCTCAAACGTGGGGTGAGGTGTCGATGCCATGTCCTATACATAGTCTTACACTAGCTCATATCTCAAGTTGATGCCATGTCCCAGACATGGTCTTACACTGACTATCATCTCGTAGTCGATGCATGTCCCAGACATGTCTTACACTGGCTTCCATTTCGAAGTCAATGCATGTCCCAGACATGTCTTACACTAGCACTCGTCTCGATGCTGATGCCATGTCCCACACATGGTCTAACACTGGCTCTCATAATGTGGCCAATGCATGTCCCAGATATGTCTTACACTAGCTCACATTAACCCATATGTCATGGCATGAATATCCGATTTATTTCCTAGGCTCAACGGGAACTCTGCTATCTTTATTATCATCATGCTTTCCCAATTCCGAAATCAAGCACTTCATACTATATTAAATTCAAGTACAATTCAACATATACATTAACAACGTAGTTGTATTATTTACAAACAACTTACCTCGGATCACAAAATATGGCGACTAGTTCGCTTTAGTCGATTGGTCTAGATTTAGATTCAGTAATTCTTGATCTATAATAGCAAAATACACTTATTTAATCACTAAATAAAATTAGGAAATCAAAAATTGTAAAATGACCATTTTGCTCCTAAACTTTGACAAAATGACCATTTTACCCCTAGGCTCGAAAATTGATTTTTATCGAATTTATTTGCATCTTAACCTTAGCCGAGCCCTTTTTACTCTTATAACAACTCTAAAATCCTACTATTTTGCACATTTTTCATCTATTTTACAACTTATACAAAATGGTCCCTTTAGGTATTTTTATGCTAACACCTTTCACAAAAGTTGTTTATATCACACCCAAGACTCATATTCTTCCATAAAATTTTAGAAAACACCCTAGATTCTCTCATGAAAAAACCCTAGACTTTCAACCATTTTGCAAAATAGTACCATAATTTGAAAGCTTATGCTTCAAGGGGTCCAAAAATGTAAAAATCTTGAAGAAACTCATTAAAACCACTTACTTGTGAGTGCTTCAAGTTGCTGAAAAATTTCAAGCTTTCAAACCCTTAATTTTTGCTAAAAATTTGGTGAAGAAGAAGATAAAAAAAATGATATCATTTCCCCTTTATTTTATTTTAATCTAGTCAAAATTGGTCACCAACTCACCTAATTTTGACAAATTTGTCTCCTCTTTGACTCTATGGTAGGCTATGCCTTCTTCTAAGGGTCTATTTGCCTTTTAAAGACCCCTAATTTTGGTTCTCTAACTATTTAACACCTTTAGCTATAAATTCAATACTTTTTCACTTTATGCTATTTAGTCCTTTTTCACAATTGGGCTTATAAATGTTAAAATTAACCCATCAAATTTTTCATGCACTCTTAGGGATTTTTATGCTATTTAGTCCTTTTTCACAATTGGGTTGTTACAATTCTCCGCTCTTAGGGATTTTTGTCTCCGAAAATCTTACTGGTGAATAAGTTCGGGCACTGATCTCTTATAGTCTCCTCGAGTTCCCATGTGGCTTCCTCGACTCCATGTTTATGCCACAAAACTTTCATGAGTGCTATATTCTTATTCCTTAACTGTTTGACTTCTCGAGCCAAAATCTTGACCAGCTCTTCGCCATAAGTCATGTTCGGATAAATTTCAACTTTGGTTGGCGAAATCACGTACGAAGGGTTTGATTTATACCAACGTAGCATGGATACATGAAACACGTCGTTAATCCTTTCCAATTCTGGTGGCAAAGCTAGACGATAGGCAACGGGTCTTACTCTCTCGATAACCTCATAAGGTCCTATGAAACGAGAATTTAACTTGCCTCTTCTACCAAATCTGAGAACTTTTCTCCACGGGGATACTTTCAAAAACACTCGATCACCGACTTGAAATTCAATCTCCTTCCGTTTCCAATCCATATAGGATTTCTGCCTATCCGAGGTAGCCTTCAAATTGTCGTGAATCACTTTAACTTTCTCTTCAGTCTCCTTGATTACATCGACCCTGTGAATCTGACCTTCTCTGAGCTCGGTCCAATATAAGGGCTTCGACACTTTCGCCCATATAATGTCTCATAAGGTGCCATCTTCAAACTTGAGTGATAGCTATTGTTGTAGGCGAATTCAACCAATGGTAAGTACCTTTCCCAACTTCCCTGAAACTCAAGAACACAACACTGCAACATGTCCTCTAAGATCTGAATCACTCTTTCTGACTGACCGTCACTTTGTTCCCAATGCCTCTTGTAGCTTTTTCCAAAACCTTGAGGTAAATCTTGGGTCCCGATCTAAAATAATCGATAACGGCACACCATGAAGCCTTACGATCTCAGATACGTATAAGTTGGCCAATCTTTTTAGGGAGTAGTCGGTACGCACTGGTATAAAATGTGCCAAGTTTGTTAGCCTATCCACAATAACCCAAACAACATCCTTTTTCTTCAGGGTTAATGGCAAACTAGTCACGAAATCCATAGTAATCTGATCCCACTTCCACTCGAGGATTGTGATAGGCTGAATTAGACCCGAAGGTACTTGGTGTTCAGCTTTCACTTGCTAACACACAAGGCACTTGGAAACGAAGTTTGAAATGTCTCTTTTCATTCTTGACCACCAGTACATTTTCTTCAGGTCGTTGTACATTTTCACACTACTGGGGTGGAGGGACAAACAACCACTATGCGCTTCTCGTAGAATCTTCTGAATAAGCTCATTGTCCTTGGGTAAACAAACTCTATCTTTGAACCTTAGGCATTCATTGGTGCCAATCCGAAAGTCTGATTCAATTCCTAACTCACACTGAGTTTTTTTGGCTTGCAAATCCCTGTCGCTATTCTGAGCTTCCTGAATTTCTTGTAGAAACATCGATCTAGCTCTCAACTCTGCTAGAACAGAACCATCATCAGACCAAGCCAAATTGGTGTTCAATGTTCTCAACGTAAATAATGATTTTCTACTCAATACATCGGTGACCACGTTCGCCTTGCCCGGGTGATAGTCAATCATCAACTCATAATCCTTCGTTGCCGTAGATTCAACTCCTTTTGAGTCATCAAATACTTGAGACTCTTATGATCGGTAAATACTCAGCACTTCTAGCTGTACAGATAGTGTTTCCAAATTTTCAATGCGAACACAATGGTAACCAACTCTAGATAGTGCATTGGGCAGTTTTTCTCATGAGGCTTTAGCTGTCTCAAAGCGTAAGCTATGACCTTACCTTTTTGCATAAGAACACACCCTAAACCATTCAAGGAGGCGTCGCTATATAGCACAAACTCCTTGCCCGACTCTGGTTGCACTAACACTGTGGCTTCACTCAACAAAGCTTTTAATTTCTCAAAACTCTGTTGACATGCTTCTGTCCATTCGAACTTAACATCTTTTGCAGCAGCCTTGTCATCGGCATAGCTATCATAGAAAATCCATTCACAAATCGTCTATAATATCCGGCCAAACCCAAAAAGCTTCTAACCTCTGTCACATTCCTTGGCGGTTTCCACTCAATAATAGCTGAAATCTTGCTCAGATCAACTCTAATCCCATCACTCGACACAATGTGTCCTAGAAATCCAACCTCTTTAAGCCAAAATTCACTCTTACTGAACTTGGCGTAAAGCTTCTTATCTCTCAAAGTTTGTAAAACTGTTCTCAAATGCTCCGCGTGCTCACCCTCATCACGCGAGTAAATCAGTATGTCGTCAATAAAGACCACTACAAACTTATCCAAATGCGACTGGAAGATACGGTTCATTAAATCCATAAACACCACGGGGGAATTAGTCAAACCAAAGGGCATGACTTGGAACTCATAATGCACGTATCTCGTCCGAAATGTAGTCTTCGGTACATTTTGCTCTTTCACTCTTAACTGGTAGTATTCAGACCTCAAATCAATCTTAGAAAACATGGTGGCTCCCTTCAATTGATTGAACAAATCGTTGATCCTTGGCAAAAGATACTTGTTCTTCACAGTTACCTTATTGAGCTGTCTATCGTTGATACATAACCTTATCGACCCGTCCTTTTTCACAAAAAGTACGGGAGCACCCCACAATGAATAACTTAGTCTCGGGAAAGCCTTTATCCTTTAAGTCTTGCAACTGTACCTTTAACTCTTTCAATTTTTTGGGAGCCATCTTATTCGGAGCAATCGAGATGGGAGCCGTACTGGGGACCAACTCGGTTCCAAACTCAACTTCCCTCACTGGAGGTAATCCAGGTAATTTCTCCAGAAACATGTAAACTCACAAATCACTAGTACTGATTCTATCTTTAATTCAAATACTTGAGTATTAAGCACAAAAGCTAGGTAAGCCTCATATCCTTTTCTCAAATATTTCTTAGCAGTCAAGGACGATACTATTACAGGCAATTTATTTGATTCACCTGGTCCAACCTTAAGGATATTCCCGTCTTCACATTTCAGTTCGGTAAATTTTCTCCCATAGTCCACTACAACACTATGAGAAGTCAACCAATCCATCCCAAGGATTACATCAAATTCATTAAACGACAACAACATCAGGTTTGCTAGAAAAAAATGACTCCTAATTGTCAAGGTACAATTTTTACACACTTGATCCACTAGCACATATCTGCCTAAAGGGTTGGACACTTTTATCACAAATTCAATTGACTCTACTATCATGTTCATATGAGGTATCAATTCCATACAAATATAGGACTGGGTATACCCCAGGTCAATTAAAGTAACAACAGATATATCATGAATAGAAAAGGTACCCGGGATCACGTCGGGAGACTCTGCCTCTTTACGGGCACTTATAGCGTAAGTCCTTGTAGACGCTCTGCCCTCGAATATCATTGTAACATCTCTTGGTGCACTTCTTCTAAAAGCCCCGCTTCCAGAGTTGTTTTGCGATCTACCCCTCAATAGAGCACTACTCGCCTTCACTTCTTATTTTTTCTTATCCTCTTCTAAATCGGGACAGTCTCGGATGAAATGGTCCACCGACCACATTTAAAACACCCTCTTTCTTTACCTCGGTACTTGTCAAAATGACATCTACCACATTGTAAACATTCTGGCTTATTTGGTCGAACATTACCGACACTCGCGACAGAAGTGGTCTGAGCTCTAGAAGTTGCGTTCTGCCAGTTCTTATTTCTATTAGAAAACCCTACCGAAGCATTCGATGAAGTGGTGAATTCCTTCGATCTCTTGTATGGGGTCTGATGTAATCTCCCCATCTGTCTCTTCTTTGAGTCCTACGACTCAATAGCCGCTTTCCTCCTTTCTTTAACCAACTCTTTTGCCTTGCATGCTCTCTCAATGAGCACTACAAATTCTCTTAGCTCTAAAATGCCAACAAATACTCGAATATCTTCATTTAGTCCGTCCTCAAACCTTTTTCACATAGCGGCTTCTGAGGACAGGCACTCCCGCGCGTATTTACTGAGTTTCACAAACTCTTGTTCATATTCTATCACAGTCCTATTACCTTGTTTCAACTCTAAAAATTCCTTCCATTTCTAGTCCATGAACCTCTGGCTAATATACATCTTTCGAAACTATTCCTGGAAGAATTCCCAAGTTACTCTCTCTCTTGGTATGACAGACACGAGAGTGCTCTACCACTGGTAGGCTGAATCTCACAAGAGCAATACTGCACACTTCACGCACTCCTCAAGCGTGCACGATAGTTCATCAAACACTCTGATGGTATTCTCTAACCAAAACTCTGCTTTCTCCGAGTCGTCATTTATGTTTGCACGGAATTCCTCGGCTACTTATTTCTGGATCTTCTCTACCGAAGGCTTCTCTCTCCTAAACACATCCGCGCCTTGCGGAGCTACCGGGGCATACTGAGGAATCAGAGGAGGTGGGGGAGGTGGAGTGTTCGGATTCACACGAATGAACTCCATATACCAAGCATCCATCATTAGGAGGTAGGCTTCTCTAGCCCCTCCGCCTTGACCCATAGTTACAAGCTCACTTTCAACTGGCACGGTCCCTTCAGAGGGAGCCGACGCGTTACTCTCCACATCATTCTCCGTAGCTTTATCAAGATCCATTTACTATATGAAAATACAATTTATAATAGTCAGAAATTGTCCACTATCAATATACAGATATGGCATGTATAACTAAACTCGTACTCTCGCTAGGTTAGTCCTAGAACCGACTAAACCATAATTCTGATACCACTAAATATAGCACCCCATACCCGTAACCCACATCGGAACGAAGTACGAGGCATTACCTAACTCAATCTCATGCACCCAAATGTTCACAAGTCACCAAGACTTGATCTAATTTAAAATTTTTCCGACTCTACTTTAAAATTCTTATTATGGACTTACGAGCGCCAAATCGACCATTGAAAACTATTCGGGATTAGCCCGAGTTTTTTATCCATATATAGAAAATTTGAAATTGAAATAGGGCACACGCCCGTGTAGAAGGGCAACACGCTCGTGTGGCCTTTTCCACATGGTCGTGTTAATGGCTCGTATGGCTCACACGACCCAAGAAATATAGGGCTTGTGTAGAATTAATTTTAAATGCACACCTACAGGGGTTTTCACATGGCCTGGCACACGCCAGTGTACCTAACTCGTGTCCTTCACACGACTATGACACGCCCTTTTGCAAAACCATAGACATTCTATTTCTGACATCAGCATCCCCAAAATGTCACACTGCCAAAGCAGCTCGTGTGTTAGGCCATGTCCTACTGACTTGAAATTTTTTTACATGCAGGGGACATACGGCTGGACCACACGTCCGTAGACAGACCTTGTGTCACATACGGCCTAGACACACACCCGTGTGTCTACCCGTATGGACAATATAATGCTATTTACCAAGCCTCTTTGCCACCCTTACTTACACAACATACACATTAACAACCAAAGCCAATACAAGGCTATCTCAAGCAACCAAATCAACCACAATGAACAACATTCCATGTGTGCATTATACTCATATATGAAATTAACATATTTGCATACAAATAAAAATGAATAATTACCATCGTTTGAGGCTTAATACAAAATGAAGGGTTTTCAACCCAAGCCAACACATTTGGCCAGTTCTCAATGACACTAAAACTAGTAAAGTCTAAGCCCTATACATGCCATTTTCAAAAATATAGATCAAACTATACCGAATGCTTCAATTGATAGTGTATTGATATCTCTGACTTCCGTTGATCCTTGAGCTAGATAGGCGACACTATAAGAAAATGGAAAAAAGGAGAGGGAGTAAGCATAAAGCTTAGCAAGTTGCACATAAATAAATATACAATATAACTTTACCATTCATCAACAAGTATCATAATACACAAATGGCAAAAGCAAAACTTACTCATCAATATTCAATACACCTCATATAGCATATATTGAGCTCACATTTCATACATATAATATAGGTACTTGTGCCACTCACAACACAGTTAAAATTTTTCCTTGTTAACTTGAGGTCATACTTTCTCCATTGAACCATTTAGGACGTTATCGGATATTTCTATAGCATCAAACATGGGGTGAGGTACCAATGCCATGTCCCAGACATGGTCTTACACTGACTATCATCTCGTAGCCGATGCATGTCCAAGACATGTCTTACACTGGCTTACGTTTTGAAGCCGATGCATATCCCAGACATGTCTTATACTAGCACTCGTCTCGATGCTGATGCCATGTCCCAGATATGGTCTTACACTGGCTCTCATAATGTGGCCGATGCATGTCTTAGACATGTCTTAACTAGCTCACATTAACCCGTATGTCATGGCATGAATATTCGATTTATTTCCTATGCTCAACTAGAACTCTATTATCTTTATTATCATCATGCTTTCCCAATTCGAAATCAAGCACTTCATGCTATATTAAATTCAAGTACAATTCAAGACATACATTAACAATGTAGTTGTATTATTTACATACAACTTACCTCGGATCATAAAATATGGCGACTAGTTTGGTTTAGTCGATTTGCTTAGCTTTCCCTCTGTCTAGATTTAGATTCGGTAATTCTTGATCTATAAAAACAAAATATACTTATTTAATCACTAAATAAAATTAGGAAATCAAAAATTCATTTCTTTGGTAAAATGACCATTTTTCCACCAAACTTTGACAAAATGACCATTTTACCCCTAGACTCGAAAATTAATTTTTATCGAATTTCTTCTCATCTTAAGCTTAGCCGAACCTTTTTTACTCTTATAGCAACTCTAAAATCCTACTATTTAACACATTTTTCATATATTTTACAACTTATACAAAATGGTCCCTTTAGGTGTTTTTATGCTAACACCTTTCACAAAAGTTGTTTATATCACACCAAGACTCATATTCTTCTATAAAATTTTAGAAAACACCCTAGATGCTCTCATGGAAAAACCCTAGACTTTTAACCATTTTGCAAAATAGTACCCTAATTTGAAAGCTCATGCTTCAATTGGTCCAAAAATGTAAAAATCTTCAAGAAACTCATTAAAATCACTTACTTGTGGGTGCTTCAAGTTGCTGAAAATTTGAAGCTTTCAAACCATTAATTTTTTTTGAAAATTCAGTGGAGAAGAAGATAAAAAAATGATATCATTTCCCCTTTATTTTATTTTAATCTAGTCAAAATTGGTCACCAACTCACCTAATTTTGACAAATTTGTCTCCTCTTTGACTCTATGGCCGGCTATGCCTTCTTCTAAGGGTCTATTTACCTTTTAAAGACCCTTAATTTTGGTTCTCTAACTATTAACACCTTTAGCTATCAATTCAAGACTTTTGCACTTTATGCGATTTAGTCCTTTTTCACAATTGGGCTCATAAACGCAAAAATTAACCCATCAAAATTTTCATGCACTCTTATAAACATGCCATAACATCAATTTAATAATAAAATAATCTCTATGACTTTAGATTCATAGTCTCGAAACCACTATTCCAACTAGGCCCTAAATTCGAGCTGTTACAATTCTCCCCCCTTAGGGATTTTCGTCCCCGAAAATCTTACTGGTGAATAAGTTTGGGTACTGATCTCTCATAGTCTCCTCGGGTTCCCATGTGGCTTCCTCGAATCCATGTCTGTGCCACAAAACTTTCACGAGTGCTATACTCTTATTCCTTAACTGTTTGACTTCTTGAGCCAAAATCTTGACCGGCTTTTCGCCATAAGTCATGTCCAGATAAATTTCAACTTCAGTTGGTGAAATCACGTGCGAAGGGTCTGATTTATACTGACGTAGCATGGATACATGAAACACATCATGAATCCATTCCAATTCTGGTGGCAAAGCCAAACGATAGGCTGTGTGGGGGAAGAAGCCCATGTGGCCACCCTTGTGCTCTCGAAACCACCCTAAAATAGCCTCGAAAAGCATGCTTTCACCTTCAAAGCACTTACCAGCCCTCGATAACTCGAAACCATACCAAACTAAACACGTTTTAAGCATGAAAATAGCGGTACATAATCATAACTAACCAATTCGTGGACACACACATAAATTGCCGACTATCACAAAGTCGAATTGGGAAGTCAAAAATAAATAAGAAAGGATATGAAACCCACACTTGATTCGTGAACGAAAATATTCAGATGCTGACTCGATGACCAGGAAATCGAAGCTCTTTGAATACTAAAACACCACCATTTACAAAAAAAAAGAAGAGGAGAAAAAGAAAATAAAAGCCAAAAAGGAAGAGAACGTCAAAAAAAGAGAGAAAGAAGCAAGATTCCCAAAAATCAAAAATCAAAATAAAATAAATAAAAATAAAACTAAATACTTATTTTAAACACAAATTAAATCTACTATTTAACAATATAAAAATATACTACTCAAAACGCACACACAAGGACACAAACCCAGAACCAAGAGTCAATTTAACATATAACAAACCACCAGACCAGTAGGCCCATTCTTGACACTATAATGCAAAAACTTTACACAAAAGCACACCCTTCTCTTTGAACTTAACCATAAAACTCAAAACTTTTAACCCCAAAATTCGGGGTGTTACACTACTTTTGCAAAATTACTTGAATTGACCTTTACTGGCTTTATACCTTTAGATATTAGGACTACTAGTCCAAAAACTCCACGAATTCAATTGTACTTGAGTTGCGTCTTTCTATTTTGATCAATTTATTCCATATCTATATTTCTCAATGGATTTATTCAAGATCCTCTTTTTATTTCATTATTTCAATAATAATATTGCATGCAAAATCATTGTCGACCATTTTATTATTCGGTTCCACATTTTCTCAAATTGACATAACTTATCAAAATATCTTATTTTTATTATTTTAAAATTCAGTTTCTGGTACCTGAACCTCTTCTAAAGTTTTGCTTATTAGTTATGTCTTGGGTCTCTTGTGAGCACCCGCCTTCACTATATGACCATCTAGAAGAATTTCCATCTTTGAAACCAATCAATCTATTATTTATTCTAACTGATTGTCTTACTGGGACTTTGATTTAAATTAAAATATTAGATGGTATATAACACTTGTTATTCTCACTAAGTTTGTAAATACATCTAACGGTTAACTTGTAATGAGTTATCCTTATTGAACTTTCGGTTCAAATTATTCTTCCCCTAACTCATTACAAGTTATTATTTCTCTCTCCTTAATGTTGGGAAAACTATTGAATCAAAATTTTAATCACAAATCACGTCATAATTAAATCCTGAATAAATTTAAAACATTTAATAATATAAAGAAACTTGTAATTAGTATATATTCCCAACTTTCTTTGAGGATTCACCCATTTTTGTGCATTGTGGTGGAGCAATTGAAATGTAACACCCCTTACCCGTATCCGAGGCCGGGCTAAGGTACGAGGCGTTACCAGACAAACATACAAACATTAAACTAAAATACGAGCCATAAAATTTTATTCATATTTCAAAGCGTTCATTCTCTTACACATAGTCCCTTATTTGAGTCTACGGAGCCCAAAACATACTTTAGAAAGGGTTTGGGACTAAACCGAGAACTTACAAAAATCTTGGAAATTTCATGCTTTAAGGCTCCACACGCCCGTGTCCCAAAGTCGTGTTCCATACACGGCTGAGACACATGGTCGTGTCTCTGCCTGTGTGGAATATACCTAGGCTATTTTCCAAGCTTTGGTCAACCTTGATCTCTTACACACTTATACAAAATCAAAAGCATATAACATGGTATTCATTTAATGATTAAACATCCTCAATTAAACCACAAACTGTAACACCCCTATCCCGTATCCGTCGCCGAAATGGGTAAAGGGGCATTACCGGACTTAAAACTCATATCCGAACAGTAAAAATTTTGAATATTTTTTATTTTATTTTTATTTTATAAGGAACGTTCCTTTAGGTAAATACTAAAGACAGTCAGGGATACAATTTAACTTCTATAAGTACACATTCAATAGATGCCATTTTCGTATGGCTTATATACATTAACCAAAATATTCTTCGGCCACTGGTCTATATTTTACATGCCATAAAATAATTCAAAACATAACAGTAACAAGCAGTGGATAGTGATAGTGTGACTAGTTGCTGACGATCCCCGAGCCTGTAGCTTCCAAATGAGATCTATAAAACAGAGGAAACAAAGTAAACGGAGTAAGCATTACAATGCTTAGTAAGTTTTAAGCAGTGTCAACAGATAACAATCAAATCATAACGTAGTTATTCGTATTTTTATTTCACTCTTCCTTCGGGCATACCATCCCTTTACCGAATATGCACATCTCATCATATATAATAGGCAGATAAATTCTCACTTGATAGTGATCTCTTATAAACATAGGTACATTACATATTTTCACCTAACTTTCCACATTGACCAAACGCACAATAATCATAGAACAGTCTTATTGCTTTACTCACATATGCATCACATAACGACCTTGTGATTTAGTCCAAATCAAGCTTAAATATAATCTCAAAATACATACCTGACCAACTTAACGCATTGAACATATTTATTACCAATTGTTACTGTGAAGTCGTATAATCTTATGCTTTACTCGAATCTTCAGCGAAACCTTTAGCTTGAATAGTCCCCACACGTAGTTATCGGGTCTTACCCGGACAAAATCTCCACACATAGTCATCGGGTCTTACTCGGAATATATTTCCAAGTTTCATGTACATTTAATTACATGTTACAACATTCACATTAACTATCATATTTGTAATTCATTTGCCTCATCAAATATCTAATAATACACACCTTTCACATTTGGTCATTCGGCCACAATATACACACATCTCCTACATATTTCACACTAGCCATTCGGCTTTACCACATATACATATCTCATACATATTTCACATTAGCCATTCAGCTTTACCACATATACATATCTCATACATATTTCACATTAGCCATTCGGCTTTACCACATATACATATCTCATACATATTTCACACTAGCCATTCGGCTTTACCACATATACATATCTCATACATATTTCACACTAGCCATTCGGCTTTACCACATATACATATCTCATACATATTTCACACTAGCCATTCGGCTTTACCACATATACATATCTCATATATATTTCACATTAGCCATTCGGCTTTACCACATATACATATCTCATACATATTTCACATTAGCCATTCGGCTTTACCACACACATATATATTTATCTTGTACATCAATTTCAGCAATAGCTTATAAGCAACTCAAATAGTTTCATCAATGTTTACAACAAATTCACATATTCACTGCAAGCTGTTTTCCTGAGCAATAGTCACTAAATTATTTATAACTGGAGCTACAAAACTCAAAATTAATTGACGTTAATTTTCCCTGAATATAGACTCATATATCTTCCATCCATAAAATTTTCAGAATTTTAGGTTTGGCCAATCAATACCAGATTTTTCTTAAAGTTTCCCCTGTTTCACTGTTTGACTAATCTGACCACTCTTCACTACGAATCAAATTTATCATTGTACAGAATTCAAAATATGTTCTATTTGATTTAATTTGAAACTAGACTCATTAAGGAGTCTAAGCATATAAATTTTATCTTATAACCATTTTTTTACAAATTATAATGATTTTCTAAAAACAGAACAGGGGATTTCGGAGTCATTCTGACACTGTCTCACACAACTTTAAATATCTCTTTATAGGAAATTTCTTTGCTTACACGGTCTCTTTTATAAGAAACTAGGCTAATTAAGCTTTGATTAAATATTTTATTCAGCCTATAATTCCACACCAAAAATTTATAGTGATTTTCTAAAATCACGTTACTGCTGCTGTCCTAAGCAAATTATTACAATTTGCTCTTAAATTTCCAAGTCCAAACACTTATGAACTTACCATTTGAGTTTAAGACATATCATGGCCACATCATATCTTATTAAATCAACTCATTATGTCCTATTATGATTGATTTTACTCAACGTTTAATCACTTAAAACTTACCTCGGAAGTTGCCGAACGATTACGACGGCTATTCGATCACTTTTTCCTTTCCCTTATCCAACTTTGATCCTCTAGGCTCTTGAGCTAAATCAAACAATTTACTTCCCAAATTAAACATAGTCATACGACATCCATATACATTTTATACTAGCCGAAATGTACCATCAAGA
Organism: Gossypium hirsutum; assembly: GCF_007990345.1. NCBI lineage: Eukaryota > Viridiplantae > Streptophyta > Magnoliopsida > Malvales > Malvaceae > Gossypium > Gossypium hirsutum. Next base: position 39,215,600 of record NC_053429.1, read on the forward strand.
TATACTTTACTCAAATAATTTACCCTGGCCGATCATGTATAATGTTTTGTAGCTTAATAAATTTAACATACATTATGTATTTATAATATTTGTGCAGCCAATTATCCATGGTCATACACACACAATTAAAAATAAATACCAAATTTTCATGTCCTTTATGCCCTAAGCCGACTACACTTGTCATGTTCACCTACATTTTTCAAGTACAACATTCTCATATTCGGCATTAGTATCAAGCATAATAGCCAATTCTTCCCACCTTGAATCTATGCATCTATTTAATCATAGTTTGTTCAAGCATTCATACAACAAGATACATCCAATTTAACAAGAAACAAAAACCTTATTTCTCCATAGCTACTATGGCCGAAAGTTCTAGGCATCTCAATACCGAAATTTTTAACATGGGTTGCCTAAAGAACTTGGTGATGAGTTCAAATTAATCTAACATTTCAAGCAACTTAACACATCCATATAACTAAAAATTCTAAGTTTAAACACAATACAACATTTTAGCACCATGGCCGAATACTTCATGAAGTTGTTAAGACCCATCTTTTTTATTAAGCACTCAAACTCAATCATCTTCATGCCTCATCACCACAACATCAAACACCAACCAAGAAGACAACACCCATGGCCGAGTATCATCTCCATCAAATAGCAAAAGAATTTAAACCAACATCTAGAAATATGCATGAATTTCATGGAATAACATCAAACATACCTCTTCCTAAACATCAACCAACCCAACATGAAGCAAGAGAATCCTCTTCTTCTTCCTTCCTCAAGTCACGGCAATGGGGGAGCATGGATGAGACAACTTTGTTTTCATCACCCCTCCCTTTTCATTACTTTATTACTAACCTTTTATTTTATTATTTCTAACATAAAACATTAACACAAAATGTTTATAATATGCTTTAACCCATAGCATGGCCGGCCACTACCTAAAGTTTTGGGTAATTTGACATGTAAGGACAAGCATTTTCTAACATGCATCAATAGGCCACTTTAACATTTGCCTAGCACATTTCTAAATTTTCTCACACAAGTCCTATTTAATAAAATTCACTTACAATTAACAAAATTCAAACATGAAATTTTCACACATGCACATATATATATAATAAGCATCAAATATGACGGTTAATTATTTTTATGAATCGGTTTTGTGGTCCCGAAACCACTTTCCGACTAGGGTCACATTAGGGGTCTCACACAAACATAGCATTTGTATGTCATCATACATGTGCCTCTCATACTCATTTTTCCTTGTTTATTATAGTACCACTTATACATTTATACCAAGATTATTATCTTACCAAATATCTTCAGCTTAATCATCAAGCATTCATATTTAAAGCTAGATCATATCTTTATAAAATACCACGATTCAGATGTGCAGAATAACATGTTTGCCTAAAACATTTCAATTCAATTCCATACCCAACAAGCATTACATTGAGACTAGTCATATATATATATATACATGTCATGATACATAACATTCTCTTTTTGTTTTCTTATAAACACATATCATTTATTTCATTATATCAATATTTCATATACCATAGTTTCCATGTATTCCACATATATTTATTTTCCTCCTCCTCCTCTCCATTCCACATCCTTAATGTATATAGCATTCTTGTAAGTATGATTTCACAATTTACTAATAAATGTTCACATCAAACTATCCACATGAGTCATAGTCACTTAATCATTTATAATTCGAGCTACAGAGCTCCAAATTAAGATCCGTAAATTTCCCATGAAACTAGACTCACATATCTTTCCACCATAAAATTTTCATAATTTTTGGTTCAGCCAATTAGTACAGTTTATTCATTAAAATTTCCCCTGTTTCACTTTCTGACAGTTCTGACCTCTCTTCACTAAAAAATAATTATCTCACAGTACAGAACTCGGATAATGTTCTTGTTGATTTATCTTGAAAATAGACTCATTATGTATTTTAAAAAATATAATTTTAAGCCTCTAATTATTTTTCTCCAAATTTTTGTGATTTTCCAAAGTCAAAACAGGGGATCACGTAATCATTCTGAATTAGTCTCACAAAAACATAAATATCTCAAAATATAGAACTCCTTTGCTTTCTATATTTCTTTTATATGAAAATAGACTCATTAAGCTTTAATTTGATATCTCATTCAGTCTCTGATTCAATTTATACTATTTTTGGTGATTTTTCAAAATCACGTCACTGCTACTGTCCAAAATAGTTTTATTGCTAATTCACTCTTTCACACTTTCTTTGTATTAACCTCATTTTAACATACATATCACAAATCATTTTCACCACATTTCATACATCACAAGTATAGGCCCATGATCACAAGGTCACCATAAAATCATCCTCATGTATAATTTACTTGTTTATAACCTTACCACATCCTGGTCACTTAATGAACACATCATTCACATAACCAAGTTCCTGCACTTATTCATCACAAATCTCACAAAGCAATACATAGAGAGTCTCCCGTTGAACACTTCGGATCAATCGTCGATACTTGGTGGTTTCAGCACATAGCTCCACCCATCATATAGTTCGACTCTCTTGTACACATGGTGAACACTTAGTACCACCCATGTGACCTAGCCAATTTATCTCGTAGCTCTCTTGTCTACATGGTGTCCTTCACTTGGAACCACGCATGCGACCTAGCTACATATATCCCGTAGCTCTCTTGTCTACATGGTGTACACATAGTATCACCCATGCGACCTAGCTACATCATAATGTCTTGTAGCTCTCTTGTACACATGATATGCACTCAGCACTATATATGTGACCTAGCTACATACCATCTGTATCATCCAATCTTTCCGAAGGTTCAACTGGGATTTCTCTCTCTTTTCCAACAATTTCACCAATCAAGTAATTATCCACAAACATATTTCCAATATTTTTATAAAATATCATAATACAAGTAATAGTGATGTATTACTTACATATAAACTTACATCTCATTTAATATCAATGCAATAACATTAAATTACACATTGTCTTATTAAAAATCATATGAATTTACAATTTCCCATAATATCCATAATCATAGAAATCACATTTATGTATGATAATTCAATGCACTTCATATACCATAGACATATTTTTAAATCAATTCATAAACTTGGCACCATAATCATTTAATATAACATAATTCAATTAATTCGCTAAATTTAACTTTCAAATATAAATTACAGCATTATTGTTGTATTATTATCATACCAACTTACATACTTTCAACACCTCGGAGAGCATAGTAAATATATCAATTTTACATTGAAACATGCATAAATTAATGCTTATTATACATATGAACTTACCTTGATATTAAAACGGCCATTTTACCAACTTTCCTAATTTTCAATTTTTCTCTCATTCTAGGTTCAAATCTCGTTTTTCGGGATCTAAAACATCATATTTTACTTATTTAATTAATGTACTATTCAAAACAGTCCTTAACTCAAACTTTGGAAAAATTACAATTTTTCCCATAAACTTTTGCATATTTACACTTTTGCCCCTAGGCTCGGGAATTAAACTTCATCCCTTATTCTTATGTTTTATGACATGATGATCACTTTTCCCTTCTATGGCAACATCAAATTCTCACTCTAACATATACTTATGACTATTAGGTATTTTTACCGATTAAGCCATTTTGCTCGTTTTCACTTAAAACCGAGTAGCACAAGTTGTCTAACATAACTTAAAACCTCATATTGTATCATAAAACACCAGAATACACAAATTTTACCTATGGGTATTTTTCCAAATATGAACCCTAGGTTGAATTATTGCTAGCATAAGCTAAATCAAGTTACTAGGACTCCAAAAACGTAAAGAACTTGAAAAACGGGGTTAGAATGGACTTACAATCGAGCTTGGAAGCTTGAAAAACCCTATCCATGGTTTCTCCTTGCTATATTCAGCCATGGGGTTGAAGATGAGCAAAATTGGCTTTTAATTTTGTATTTTAATTCATTTTACCCCTAAATGACCAAAATGCCCTTACTACTAAACTTTCCAAAAATTCCATCCATGTCCAATTTTTGTCCATAGACTTAGAAATTGGTAAAATTGCTATTTAAGACCTCCTAATTAATATTTCAAATCAATTTCATACTAGAAACTTCTAGAATACAAGTTTTGCAACTTATTCAATTTAGTCCCTAACTTCGAATTAAGCACTTTATGCATAGAATTTCTTCACGAAATTTTTACACAATCATGCAATCATATCATAGACATCAAAATAATCATAAAATAATTATTTATATCTCAGATTTTGTGGTCCCGAAACCTCTGTTCCAACTAGACCCAATTTTGGGCTATTACAACTAAGTCTATGGACAAAAATTGGACATGGATGGAATTTTTGGAAAGTTTAGTAGTAAGGGCATTTTGGTCATTTAGGGGTAAAATGAATTAAAATACAAAATTAAAAGCCAATTTTGCTCATCTTCAACCCCATGGCTGAATATAGCAAGGAGAAACCATGGATAGGGTTTTTCAAGCTTCCAAGCTCGATTGTAAGTCCATTCTAACCCCGTTTTTCAAGTTCTTTACGTTTTTGGAGTCCCGGTAACTTGATTTAGCTTATGCTAGCAATAATTCAACCTAGGGTTCATATTTGGAAAAATACCTATAGGTAAAATTACTATTTAAGACCTCCTAATTAATATTTCAAATCAATTTCATAATAGAAACTTCTAGAATGCAAGTTTTGCAACTTATTCAATTTAGTCCCTAACTTCGAATTAAGCACTTTATGCATAGAATTTCTTCATGAAATTTTCACACAATCATGCAATCATATCATAGACATCAAAATAATCATAAAATAATTATTTATATCTCAGATTTTGTGGTCCCGAAACCTCTATTCCAACTAGACCCAATTTTGGGCTATTACATGAAACATATACGCGCATACAAAAATTCAAAGATAAGAAATATTTAGCTCTTGATCAAAAACCAATTGTAATGGGGAGTATTTATAACTTATTGGCTTGATGCGTACAACACGTAAATCAATATAATCTCATGTTGAATAGGAAGTTTAGTTCTCATAAGTAATGGTTTAGACAGTATCAGAGACGTTCAATCAATAATTTCTTTAAACCATTATGTGCAAACTTTTACAAAAGTTTTTCAAACTTAATCAATAAAAGATTGAGATATAAACTCATCAGTATTAGCACTATGAATTGTCTTAATTGCATGATCTGAAATTAATTATTTAAACAAGCAATCTTGCAAACAACAAGTTGTAAATTGATAACACATATGTGATTATTTTCTAGATGCATCTACCAAAATCATATAATATCAAAACCATCCACATGGTGGATGAATGAGCCCATATTCGTTTTAGAAATGCAGGACATTAAATCTCAACTTTAGCTAGTGAGTTTTTAATAATCAATTTTTATTGAGAACAAGCAACATATGTGAATTCTTTTAAATTAAAGAATCTTCTGGTTTTTTAATAATTGTCTATATGAATTCTTAATTAATTTTCATATAATATATGATCCAAGATGGCCTAATTGATCATGCCAAGTTGTAAATGCATTTGTATCAGTAAACTTCTGGTTTACTTTAACATGTGTTTCAATTGTACTAAATTGCAATAAATTAATAATTTTACTATCATCCCTTTTACTTTGTATCCACATATAAGTGCTATTGTAACATTTACTACTAGAAATGTCTAAATCAATGTGAATATTATAATGTCACTAAGTCAACAAAATAAATATAATTTCCAAACAATTATATGCAATATTCGCTTTAGGGAATATGCCAAAATCTTCAAATATCTAATTTTTTTTTGCAACTTCAGGTGCATCCAACCATAACAAGCTTTAGATAGAATTATCATATTTTATTGCTCATAAATAAATCTTTCATAGTAAAATTTCTTGCTTCCAACCCCTTAATGGGGATGATGACAAAAGTAGATCACAAATATTATAAAATAAATATAAATTAATAACCTAATCCTCTCTTTTTCATCCTTTTAAAATAAATATTTATAGCAATAGTGATTCATATGAAATATAATATTTTCCTCATTCACAATCTCAATATAAAATCTATTATAAATATCTTTTAAAACCAATGGATTAATCATCACAAGATATTAATATATTAGCTCTTTTGGAGCTTTTGCCTAATTTTGTACTACCAAATATTGAAATAATATTTGTTTGTTTCAATACCAAATAAGATAAATATTTTCTATCTGTAATGATAGAATTCATTACTACATTCTCATATCCTTCTTCAAAAAATATTAATAGAAACAAAATATTTGGGCAAACACCACATATATGGCACATAATCTTTCATATCACATTGATAACATAAGTTATCTTTACCCTTTAAAGAGTTATCTTGAGAACTCTCATTGTTCTCTTATTTATTAGTATGTTCCCACTTTTAGTGGTCCATGATTATATCTTTTATTTTCTTTATATTTGTATTCACTTCAGGGAATGTAACAAATCTGGTAGGGCAGACTTCTAAACACCTGTATTGATTTTTTATTTCACAATCACCATTGTAAACAAGCGTGGATTTTAAATTAGAATCTATCTATTCATGTTGTCATGATTAGTCTCCAATTATAATAAACATGATATAATAAATAAAATATAGTAAAATATACCTGAAGATCTTTAACATCATTGTCATCACCATGATTCATTATGAGATTGAATCTTTCAACATCCTGAAGGTGAAGTTGTAAGGGTGAAAGTTTAAGATGAAAGAGGAATTGGATTTGGGGGATGAATTCGAAAGATTTTAAAAGAAACAAAATAGAGAATCATCGTGCTGATAACGTGTTACAAAATAAAGAGAGATGGAGAGAATAAAGAACAAAGAAAATATGAAAGCAATAGAAAATGTACTTTATTAATCAAAAAGGGTGATTACAATGCTTCAGTAGAGTCTCTATTTATAGGCATAAGAAGTATAAAAGAAGTAGAGATCTAATTCTAATAACTATTAGAATTTAAAGTACATTAAAACTTTATCTTGATCATGATGGACATCCACTTAATAAGATATTCATAACATAAATGAAATTTTATATTATTATTTATTTGTGTTTATAAAATTAGGCGTTTGACAATTAATCCGGTTGTTATAATACTGAAAAAATTGAATTATAGGTCCAACATATTCACCTTTGAATTTTATGAATGATCAATTGATATTAATTTAGGGTCCATTTGTTTTACTAAAAATATTTTTGCATTTTTCTGTGTTTGTTTCATGAAAAATAGCTTGTTTAAAGGAAAATGACTTAGAAATAAATGAAAAATAAGTCTCTTTTCTTGTAAATTTACTTATCCTTTTGAGGAACGTAAGTCATTTTCCGAAAAATAACTCTTTTATGAGTAATTTTATTTTTATATAAAAATTAAATTGAATCAAGTCTAATTTTTTTTATTAGTAATAATTTTTATTTTATTTTTTAAAATATTAAAATATTAATATCAAATATTTTAATGTTCAATATTATTTAAAATACATGTTAAATTATTTATATTTAATAATATAATTTATTATTAATATAATTAATATAATTTATTATTTTAATAAATTATTTAATATTAAAGTTTTATTTTAATTATAATTTTTAGAGAATAAAAATTTAAAATTTAAAATAATATTCTTAGTACATTATTGGAAAAATATTTATATTAATATTTTAATAATAAATATATATTACAGTTTATAAATTTTTAATAATAAATGTTTATAGTATAAAATATGAACATTTTAATTATATAAATATAGGTATTTGTTTAAATCATGCGTAACTTTATTTTTTCCCTTCCAATTTAAATGTGTCACAATTCACTCTCATTGATGTAATACATGTAATTTAAATTAAGTTTTAGTTAGGCATTATTTATTATTAAGTTTATATATGATATTAATTATTATAGAATATTAACGTATTATAAAATAAATTTTGATTTTCAAAAGGAAATGCTACTAAAATATTTTGTAACAATTACATTTATGTTGTATTTGTTTCACTGAAAACAACTTTTAAAATATGATTTTAAGAAAATTTACCAAACAATGAAAATATCTTACACAAAATCATCTAAGCACTAGAAAATATCAGTGTTTCTAGAAAATCAATTCATTTTTCAGAAGTCTTTTTTTGGAAGTTGTTTTCAGTGAAGCAAACACAACCTTAATTAAAATATGATTTAATTTGTAATTCTCTTGGTTTATAAACAGTGCCCAATCTTTTTAAGTATCTTAGAGTTCCCCTCTTTCATAGTCATGTCAAACATAGTAATATTGATTTTATCGTAGAGAAGTTTTGAAAGCATCTAAGTGGTTGGGATGTGAAGCTACTTTTGGTTGTAAGGAGAGTTACTCTGGCGAGAGCAGATTTACTTTTGATTCCAAATTATTTTATGCAAACTGCTTAAATCCGTTTAAATGTTTTTTTGGTGATTGAAAGGTTAGCTCAACAGTTCATATGGGGTACTACAAGTATGGATAGAAAATATCCCTTGGTAATTGGAGGTCAAGTTTCCAACTAATTGATCGAGGGGGACTCAGCTTAAGAAGGTTATATGATCAGAACACCTCTTTTCCTTTTAAAGTGGGATTTAACTTGTTGAATAATGGAGATGCTCTGCGAGTACGGGTAATGTGCGATAAATATAGAATGGGGGATGGATGCCCAGAGTCTTATTTCAAGGCTGAACTTGTCTTTTGTTGGAATTTGGTGCCTTTAGTATAGTTGTTTCGTCATTATGCTTGTAATTTTTGAACAGTTTAGTTAATAAAATTCCATAGTTAAAATTATTATCTTTTGTATATTTTTCCTCAATAATTTTTTTGTATGAAAAGTAAAATGTATAAGCAAATATTGATTCATTGATGCCCTAACTCTTAATTAATATTAAGTTACATTGTGTGACCATATTGTGATTTGAAAAGACAACTTATATTAGTAGGTAATCTAAATAAACCTTAATATGAAGAATCAAAATTGAGCAAATTGATTCAAGGGACTATTATGTTGTCTGTCAAGTCCAATTCGAGAGATACTTTATTCTGGGTATCAAAGCAGATGACTCCAAGAAAAATAGAGACATATATGTGATTGTCTAGATTGACAATGCATTGGATAGGACCCGAGTTGAATTCATCCTGAATGGATTTATTCACTTGTGACATTCATGATGGATTTATTCGCTTGTGACATTCATGATGTGACTTATCTCAATTTTGAGTAAGTAATTGACTATGTTTATATAACTCATACACTTTGATATATATTAAAAGCTTGAGTTCATCTTGAATCCATTTACAGATTTATTCACTTATGATATTCATGGTGTGGCTTATCTCAATTTTGAGTAAGTAATTGGTTATGTTTATATAACTCGTATATTTTGATATATTAAACGCTTGAGTTAAATTGGTAATAGAGTTGAAAGTTGGTATGTTTGATATACGACTTATGTATGACATGACTTTACTTACAATGGTGAAATTTATAGCCTGATAAAGGGTAATAATATTATCTCATTAGCATTGCATGGTTTATGAAAAAGAAATGTGACAACAAGTCATTTGTCTAAAACAAATGACTTTATTACTATTTGTTAGTAATAAACTTATTCATGGTAAAAAAATGTAATGATTACCATGAGATAAAATAGGATCATACTGATCTGCCGTAATTTGATACATCAAATTAGGCTCTCCGTTACACTTGATGAGCTTATTCTCGAGCAATTTGAAGTTATTTTACGTATTTTTACTTAGTTTTAGTTCCTTTCTTTAATAAGTGAATTAGTGTGTTTTATGATACTTTTAAGACTCGAATTGGCCAAATGCGCCATAAGGATCCTAACGGTTGATTGAGTGTTGTAGGGAGTCAATGATGGTTCGGACATGAATGAAATTATCACTTAAAAGGGGGTATCACGATATCGAAGCATGAAAATCGTGATACACTTAATAGTACTGAAATGAAGAGGATTGAGGCCATCTACAATGGTATCACAATACCAGCCATGGGTATCGTAATACCTAACCTCCTAAGGCTCCTTCATTTCAAGACTGATGTGAGTATCACAATACCAGACCACGGGTATTACGATACTTGATGAGAGGAGACAAAAAATGACTACAAGGGTAGTCCTCGTCCAACTTTAACACCAATCAAATTTAGATGTTGAGGGGCATTTCGGTCACAAAAATTAGGTTGTAATCAGATTAAGCTACTTTTGGCTGAGAACTAAAAGGGGTGCTTTAGCTTTTAGGTTTTCTTTCATATTTTTAGCTTAGGTTTAAAGTAGTTTTCTTCACCATAGTTTTAGGGTTTTAGTTAGAGTTTTTCCTGGTTTTTCTTAGTGTTAATGGTAGTTAGTTAAGTTAGTTACCACTTTAGCTAGGATTTATTTGCTTGTTTGGTACCTTAAACTCATTGTATTTTCAATTTATTTGCTTCTTTTACATTTCCTTTGTTTCCATTTTCATTACTTTCAAGTTTACCCAGTAAAAGCCCAAGCTTTCTTATTTTTATTGAGTTTACCATTTATGCATATATTGCAACACGTCTATACCTGATCTGCTCGTCGGGACCGAGCACCAGAATGTTAAATTCGTTGCCAAAGCAACTTCATAGAAATTCAGTTCAAATACTCTTCCTAATCAAGTTAATAGAAAATTTTGAAGTTAGTATTAAATTTATAAATTACATTCCAAGCTTTAATCGAGTTTTTGTTAGCTCTATTTAAGTTTATTCCTCAAATCTTCCCCTATTCTGTTTCTAGGCACCAATGACCCTTCTTCACTAAAAATTAATTATCTTTCAGTAAATGTCTCATAATATGTTTTTGTTGTTTCCCTTGAAGATAGACTCATTAAGATTTATTCATAAAAATTTCATCACCTAAATTTTTTTTGTAAAATTTATTATGATTTTTCAAAGTTAGAATAGGGGATCCCAAAATCATTCTAAACTTGTCTTATAAAAATTATTATATCTCATAATATAAAATTCCATTATTTACATAGTTTCTTCTATGCCAAACTAGACTCAATAAGCCTTAATTACATATTTCATTCAACTTATAATTCAATTTTTACAATTTTTGGTGAATTTTTAAAATTGAACCATTGTTTTGTCTATAAACTGTTTTATTTGTTTTAGTGATAATGTTATTTATTTATTTATTCGTTGCATTAACTTTCATTTAACCATAAATAATCATTATAATTTTCATTATTATTCAATTTAGTTATTTATATATATTAATGTCATATTCATTTGTTTACCTTGAAGCCTCTAATGAAACAAATCATAATTTTCTCTTTCATTTGAAATTTGATGTTGCTATACATCATACTTCATCAATTACTTTCCATCTCTACTATTTCAATTAAAATCTCACATATCATGCATTTTGATTATAACGTTTTTAACACAACTAATAAAAAAAAAGTAAAGTTAATATGAAAACTTACCTCTTTTGACAAGAATGCCTTCTCTTATGCTTTTCTTCCATTTCTTTCTCAACTTCATCACTATCCTTTTCATCTCTTTTAACTTTCTTCACTTACATCTACTAGTTTCTTGCTTCTAAATTATGGAACTTACTCTTTAGGATCTCTACTTTTGTCTTTCTTCTTTGTTGCCTATGGAAATTTCCAAGAATTTTAGGTGAAATAGATTTCATGAAAAAGGACTAAATTGTAAAGAAATCAAAGTTTATCTCTTCCTCCATTCTTTCTCACGTTGGCATGATAAAGAGTTTTTCTCCATCTTTCCTCCCTTTTAAATCAATATTTTTATAATTAAAATATTAATAAATATATAATTAAATTATATTAATATAATATTTTTATTTTAAAAAAATCACAAAATATCACCAACATAATCATTACATTCTAGAATTATCTCTCTTGCTACTTGACCATTTTACCCTTTATGATCTTTCAAAATTTCATCCTTAATCATCAATTAATTTGGTAAAATTACAATTTAGTCCCTCCTATTTCTTCCACTTATTCAATTTGGTCCTTATTAATCCATTTCCTTATTTTCTAGACCCTTCCAACCTTAAGATATTTGCACTACTGACCTTTCAACTTTTTCGTATTTATACTTTAACCCCTCACATGTTAAATATTTACACTTAGACCACATAACTTTTCATATTTCTATGATTTAGTCCGTAACTCAACTTAATATTTTACAACATACTTATTATTTCGTTTTTCTCTAAGAACCCTTATCTTTTTCTTTCTTTATATCTTATTTCACTAAAAATTTATCTCATATTATTGTCGACCAAGGGGTTTTGGGGATATTACATATATTGTGTGATTATTGGGTTTTGTTTTTGCTTGAATCTAGTTATAGGTAACTAAATCTGAAGTGGAGGTTGATGGAAATGTTAGCCAGTTAATTTTTGGGCCAGTGACTAAATTGCAAAAAATAGACTAAATTGAATAAACTTTAAAACTTAAGGTTGACGCCTCTAAGGGAAAACCGGGATAAGTGAGACAGAGGGGATATCTTATCAGGTACCAATTTGATAGTCTTAGGTTTGTTGGGTGAGGTCGAGAGGTAAACTAGACTAATTTGTCTAATTTGGTAAAATTGAGGCTGAGAGGTAAAATTGAGCCACTTTAGGAGTTTAAGTGATTTAGTTCCCTAATTTTTCCCTAATTTGAAGATTAACTAGCAATATAGAAGTCAACCAACCACTATTTGTTATGAATTAGTTAATTTTGTAATTTTGTCTATTTTACAATTTGGTCATTTTGCATAGTAAGTAGTTAATTAGAGTAATTTACTGCCAAATGATATATTGCCGTAATATAGAAATTAGTGAGTAGCTAGATAGACTTCTTCATTACATGCCCGTTGAGTAGGAATTATTAATCGTGGAATCTCTTGGGTTCGATACTTGGAAAACTCAGGTGTTCCATTGACACTAAAAATATTACAAATGACCTATCACACTTGCAGATACCACATTATATTTGATTGTTTAGTGTCGATTCATAGCCTTAGTGCATGCACATCGAGGCACGATCAAGTTGTTGGCTCCATTTTCGGGCAGTCAATGCGAGATTTAGTGATTTTTGTGTGATTGGTGCATGCTTGTAAGGAGATAATTAGTCAAAGCTAAGTTTATAGATACGACGCTTAATTTCATTCTAATGGCTTTCTTAATTTTGTCCTGTTGATAACTGATTGATAGTCATGTTTAATGTTGACTATAGGTGGCCAGAAGGCTCATTCATGTTTGATGCGGATGGTACTTCAATGTCTAGCTTAGGGTATGATGGCTACTATTGGAGACAAGGATATGAATCTCTGTATGATTCTCATGGTTATGCATATGGAGTGGATAGTTACAACCAAGGATGGATAGGTAGTCATTCGAAATATGACCCATATTCCTCGTATTCTTATCAGAATGGGGGCATGTGTGAGGAAGAGCCTAATGAAGAGCATTACCTAGCCACTCAAGTTGGTGTATTTGAGGATGACAGGTCTAAGTGCCATGACATTATAAAGACCATACAGAAACAGTTATATTTAGTGTTGGAAGCCGTTCGATGTCGAGCTAGGGAGCATGTTCCAGTAGATGAGTGTGTAAAGCTAGATAATGTTGAAGTTGAGGAGGAGGTCCCCTTTATAATCATTATACAACAAGACTTGAGGGTCAATTGTCAACAAGAGATAGAAGTCGAATAATTGAGTGAAGTGTTACGCATTATTGGTGAAATATTAGATTCTATTAACACGATTGTGGAGGAACTGCCATATTTTATGAACATTTTAGAAGAAATCCCATACCATGAAACAACTGAGGATGTGCCCCAACAAAGGAATATTCAAATGGGAGTGGAAGATGAGGTTAGGGTACCTCATTTTTCAAATGAAATTGAGTTTGTGATTCTAGAATCGATGGTTCCTTGGAAAGTGCAATGGAGTGGATTCAATTTTAGTGAGAAGCGGCTCCCAATGTACATATGAAAATGGTCTAAGTTGAGACAGGATTGGTATGTTCAATTGCGGAAAGAGGCCCTTATCAATTCGTTGATGAATAAACGAAAAGTCAAATTTTCTAAGACATCACGAAAGTTTCATTTCAAGGGTGTGACGGATCACCCAAAATACAATTTCCTTAGATTTACTTTTATGCAATTGGCACCCCTTTTGTAAATAATTAACTTTTTAAGCATAGACTCCATTTAATCTTCTTGCTTATTTTAGATTTAAATTTGTTGCATTTTGGATTTTTTGACTTTAGGGGGTTAGATTTTGTGTTTAGAGGGAGCTAGGATAAAAAAATTGGGAAGTTTTGAGAAATATATAGCGATATCGCGATACCCAAGATATTTCGAGAGGATACCAAAAAACCTTTGGATATCGTGACACCGACCTTTGATATTGTGATATCCTAAGCAGTTAAAAATAATTAAAATTTTGGCAAAACTCCCAGTGGTATCGCGATACTAAACCCTTGGTATCACAATCCTTGAGATAGTTTCAAAATTTGGGGGCAAAAAATTTCAAGGATATCATGATACCCACCCTAGGTATCGCTATACCCCTGTCGGGTTTTGCAAAATACCCAGTTTGGGCATCGCGACCCACATGTTTTTCACATTAAAGCTCCCCAAACACCCAAATTTCCTCATTTCTCAAATCCTAAATCCCCCAAAATCTATTTTCTTTTCATTTTTCTCTAAAGTTTCTTCTTAATCTCTTCATCTTTTTAGTGATTGCTTTGTGTTTTTGGTGTTTTCTTTGTTCTTTTCCAGATATTTTTGGCTTGCTTTGGAGAAGGAACGACCTGATTAGTTTTCATTATCAACAATCCTTTGAGGTTAAAAGTTCCAAGTTACTCTTGTTGTTAATTGTTTTTTTGGTTAGTTTGCATGTTTGGTTGTTGCATGTGTGAGTTGTTAAGAACTTAGTGTTGATTTTTTGTTGTTGAAATTGTTGATTAATTGAGGCTAGTTGGTTAGTACTTTGATTTCCTACTTGATTAAAGCTAGTGAAAATTCTCATTTCAATGTCGCCTAGACAATCAAAATGGACTAGGTCCCTACCGGAACCTCCTCCGCCACCAGAGATTGTTTTGAATAGATTTACATAAAAAAAAGGCTGAAAACTTCTTTTTATCGATTTAAAGAGAACGCTCATCCTTGAACGTGACTTTGACCCAACCTCTTATCAACCGGAACCTCCTCAACTACTGGAAATTGTTCTGAATATATTTGTATAAAAATGGCTGAAAACTTCTTTTTATCGATTTAAGGGTGAATGTTCATACTTGAATGTGACTTTGACCCGACCTCTTCACTTTGCAAAGAAATTTGGGACTTAGTTCACTATCATAGGTGACAAGATTTTTGCCTTGTCCCGAAATCCACTGCAGTTATCTCGATTGTTTTAGAATTTTACACAAATTTAAAGTATACCGACGATAACCGGGTGACAGTTCAGAAATAAGAGATAGACATATGTTACGCTATTAGAGAATATTATGGTGTTTTATTTTATGATACAGGTGACATTGAACTAATGGATTTAATATTGCATTGTAATGTTGATATGAACATCATTTTCACATATCTAACTGAGAATAGGGGGAATGGAAATGGGAACAATATAAAAATTTTCCTCTATCTTTTAATCAACCTATAATGTTCACACTTGCCAAGATGTGGATGTAGTATATTTGCACTCGTGTTAGTCCTATGCTTAACACTAACACGATTAACGCTTTTCGAGCTGTACTATTGTTTTCAAATTTGCAGCGTGAATTAATCTATCTCAGGATATGGATTAATCGAGAAGTATTGTAACGCCCCAAACTCGACCTAAACATTATGGCCGAATCTGGAAATGTTACAAAGAAGAGTTATAAATCTGACCTTTCTTTTTCGAAAAACATCGTATATCTTTGTTACTAAAAGAGCCCATTTGTTTAGATAAACGAGTTGTTATTCTTATTAGTTAAATCCGTCAATTGTTTGCGTTTACGTAATAAATCAAATAATTTGCAGTGGAGGTTCTTAATAAGATATATTTTGAAAAATCGAGTTTGTTTTCTCGAAAACAGTTGATTGTATAAAATAGTTGTTTTTGTAAAGTCATTTTAACAAACGTCATGCTAGAAAACCGAAATTAAAATCAAAATTCTAAATGAAACCCAACGGTCTAAAGAGTCCATAATTTACAAAACTCTTAACCTAGAATTTTTAAATAAGTTTAATTTAAGTAAAAGTGGTTTACGGAAGATTGGACGTAACCGAGCTCCCGTCGCACAGACCTGCCTAAGTCTGAGGGTTACCTAAAATTATCAGACAAACAGAGAGTGAGTTTTATAACTCAGTGTATAGCTCGTAAGAAATAGGATCTCAAATCCAGTTACATGGCATATCAGAAACATACTTATTTCATAAAAAAATCAAAATCATATCAGAATAATACATATATAGATATATATACTCCTACCTCCATCCTCTACACACTAGCTTCGACCATCCCAACACACCACGTGGGGTATAAAACACCCCCCAGTCCTAGACATTGCTTAGTGTCCATATGATACTTTTTAGAATAATCGTAGCTATGCTGCCAGTATAATGGTGAGATATCGCCTCACATAGAACACTTCCTCCACATAATACATGTCCCACCCTATAATCAAACATAAATAGAATATAACAGATTTTCGAAAATACATATCATACATACTCGTATAACAGAAGCAGAACATGCTTTGTACATAACAGATCATACATGTTAAATGTTATTTACGTTAAGATTCACATTATCAAACTAACATATTTCATGCTTAATAGCTTATATAAACACATACCGACCCCACGGAAGGCTCACAGTTGACTGGGACAATGTGTACTACCCTAAGGAAAAATTATAAAATTTGGGCCCACATGCATGTGTGGCCCACATAGCCCAAAATGGCCTAGACTGTGTGTCACACACGGGCTGTCACACAGCTGTGTGTCGCACATGGCTTGGCACATGACTGTATGACGTCGACAGGCCCCAATTTTGGCTTTTTCCATTTGCTATTTCTCGGGTTTCTCGTTACACACCTGGTAAAATTCGATGTAGAATCAACAATCGAGTATTCTGTACCTAAATTGATGATTCACACTAGTTATTAACCAAAATCTCAACAAATCCAAATGACAAAATTGCAAAAACAACACTAGTTGAACCTACATTCAATCATAACAATCCCCCCAAAAACAATATGAAACACTTACCCTTGATCACGGACAACACTTGCACAACTCCTAATTCACCGGTAGATTATTTGCTTTGTGAGCTTCACCTAAAAACAACCAATTGATTAACATTAATATAAAACCCACCACACCTCAACACTATCGAAAAAAATTTAATAAAATTCTATATTACAAGAGGAGGAGAACAAGACTTACACCAACCAAATAGCAATCAATACAATCGAACCCTCTACTAATTTGAATAATAAGAAAAAAGGGAAATAAGGCACTTAAGACTAAGAAAAAAGGAAATTTCTTTCCAGGATTTCATGTGTAGAATGGAATAAGAAAAAGAAAATCAAAATTGTGGGGAAACAAAAAGAATGTGAAGAAAAAGGAGAGAGATTTTAGGGTATATCAGATTATTATTATTATTGAAATAAAAGTCATAATAAAATAAATAAGTAAAAATATAAAAATCTAATCCTAACTAACCACTAGCCCCCTAACTCCTCTCTCTATCCAACCACCTCTTAGAGTTTAACTCAAACATTACACCTGAAACCACAATTAACAAAAACTACAAAACAACCTTCATCACCAAGACTCGAACTTGCGACCCATACCTTACACCCAACACATGTGTGTGTTACAAGTGTGTGTGTGGTGGGGGTGGGAGCAAGGTCGGCATTTACTCTCTCAGTTAATTACGAATTTATGCCATAAGGTGAGACTTAAGATGGATCCAACTGAGCAATTCCACCGCCTCACGCGGAGCATTATTGTAGACTCCATGCTATTGTAGTTTTAAGAGCTATAAAGAAAACAGACTCAGGAGTGGAACTAGCACCGCAAGCACAAAATGGAGATGCTTTCGACATTCAAGAATAAAGTTGCCCCAAAGAAGGCCATTGGAGGTACGCAGATGCAACTAGAGTTTCTCGAGCAACTGTGCTATAACACTCACATGTTTGAGACAATGAAGCCGTATATTGATCATTACGTGACTCAACACGGGTTGGTGGATCCACAGTGGCTGGTGAAACCAAGATCTGTATTTGCTAGAGAAGAAGAAAAGGAAGAAGGAAGAGAAGAAGAAAACTAGGATGAAAATGAAGAAATTGAAGATAATGACCCCAAGTCATACTAGGACGACTGCGAGGCAATGTTCGCTTTCAAACATCCCTCCACTAAGGGGGTAGTCTTCCATGAACCTAGCGAGGATGAGTTGTAACACCTCTAACCCGTCTCTATCGTCGGATTAGGGTTACAGAGCATTACAATACAAATCAAAACATTTAATTTAAAAAAAAACCATTAAGCAAATTAATTGATTTCGTTTAAATAGTTTATTTTAAAAAAGTAAAAATGCACCTACGAGAGTTAAACCGAGCTTACAGAGCCCTAAAAATGGTTTGGGAACATTCGGGGATCATTTTAAAAAAAATCATAAAAGTTCGAAAAAAATTGAAAATTTTTGAAAACAGGGGTCACACGACAGTATGGCCAGGCTGTGACACATAGCCTAGATCGTGTGAGCATTCGAAGATGGGACACATGGTCGTGGCCTAGCTTGTGTGTCTGCCTATGTAAGTATTCAAAATAGGGCCACATGGCCGTGTCATAGACCGTGTATATATTCGAAATATGGTCACATGGTCATGTCGCAGGCAATATCAAAGTTGCACCTAAAATAATAATGACTCACAGCCATGTGAGGTGGTTGTGTGTGGCACACCGCCGTGTGAAAGCCCGTCTGTCAAGCTATGTGATTCACAAATTGCCCCTAAAAAAAGCCATTTTCAACCCATTTGCTTACACACCAAGCCAACCCAATCCCATATTCATTCATATGACTAAACCACATTCAAACACACTAAAAAACTTTTCAAATTCACTCAACCTATATCTAGCCAATATGACATCAACTGGCACCTCAATTCACATTCTAAAACTAACCAAATTCAAGGCTATACTCCATATCACATTCATACACTAATCACATTAACAAGTTTTCATTCAAACTCTCAAATCATAAATCATCTTATACTTAAACTTACCATTTCTTTTCTCATTCAAACATATACAATCATACCATAATTTCAAATACCTCTATAGGACTTATACCAAATGACCGAACAACATGACATGATCATAAACACATACAAGTTAATACTAAACATAGGCATCATTCATCACTTTCATAATTACCATATAATTTACAATCAAGCATCTACAAATTTCACCTATTACATTCCATATAACCCAAAAGTTAACTTCAATACTGTGATCCTTAAGTTGATTCGATCGCCCTATTCCACAAAACGCTATCTACAAGGAAACAAGAAAATGACACGAGTAAGCCTTTATAGATCTTAGTAAGTTCGACGATTAAAATGATAAAGCTTACCGAAGTAAACGTAGCAATTATAGTAACAAGATTAATGGATAGTGTTTCCTGTCAACCACAACTATTAACAAGTGAGTATATGCACAATCATTTACGAGATACATTTTAATATAATCATACGAGATCATTCAATATTAAACCACAATGCTATTAGGAAATTCATGAACAACCTTCAAACAATTCAATAACCACTCATTTAACACTAGAGATATTACCCGATGAACGATATACGAATATGAGTACACAATTATCCATTCGAAGCACACCAAGAGCTCAAACAAGCCAATCCAATCGAAAACATGCCTTGGCACTAAGTACCTAGCCCTTAGGCTAACATCCCTCTGAAACTCACCTTTGCACCAAGTGCCAAGCTCGAAGGCTTTACATCCGCCCTTAGTAACACGCCAGAATTATCATAATATAACAAGATAGTTTGCAACAAATGCTGAACCTCGGTATACTCACAGTATAAACACAAATTAGGAATCATCGTCTCATCACAAGTCAATCCTGTACAGTGCACACTATAACCTATTAGCATGCTAATCGTACTTTATCCTACCTACGTTCATCCGACTCACGAGATATCATTGCTAGGCAATGTTCCAAACAATTTTATTCACACTAATTTAACATTAAACAATCAATTGAACTTTCAAAAACCAATTTCTCATTTAATACATTTCAAAATATATTAAACTAAACTGCACTAACTTACCAAGGCTAAACTGCAGAGTTTGTAAAAGTTCAGGGACTACCAAATAACTTTCCCTTTTCCTTGGTTATCTACTTGTTCTTGATCTATAAAATAGTTTATTTCACTTTATTAGCTTCAATTTCATGTATAATTCAAGTTGATACATATTCCTTTCTATTTAAAATTTTTTACAATTGCCCAAAACTTTTACACTTTATTCAATTTAACCCCTAAACCCAAAAATTATAAAATTAACCTTATTTGTGTACAACCCATACCAGCTGAATATTTAGGGTCTCTATATAACCCTCTATTTAACATGATTTCACAACAATACTATGAAATTTTACCGTTTAAATAATTTAGTCTTTTAACAATAAAATCAATAAAAAGTACCTTACAAAAGAGTCATATTTAACAACCAAGCTTAGTAATCTATCACAAACTTTCACAAACACCTCAAACTCATCCATGACACATTCTAAAATATTGAACAGTTTCAAAAATAGGGGTATGACTTAGCTGGAGCTAATTGTAACGATCTCCAAAACATAAAAATTACAAGAAACGGGTAGGGAAATGTAACGCCCCCTTACCCGAATCTGTCGCCGGAGTCGAGCATGAGACATTACTAAACTTATTTTAGCATTTAAACAAGTTCAAACAATTCTCATAGTAAACTGTCCATCTGCGTCACAGTCGCTAACAAAATCATATCTCGAGTTACGAAACTCGAAATAAAATTCCGTAACTTTTCCCTGAAACTAGACTCATATATCTACTTACTAATATTTTTCTAGAATTTTTGGTAGGGAAAATTAGTACAATTTATTAGTTAAATTCTCCCCTATTTCAGGGTTCGGCTACTCTGACCCCTGTGCACTACGAATCAAATTTCTTCCTGTACAGAGATCCAATAACCATGTCATTTGTTTCTCTTAAAAATAGAATCAATAAGGAATCCATACATATAAAGTGTGAGTCCTAATTAGTTTTACACAATTTATGATGAATTTCTAAAGTCAGAACAGAGAATCCAGAAATTGCTCTGACCCTGTTTCACCAAAACGTAAGTATCTCATAAAATACAACTCTTTTACCTATTTTGTTTCTTCCAAATGAAAATGGATTCATTAAGCTTCAATTCCATATTTTATTCATCATCTAATTATATCCCTACTATATTTAGTGATTTTTCAAACTCACGTCACTATTGTTGTGTGATTTTGTTTTATAGCCAATTTCACCATTTTATGGATTTCCATAGATTAGTTAGCACATAAAGCATACGTGTTATCAAATATAATCTTGATTAGCCACTCCAATAGCTAATTATTCTCAAAAATTTCCATGCCATCCATGAGCCATATCATAGGATTATATACACAAAATGATTATAATGCTATACATGCCATATTCCCAAAATATACAAGTCATTATACCGAAATAGTTTGTTGATAGTGTGAGAGCCTCCGACCGTTCCCGATCTCCTAGCCGACTTGACAAAACTACAAAGAATAGAGAGGAGGGAGTAAGCATAATTTCTTAGTAAGTTCACATGTAAATAGCAAGTAACATGACCATGTAATAATACAAAATCCACATTTGCATAATATCACCAAAGCATTCATATCATATTTCTCATTCATGATCCTACCATATTATTGTCATATTGAAGTCTCAACTCGAGGGTTAAGTACATACCTGTACAAATTTTCTCATTCACCACACTTACCAACATGTCACATTCGTTTTAGGTACTCACCTTATCCACTTAAGATTTACCCGTTGAACACATCAGAATATGATTCGAATACACGGATTTCATGCACATAAGTGCCATACCCGCAGCTAGACAAACTCAATAGCCTGCAAAAATTCTATAGCCAAGCTACCATGTAACCCACCCATAAGTGAACTCGGACTCAACTCAACGAGCTCGAATGCCTAGTTACATCTCACGAACTCGGACTCATCTCAACGAGCTCGGAACTCAAATATCTTAGTGACATGTCACTTGTATTCTAATCTATTCCCAAGGTTCAAACAGGCTTTTTTCCTCAATCACACATCTTTTTCGTCTTCCAAGGAATATTGAAACCGATACTCGGTAGCAATTCATATCTAACAAGTAGCACACATAATTTGCATATTACTCAATAATAACCACTGATAAACCGTAAATTATACATATTTTTACCCCATTTTTAATGCATTTTACAGATGATTTCTCATTAGAATTGGTGAATTCGATGCTCCTAATGCTTTAATTTCATGTTTTGTACTCAAGAGAGCACCAAGAGTCAAAAGGAGCCAAAAACGAGCCAAAAAGGGGCAAACAGACCAAATCGGGAAGATGACACTGCCTAAGCCTTGCCACACGAGCAGCTCACACGCCCGTGTCTTTCGAAGGTGTCGACCAACGCTTTCACAATTCACACGGTCTGGCCATTGACCCACACAACCGTGTGCAATTTAACGGATCGATCACGGCCTGGCAATCACGTCACACGGCCGTGTCACACGGGCGTGTCCCTGCTGAGCCCAAGTTAAGTCCAATTCGGAAAAGGGCACTTCAGAGGGTTTCAAGGCATTCCAAAGCCTATAAATACGCACTAGAGGAGGAGAAAAAGGGGGACAGAGAAGAGGGGTAAGGAATTACCCCAAGGAAGCTGATTGATCCATCTCAGAAGTCGGATTCATCATCAAGACTGAAGATCTCTCCTCAATTTCCCTTCAGGAGTTTTGGGTTTTCTTTATGTTTTGTATTCTTTATTCTTCTGAGATGTTTTCTTATTTACTTATGAACTAAATCCCTTAAATACCTAAGGGGAATGAAACCTAAGATGAATCTTGTTATTATTTTCTAAATCCTATGATAAATATTTAACTTGTTCTTAATTATGTGTTCTTAATTCTTGTTTTGATATCCCAGGATATTGATTCAAGACACGCTCTTATTCAGAGGAGGAATAGACCCTGTCTAAGAGTACATTTGCCATAATTAAGCGGAGTTGATTGCACGCTTAGAAATAGGGTGACAAGATTTTACCAGATTAGGGTGAAACCTAATAAGGGGATCTATAGATCGAGTTAATGCAACCCTAGAGCGTTAATTAGAGAAAAGTCTCGGTTATTCAATCTAGGGATTAGACGTTATTAGTCTTGAATAGGGATAATAACATAACTTAAGGATCGCTACGGAACAAGTTGAATGAATAAATCGTCCAATTCAGAGCCAGAATAACAAGTAAAGTTTAGGTGGATTTTTCCTTAGGTATTGTCTCAAGTCAATTGATTTCCCAAAAGCAATTCCCCAATTCTTTTCTCTGTGCGTTCTCAGTTTAAATAATTAGTTAATTAAAACAAACCCTTTCATTCTTAGGCTAGACAATAAAAAGATAGTTATTACTAGTACTTTTGGTCCCTTTGGGTACAATATCTCGGTCTTTCCATTACTATACTATTGTTCGATAGGTGCGCTTGCCTTTTCGTCGTGATAATAGTTAGTCTAGGTTTGATCTTCATTATAAATATTTATTACTTGTTACGAATCACTACGATCAACCACAAAGCATAATATTTCATGATATTAATCATCATATCATATAAATAACATTAAATCACTTAAAATGACAATTATGTTACTACATTTACACCTGAACTTACCTCGGTACAAAATAAAGAAATTTTGCAATTTAGCCCACAATCTTTTCCTTTCCCCAATCAAGGTCGATTCCATGTCTTTCTTGGTCTAAAATAATACATTTAGCTGATTTAATACTCACATTTATCAAAATAGTCCTTAACTCTAACTTTGGAAAATTATGATTTTGCCCCTAAACTTTTGCATATTTACACTTTTGCCCCAAAGCTCCAAAATTAAATTTTTTTCCAAGATTATTATGTTTTATGACATGCTGATCATTTTTCCCTTCTATGGCAACATCAAATTCTCACTCTAACATGTAGTTATAAACATTAGGTATTTTTACTGATTATGTTATTTTACTAGTTTTCACGTAAAATCGTTTAGAAAAAGTTGTTTAACACAATTTAAAGTTTCATATTCTACCATAAAACATCAAAATAAACATATTTCACCTATGGGTATTTTTCCAAATATAAGCCCTAGGTTAAATTATTGCTAGAATAAGTTAAATCAAGTTACCGGGACTCCAAAAACGTAAAGAACATTAAAAACGGAGCTTGGAATCACTTACTATGGAGCTTGGAAGCTTGAAAAAAACTCTAGCTATGGAGAACCCTTGAAATTTCGTCCTAATGAAGAAGATGGACATATTTTTCCATCTATTTCCTTTTTTTAATCTTTTAATTACCAAATGACTAAAATACCCTTCATTAAAAACTTTGTTTATTTCTACCTATGTATGTCCACTTTTGTCCATGAAAACCTAATGGTATAATTACCATTTAAGGACGTCTACTTCAATTATGCTCTTCAATTAAATCCTTTAACATCTAAAACTCATATTTATCAACTTTTGTAATTAAGTCCTAATAGGCAAATTAGACATGCAATTCATGAAATTTTCTATCGATATTCTAACACATGCATCTAATCACTCAATAAATTATAAAAATTAATCGGAATAAATTTTTCTACTTTAGAATTGTGGTTTCAAAACCACTATTCCGTTTAGGCCCTAATTTGGGATATCACAACTCTCCCCCATTTAGGGATTTTCGTCCCCAAAAAGCTTACCGGTAAACAGGTGTGGGTATTGATTTCTCATAGTTTCCTCGGGCTCCAATGTAGCCTCTTCTAATCAGTGCTTTTGCCATAATACTTTCACCAGAGCGATACTTTTATTTCTTAGTTGCTTGACTGAATCGATTCTTCATTGTAAGTCATATCTGGTTCTAACTCAATTTTCGTCGGTGAAATTACACGTGAAGGATCCGAACGATACCAACGTAACATAGATACGTGGAACACATCATGAATCTTCTCTAATTCAAGTGGTAATGCTAACCAATATGCTATCGGTCTAACTCTTTCAATTATCTCATACGGTCTGATAAAACGCGGACTCAACTTGCCTTTCCGACCAAATCTAAGAACTTTCTTGCATGGAGACACTTTTAAAAATACCTTATCGCCGACTTGAAACTCAATTTTTTTCTTTTCAAATCGGCATAGGATTTCTGTCTATTTGAAGAAGCTTTCAAATAATCTCGAATCACTTTCACTTTTTCTTCGGTTTCTTTAATTAGATCAACTCCGTAAATCTAATTTTCTTTGAGTTCAGTCAATTACAATGGCATCCGACGCTTACGACCGTACAATGCTTCATAAGGTGCCATCTTCCAACTCGTCTGATAACTATTATTGTAGGAAAATTCTACCAACGGTAAGTATCTTTCCCAACTAAATTGGAATTCCAATACACAACATCTGAGCATGTCTTCAAGAATCTGAATTACTCTTTCTGGTTGTCCATCAGTCTGCAGATGGAAGGCAGTGCTGAAATTTAACTTTGTACCTAATGCCTCTTGCAACTTTTTCCAAAACCGCGAGGTAAACCTCGGATCTCTAATAAAATGATCTGGAGAACCATACTGATAACATTCATTAGTTCTACATGGACCAAGGTGACTTCTACCACATCATTGGCACTCGGGTCTAACAAATCTCGAAATTCCCACACTAGCTACAGAAGTAGTTTGGGATTTAAAACCCGTATTTTGCTTCTTACGATTCCCATACGAATGTCCGACCGAAACATGAGAATGAGAATACATATCTCTGGATTTTCTAGATTGCGGTGGAAATGCACTGCTCATCGGTCTTTTCTTCAAATTTCTAGTTTCAGCCTCAGCCTTTCTCTTTTCTTTAATTAGTTCTTCAGCTTTGCAAGCCCGATCAACAAGTACTACAAACTCTTTCAACTCAAGAATTCCTACAAATACTTTGATGTCTTCATTAAGTCCATCTTCGAATCGTTTGCACATTTTAGCCTCTGAAGGAATATATTCTCTAGCATACTTACTCAACCGAACAAACTCCCTTTCATACTCAGTAACTGTCATGTTGCCTTATTTCAACTCGAGAAACTCTTTACGCTTCTGAACAACAAATCTTTCACTAATATATTTCTTCCGAAATTCTTCTTGAAAGAACTCCCAAGTCACTTTTTCTTACGGTAACACTGAAATCAATGTCTTCCACCAATAATAGGCTAAATCTCTCAACAAGGATATAGCACATTTCAAGCACTCTTCAGGTGTACAAGACAATTCATCAAATACCTGAATAGAATTCTCAAGCCAAAATTCTGCTTTCTCGGCATCATCATCAACATTTTCCCTAAATTCTTCAGCCCATTGCTTGTGAATCCTATCAAATAGGGTTCCATAAAATTTCATCAGATCCATAACTTAAGGTATCGGGGGTACTGGTTGAGGATTAGGGGAGGTGGTGGAGGTTGTTGAGCATTCAGGTTCGTACGAACGAACTCGGTGTACCATGTATTCATCATTTGAAGAAAGGCTTTTCGAGCCTTTTCTCCTCCTCCTTGACCAACAGTAGGAGGTCGACTTTTAGTCGGCATCGCCCCTTCAGCAGGAGCTGGCGCATTGCTCTCTACATCATCAGCCACAGCTGGATCGGGATCCATTTACTATAAAAAAAATAAATTTAAAGGTCAGGAGTCGTCACACTATCATAATATATATGGCATGTATAGCAAAACAAAACCCGTACATACGCCACGTTAGTCCGAGAACCGACTAAACCGTAGCTCTGGTACCACCAAATGTAATGCCCCCTTACCCGAGACTGTCGCCGGAGTCGAGCATGAGACATTACTAAACTTATTTTAGCATTTAAACAAGTTCAGACAATTCTCACAGTAAACTATCCATCTGTGTCACAGTCGCTAAAAAAATCATATCTTGAGTTATGAAACTTGAAATCAAATTCCGTAAATTTTAACTGAAACTAGAGTCATATATATACTTACTAATATTTTTCTAGAATTTTTGGTAGGGCAAATTAGTATAGTTTATTAGTTAAAGTGTCCCCTATTTCAGGGTTTGGCTACTCTGACCCCTGTGCACTACGAATCAAATTTCTTCCTATACTAAGATCCAATGACCATGTTATTTGTTTATTTTAAAAATAGACTCAATAAGGAATCCATAAATATAAAGAGTGAGTCCTAATTATTTTTATACAATTTATGATGAATTTCTAAAGTCAAAACAGGGAATCCAAAAATTGCTCTGACCCTGTTTCACCAAAACGTAAATATCTTATAAAATACAACTCTTTTACCTATTTTGTTTCTTCCAAATGAAAATATATTCATTAAGCTTAAATTCCATATTTTATTCATCATCTAATTTTATCTCTAATATTTTTAGTAATTTTTCAAACTCACGTCACTGCTGCTGTGTGATTCTGTTTTATAGCCAATTTCACCATTTTATGGATTTCCATAGATTAGTTAGCACATAAAGCATACGTGTTATCAAATATAATCTTGACTAGCCACTCCAATAGCTAATCATTCTCAAACATTTACATGCCATCCATGAGCCATATCATAATATTATATACACAAAATGATTATAATGCTATACATGCTATATTCCCAAAATATACAAGTCATTATACCGAAATAGCTTGTTGATAGTGTGAGCGCGCCTCCGACCGTTCCCGATCTCCTAGCCGGCTTGACAAAAATACAAAGAATAGAGAGGAAGGAGTAAGCATAATTGCTTAGTAAGTTCACATGTAAATAGCAAGTAACATAACCATGCAATAATACGAAATCCACATTTGCATAATATCACCAAAGCGTTCATATCATATTTCTCATTCATGATCCTACCATATTATTGTTATATTGAAGTCTCAACCCGAGGGTTAAGTACATACCTGTACAAATTTTCTCATTCACCACACTTACCAACATGTCACATTCATTTTAGGTACTCACCTTATACACTTAAGATTTACCCATTGAACATATCGGGATATGATTCGAATACACGAATTTCATGCAGATAAGTGCCATACCCGCAGCTAGACAAACTCAATAGCCTGCGGAAATTATGTAGCCAAGCTACCATGTAACCTACCCATAAGTGAACTCAGACTCAACTCAACGAGTTCGGGCGTTCGCATCCATAAGTGAACTTGGACTCAACTCAACGAGCTCGGATGCCTAGTTACATCTCACAAACTCGGACTCATCTCAACGAGCTCGGAACTCAAATATCTTAGTGACATGTCACTTGTATTCTAATCTATTCCCAAGGTTCAAACGGGCTTTTTTCCTCGATCACACATCTTTTTCGTCTTCCACGGAATATTGAAACCGATACTCAGTAGCAATTCATATCTAACAAGTAGCACACATAATTTGCATATTACTCAATAATAACCACTGATAAACCGTAAATTATACATATTTTGACCCCATGTTTAATGCATTTTACATATGATTTCTCATTAGAATTGGTGAATTCGATGCTCCTAATGCTTTAATTTCATGTTTTGTACTCAGGAGAGCACCAAGAGTCAAAAGGAGCCAAAAACGAGCCAAAAAGGGACAAAACAGACCAAATCGAGAAGATGACAAGACTTAAGCCTTGCCACACGAGCAGCTCACACGCCCATGTCTTTCGATGGTGTCGACCATGGCTTTCACGATTCACACGGCCTGGCCATTGATCCACTCGGCCGTGCGCAATTTAACGGATCGAACACGGCCTGGCAATCACACTGCCGTGTCACACGGGCGTGTCCTTGCTGAGCCCAAGTTAAGTCCAATTCGGAAAAGGCCACTTTAGAGGGTTTTTAGGCATTCAAAAGCCTATAAATACGCACTAGAGGAGGAGAAAAAGGGGGACCGAGAAGAAGGGTAAGGAATTACCCCAAGGAAGCCGATTGATCCATCTCAGAAGCCGGATTCATCATCAAAACTGAAGATCTCTCCTCAATTTCCCTTCAGGAGTTTTGGGTTTTGTTTATGTTTTGTATTCTTTATTCTTTTGAGATGTTTTCTTATTTACTTATGAACTAAATCCCCTAAATACCTAAGGGGAATGCAACCTAAGACAAATCTTGTTATTATTTTCTGAATCGTATGATAAATATTTAACTTGTTCTTAATTATGTGTTCTTAATTATTGTTTTGATATCCCAAGATATTGATTCAGGACACGCTATTATTCAGAGGAGGAAATGACCCTGTCTAAGAGTACATTTTCCATAATTAAGCGGAGTTGATTGCGCGCTTAGAAATAGGGTGTCAAGATTTTTCCGGATTAGGGTGAAACCTAATAAGGGGATCCATAGATCGAGTTAATGCAACTCTAGAGCGTTAATTAGAGAAAAGTCTCAGTTATTCAATCTAGGGATTAGACGTTATTAGTCTTGAATAGGGATAATAACATAACTTAGGGATCTCTACGGAACAAGTTGAATGAATAAATCGTCCGATTCGGAGCCAGAATAACAATTAAGGTCTAGGTGGATTTTTCCTTAGGTATTCTCTCAAGTTAATCGATTTTCCCAAAAACAATTCCCCAATTCTTTTCTCTATGCATTCTTAGTTTAAATAATTAGTTAATTAAAACAAACCCTTTTATTCTTAGGCTAGATAATAAAAAGATAGTGATGAACAAACCCAAGATAAGGAAGGATTCATTACACCTGAGCCAGAAATACAACAAGACAACGCGATGAACAAAGGACGAGAAGAGGTAAACAATAATGATCCCAAACAGGTAAGTACAAATCATAAACCTCGTGTGCCATATCCTAAGGTGATGAAAAAGACAGAACAGAAGAAAAATTCGGTAAGTTTGTCAAACTCTTTAAAAAATTACATATTAACTTACCCTTTATTAAAGTTCTTTCGCAGATGCCCAACTTAGCAAAATTCTTAAAGGAACTTCTGAGCAATAAAAGGAAATTAGATGCTACATCACATGTGGAACTTAATGCAGCCTGCTCAGCTATTCTAAAGAATGAGCTACCTAACAAATTGAAAGATCCAGGGGGTTTTACAATTCCTTGCTTAATTGGTAGTCTCTCTGTGAATAATGCTTTAGCTGATCTAGGGGCAAGTATAAATGTTATGCCATATAAAATGTTTAAACGACTAGGTTTCGATAAACCCAAATAGACTAGGATGAACATACAATTGGCTGACAAAACAGTTAGATTTCCTAAGGGTATTATTGAAGACGTTCTCGTTAAAATTGATAAATTTATTTACCCAGTAGACTTCGTTGTCTTAGATATGGATGAGGATAACGAGGTACCTCTAATTTTAGGACAACCATTTTTAGCAACTGCCAGAACCATTATTAATGTAGGCACAGGAGAGCTAACACTTCGTGCAGGTGACGACGCAATAACACTCCAAGCATGCGACTCAGTCAAAACCTCTAAGACTCAAGATAATGCTATAAAAACTGTCGATGATAAAACTAATATTCAATCGTCCTTGCAGGAACTTCCTCGAACAAAGACAACAGAGACAGTGCGCTACTATCATGAAGAGAGCAAAGACGTCCATGAAGAACGAAGGCTACAGATAGATAAGCTAGACGAATGGAGAGAACAAAAACCGAGAATACATGATAAACTGAAACTACGCAAAAACAGGATCAATACCTCTCCTAATCAACTTCAGGTCGGTGATACAGTCTTACTAGATGCCGTTGATCCTCACATTGTCACTACCGCACCAAATGAGGTAATCCCTCTTACGGTGCTTTGTATTTTTCCATTCGGTACAGTAGAGGTGAGTCATCCCAAGTTCGACACTTTTAAGGTAAACAACACCCGTTTAAAACCATATTTTAAAATTGACAACAGGAATGAGGAGTATGAACTCCTCGAACCACCATGATCATTCAACGGAGAGGTAAGTCGAGCTTAGACTATAAATAAGCGCTTCTCGGGAGGCAACTCGAGCACTAACATATTTTGATTTCTTTATTTTTATTTTCTCACACTTCGAATCAATTAACTTAATCTTTGAATTGAAAATTTTTTCAGCACATATGGCCAGGCACATGGGCGTGCCTAAAGCCGTGGCCAAACAGCGGAAAAGACACGACTGTGCGATACGGTCGTGTTGAAGTAGGAAATGATTTCCCCAAAACACGGGGTGTGATAAATCCCCACGGCCGTGCGACATGGCCGTGGGTAAACTTGATAGGAACACACGGGTACGGGAATGAAAACCCACGGGCGTGCTACCATAACACACGGGCATGGGAGGAGTGAACAAAGCTAGGCACGGCCTTGCGATATGGCTGTGTACCACACACGTCCAAGATACACGGGCATGGGAGAATAACCAATCACGACCTAAAATTGTAAAATTCGAAACACACGGGCTCACCCTCATATGTACACGAGCGTGGCCTTAGGCCGTGTGGCCCCCTTATATAAGCAAATCACTATTCATTTTCTTCTTCCTTTCCAAAGCCCTAGCCGAAATCTCCCCTTCTCCACTCATTGATCCCTATTCTCAGCCACCACTACCCTCTTGTCCAGTTCATGTGGCAGCTTCATATGCTAACATCTCTGAGCACCTCACTCGATTCGAGCTTTAGTGTTTTCAACAATTTGACAACATTGATGCTACTCTACGACAGAGTTGTTAGCACCTTTCCATCTCATCGCCAGTCCCACCTCGCAAACCATCCAGCGATGAAGATGTTTAGAAATCTTTATTTATTACTTTCTGTTTTTACTTATTATTGAAACTATTTCTATTATTTTTATTAGATTTTAGAATTTTATTTTGATTCTTTATTTTAGTTATTTCTTTTTGAATCCTTATACTTCCTAACATCTCCTAAAAAGTTCCTGGTTTTATCACAGTTATATAGAACTCCTAAGCTCATCATCACATAGGAACTACAACTCCACCGGGGAAGGTTCTCCATGACTGCCATGTCTTGCTCAACCACGACCATAGCTACCACTAGATATAATATTCTTTTGGCACAGGACTTGTGGCCTAATGAACCTCTATGACAGCTGGAGTATCCTCCTCCACTCTCAAACCGATCACTCTCCAAAACTCTAAGTTCGAGGAATTCATCATACATGAAGTTTGACTTCTCTCCCTATCTTATTTTTATTCTCTAACATCTATCTTTGTACATCGAGGGCAATGTACATCTTAGTTTGGAGGGTATTCATTAATAATCACCTTGTTCTCATGAAAAACTCTCATATCATATTTAGGATATATTTTAATTGATTTATGATTCTGATTGATATATCTTGAATTAAAACATAGGGATTTACGCATTGGTTATTTAAACTTTAAGACATTTGAGAATCAAGCATGATAAGTTGATTTTTAAGAAATTAAAATTATAGGCTATTTCCCCAAGTCTAGGTATTACTTTGAATTAGAATTTACGAGTCTAAACATCAAAAAGCCATAATTTTTGTGAGATTTTTGAGCCTTTTGAACATCTATTCATCCTTTCATGCTCACTTTTATTATTGCTTTGAGTACGTCAGTATTGAACTGTTATTCTAGAACTTGCTTGATTATGCATGTCGAGACCACACCATTTGATTTGATATATCAAAATGATTAAGGAACTTAGGATTAACCCACTCATGCCATGAAAAGCCTACCTCCACGATTAACCCCTAGTAAACCCCCTTGAGCCTAACAAGCCATTCCTTGTATTACCCTTAATATTAACCATTAACCCATTATTGTTGAAATCCCCTAAATTAATTTGATCCCTATTCTTGTCGAGATATGAGTTGGAAAAGTTGCTTAGCTATGCTTTTCTTCTTTATTTAACTTGTTCTTAAAAAAACTATGTATACATATTAGTAATTCCAAATTCTGAGAAGAAGCTCTGTTGTACGCAAGTGAAGGTTAACTTTTTTTCTAGTTAGGCAATTTTTCAATTCAATCTCGATTCTAACCCTTTCTTTTAGCTTGTGACCACACCCCCTAACCAAACCTCATTACAACCCTCTAAAGACCTTTTGATTGATGTATCATCTTAAATTATAATGGTGGAGATTTGATTTTCATGCAAGCCTATGGTAATGACTTTTCATTATTGACTATTGAGTGCTTCATTTATTGTCCTTAAACACCTAGAGTGATTTGAACGAATCTGTAGTGAGGATGTGAAACTCTGTGATATTTTGAATCAAAGGTAAATACTTAGATGAGGGGAGACACCCATGTTTGTATGAATAAAATACTCAACTTGGAATGTTTGAAACTTTTATGTTCTTTAAGTTGAACTCTCAATGTATGTTTACCTGTGGATTATTTTGAGATATTATCGATAAGAATTATAAGTTGAGAAGAATGTATCTTGATTATGAGTTGAGAATTTTTCTTGAGGACAAGCAAATGCTTAAGTGTGGGGGTATTTGATAAATCGTAAATTATACATATTTTTACCCTATGTTTAATGCATTTTACAGATGATTTCTCATTAGAATTGGTGAATTCGATGCTCCTAATGCTTTAATTTCATGTTTTGTACTCAGGAGAGCACCAAGAGTCAAAAGGAGCCAAAAACGAGCCAAAAAGGGACAAAATGAACCAAATCAAGAAGATGACATGGCCTAAGCCTTGCCACATGGGTAGCTCACACGCTCGTGTCTTTCGAGGGTGTCGACCATGGCTTTCACGATTCACACGGCCTGGCCATTTACCCACACAGCCGTGTGTAATTTAACGGATTGAACACGGCCTGGCAATCACGTCACACAGCCGTGTCACACGGACGTGTCCCTGCTTAGCCCAAGTTAAGTCCAATTTGAAAAAGGCCACTTTGGAGGGTTTCTAGGCATTCCAAAGCCTATAAATACGCACTAGAGGAGGAGAAAAAGGGGGACAAAGAAGAGGGGTAAGGAATTACCCCAAGGAAGCCGATTGATCCATCTTAGAAGCCGGATTCATCATCAAGATTGAAGATCTCTCCTCAATTTCCCTTCAGGAGTTTTGGGTTTTCTTTATGTTTTGTATTCTTTATTCTTCTGAGATGTTTTCTTATTTACTTATGAACTAAATCCCCTAAATACCTAAGGGGAATGAAACCTAAGAGGAATCTTGTTATTATTTTCTAAATTGTATGATAAATATTTAACTTGTTCTTAATTATGTGTTCTTAATTCTTGTTTTGATATCCCAGGATATTGATTCAAGACACGCTATTATTTAGAGGAGGAATGGACCCTGTGTAACACCCCGAACCCGATACCGTCTTCGGAGTCGAACACGAGGTGTTAACAGACTTCAAACCACTTATTCGACATTTCCCAGACAAGCTGCCAATCTGCATACTAGTCGCTTTAAAAATCATATCTTGAGTTTCACAACTCGAAAATCAGTTTTGTGATTTTTCCATGAAACTAGACTCATATTCCCATCTCCATAATTTTTTATAGAATTTTTGGTCGGGCCAATTAGTACAGTTTATTAGTCAAAGTCTCCCATGTTACAGGGATCGACTACACTGATCCTTGCGCATTACGAATTGGATATCTCCCTGCACAGAGCTTCAATACTGATGTCGTTTGTTTCTATAGAAACTAGACTCAGAGAGGAATCTGTAAATATATGGCATGACCCCTAATTATCTCTGGTTAATTTATAATAAATCTCCAAAGTCGGAACAGGGAATCCAGAAACCGTTCTGGCCCTGTCTCACGAGAACCTGAATATCTCTTAACATACTGTCCATATGATCCTTTCGTTACTTCTATATGAAAATAGACTCATCGAGCTTCGAATACATAATTTATTCATCAATTAATTCCACTCCTACTATTTTTAGTGATTTTTTGATCTCACGTCACTGCTGCTGCCAGCATCTGTTACGAAAGCAACTATGCCTATTTCGTGATTTCTCCTTGATCTAACTAGTAATTCATCATACATATCACCAATTATGATCATGACTAGCCATGCCAAAGGCTAATCATTGTCAAACATCTCCCTACTACACTATTGCCATATCATGAATTTTAACACCAAAAATAATCAACCATGACATATGGCATAAAAAGGTCGAATTATCAAGATTTACGACCTAACGTTATGAAACCAAACCCAACCGAACATTTATGCCATTTTCGCATGGCTAAAAGTTTACATACCAAAGTTCAAACACAACATAATAGCCTATACATGCCGAAATGCTCTCCTAAGCCGACTAAGAAGAAAGTACCAAAACTTGCTAGCCGGTGTGATGACTCCAATGACGGCCCGATCAAGCAAGAAGAGACGAGTCCAAGAAACCTAAAATAGGTGACAAGGAAACACCGAGTGAGTATATAACTCAGTAAGTCATAAGCAATGCACTACCATCCATTAATAACATTATCACAATAGGAAATAAAATGGAACGAGGCTAGTTACTCCATCCATACCGAACCATGCCATGGTTCCTCAGACCTATCGGTTCAATCTCATACCAAATCATGCATTCACATTCCGTATACTCATCAATAGGATATTTGAGGCATTTTCATACATCATTTTATTTTCGTTACAATCATACAACTAAACGGCCTTTCACCTATTCCACGATAAATCTTATGTACGTGACTTCAAGTATATTTGTCACATAGGTTCAAACTTACCAAGCTCAACTCCAAATATAGACATAGCACCTATTAGCCATGAACTCAAGGTACTTACCCGTTCCGCTGTCCGTGATCGACTCAATAACGTCGCACACTTAGTGTCCATAATGATTCAAAAGCATATAATAAGTCCGCACACTCAGTGCTATGTAATCAACTCGCACACTTAGTGCTATATAATCAAACTCGCACACTTAGTGCTACATAATCAAACTCGCACACTTAGTGCTACATAATCAAACTCGCACACTTAGTGCTACATAATCAAGCTCGCACACTTAGTGCTGTACAATTTAAACCCGCACACTTAGCGCCAATCTCATGATCATAAATGTTTATACCCGCACTCTTAGTGCCGAGATCAACAACTCAATACATCTCACCTCTTTTCTCTTCATCCAACACTTTCATCACCACATACATACATGTATATATATATTTCTCATTCCATTCAGCATCATTACATAGACGTTATGATCATTTAAATTAATACAACTATATGCTTAATGACTTACTTGGTGTTGGGTAAGACGGTTCCAACTCGGCTACTCGATGATCTTTTCTTTGCCTTTGCTTGATTCTCCTCCTTTAACTCCTTGAGCTTAATCAATAAATCAACTAGTTTAACCATCTTGCTAAACATTCATAATTCAATTACACATGCATATGTATGTTTGTATATTCGGCAACCATCCTCACTAATTACCCATTTAGTCGATTATACACATAATTAAAGGTAACATCACGAATGGGCATACTTATGTATATATACATATATATGTATATATATATATACTTCGGAATGGGCATCACAATTAGATTTAACACCACCTTCATACTCAATTAGATGGCCGAATGTATGTATACATGTACAATGTCAACTATAACATCATTTAAACACCTAATTTCATCTCATGAACACTTAATCGAATTTTCCTAATCTAGCATATTTTCACATCTATTTGTAACATCATGTAAATCCACATATAACTACATTTCTTAAGTTCCACATCTTAATGCCCATTATAGCCACTCCCATAGTCTAAATCTAGCAATCGACAACACCCACCTTTCCACTATGTTAGCCGAATACTCATTCTCTTCCTAGTCCTAAATTCGGCACCTCCAACAAAATAGCTTAACAATTTCAACTTTCATGCTAACATAACAAGCAACTTAACACATCCATATAACTAGCATGCTAATAGCATCAAGGTATCAACTAAAATTTTTTTAAGCTCCTTAGCCGAATCCTAACTCTCCAACAACCCCAAATCCAACCATGGGATAGATAGAATTTAGACTCATCACCCAAAGGTTGTGTAAACTTCCAAAAATATCATTGAACATACCTTGATCTAAAGGACCACCTTGGCCGAATCTTGCTTCCTCTTCTTCCTCTAGTTACGACAATTGCAAAAGAAAGAAAACATGAACACTCCTTCTTCCCTCCTTATTAAGCATTCAAACTCCCTCATTTTCATGCCACAACATCAAACA
Organism: Gossypium hirsutum; assembly: GCF_007990345.1. NCBI lineage: Eukaryota > Viridiplantae > Streptophyta > Magnoliopsida > Malvales > Malvaceae > Gossypium > Gossypium hirsutum. Next base: position 39,253,167 of record NC_053429.1, read on the forward strand.
CTCCTCCTAGATACAAGCAATGGCCGAACTCTTTCAAAGTTTTTCTCCCCTTCTTTTTCTTGGTTTTTCGGCTAGGAGATGGCAAGTATGACACCCATTTTTTTTTGTTCACTTTCCTATTATTATCCCCATCATTTGTTAACCAAAAGAAAACATATTAAATTAGAATGAGTGGAGCATCATCACTCCTTGGCCGGCCACCATGTATTTTATGGGCAATTTGACATGCAAAGCCATGCTTCCTCTCCCTATTATTAATTACTCCTTATAATTCATCTATCATCTTTTCTAACTTTGTCAACTAGGTCCTTTTTGAATTAATTCACAATCCTAAAGCTAATATTAAGCATTTAATTTCTCATATATTCGCTGTCACACAAAAATTTATGCAATTAAAACACAAAAATAATTTTTTTGGCTCGGTAATGTGGTCTCGAAACCACATTCCGACCAGGGTCTAATTTGGGTTGTCACAACTCTCCCCCACATCAGAAATTTTCGTCCCCGAAAATCTTACCGGTAAATAATTTTGGATATCGATCCTTCATAGAGTCCTCAAGTTCCCAAGTGGCTTCTTCAATTCCGTGTTTATGCCACAGTACTTTCACTAATGAGATTTTCCTGTTTCGTAGTTCTTTTACTTCATGTGCTAAAATATGAACTGGTTCTTCTTCGTAACTTAAATTAGATTGAATCTCGATCTCCGATGGAGGAATTACGTGCGATGGATTGGACCTATATCGTCGAAGCATCGAGACATGAAAAATGTTGTGAATCTTTTCGAGCTCAGGGGGCAAAATTAATCGGTATGCAACGGGTCCAACTCGTTCGGATACTTCGTACGGACAGATGAACCTCGGACTCAATTTGCCCTTACGACCAAATCTAAGCACCTTCTTCCAGGGTGAAACTTTGAGAAATACTTTGTCTCCAACCTGATATTCAATGTCTTTTCTTTTCAAATCCGCATACGACTTTTGACGATCCGAAGCGGTTTTCAAACTTTCGCGAATTACTCGAACTTTCTGTTCGGCATCCTTAATCAAATCAACCCCAAGGATCTTACTTTCACTAAGTTCAGTCCAAAATATTGGGGTACGGAATTGGACGACCGTACAAAGCCTCGTAAGGTGCCATCTTAATACTTGATTGAAAACTATTGTTGTAAGCGAATTCAATCAAAGGTAAATACCGTTCCCATGAACCATTAAACTCGAGGATGCAACATCTCAACATATCCTCAAGTATCTGAATTATCCGCTCGGATTGACCATCGGTTTGTGGATGAAAAGCGGTGCTAAAATGCAGCTTGGTACCCAAAGCTTCTTGCAATTTCTTCCAAAATCGCGAGGTGAATCTCGGATCTCTATCCGACACGATAGAAATAGGTACTCCATGTAATCTCACAATCTGAGAAACATACAATTCGGCTAGTTTATCCAATGAAAAATCCGTACGCACGGGGATAAAGTGAGCCGACTTAGTCAGTCTATCAACAACAACCCAAATCGCATCCTTCTTACTTGCTGACAATGGCAGTCCGGACACAAAGTCCATTGTGACTCGATCCCATTTCCACTCGGATATCATGATCGACTGAAGTAATCCTGACGGCACTTGATGTTCTGCTTTCACTTGTTGACATATTAAACATCTCGAAACAAAGTCGGAGATGTCCCGTTTCATACCATGCCACCAAAACTGACGTTTCAAATCGTTGTACATTTTCGTTCTCCCCGGGTGAATTGACATTCGGCTACAATGAGCTTCGTTCAGAATCATCGAAATGAGTTCTGAATTTCTTGGAACACACAACCGACTTCTGAACCTCAAACAATCGTCATCATCAATTTGAAATTCGGATTCCATATTCGGAATACATTCAGCCCGTTTTGCAACCAATTCATCGTCGACTTTCTGAGCTTCACGAATTTGATGAATCAATGATGGTTTGGCCTTTAATTCAGCTACTAACACATTGTCGGGTAGAACAGACAAGTGCACATTCATCGCTCGTAAAGCAAACAGCGATTTCCGGCTTAAGGCGTCCGCAACCACATTAGCCTTTCCCGGGTGGTAATCAATGACAAGCTCGTAATCTTTCAACAACTCAAGCCAACGTCTTTGTCGCAGATTTAAGTCTCTTTGAGTCATCAAATATTTGAGACTTTTGTGATCCGAAAATACATGGCACTTTTCACCAAACAAATAATGTCGCCATATTTTCAAAGCAAATACGATGGCGGCTAGCTCGAGATCATGGGTTGGATAATTTCTCTCGTGTGGCTTCAATTGTCTCGACGCATAGGCCACAACTCGACCTTCTTGCATCAATACGCAACCCAACCCGAGTAGGGATGCGTCACTATAAATGACAAACTCTTTGCCTGATTCGGGTTGCACCAAAATTGGAGCTTTAGTCAAATGAGTTTTCAGTTGATCGAAGCTTTTCTGACATTCCTCCGTCCATTCGAACTTAACATCCTTTTGAAGTAGCTTCGTCATTGGTGTGGCTATCATCGAGAAACCTTTTACAAATCGTCAGTAATAACCGGCGAGCCCCAGGAAGCTCCGAACTTCGGTAATATTTCTTGGAGGCTTCCAGTTAAGTATGGCTGAAATTTTGCTCGGGTCAACTCGAATACCCGTTGTGGATACCACATGACCCAAGAAGCTAACCTCTCTCAACCAGAACTCACACTTACTGAACTTCGCATATAACTGCTTATCCCGCAAAATTTGCATCACTAATCTCAGGTGTTCAGCATGTTCGGTCTCATCTCTTGAATAGACCAAGATGTCATCAATGAACACAACTACGAACCGATCCAAATATGGTCTGAAGATCCGATTCATCAAATCCATAAATACCGCAGGGGCATTAGTGAGCCCGAACGGCATCACTAAGAACTCGTAGTGACCGTACCTCATTCTGAAAGCAGTTTTGGGTACGTCCGAATCTCGAATCCGCAACTGATAATAACCCGATCTCAAATCTATCTTTGAAAACACTGATGCTCCCTTTAATTGATCAAACAAATCATCAATACGCGGTAACGAATACTTATTCTTTATCGTCACTTTATTCAGTTGACGATAGTCAATGCACAACCTCATGGTTCCGTCCTTCTTTTTCACGAACAATACTGGTGCACCCCATGGTGAGAAACTCGGTCGAGCGAAACCTCTATCCGTCAACTCTTGCAATTGAGCTTTCAATTCTTTTAACTCGGTTAGTGCCATACGATACGGAGCTATCGAAATTGGCGTAGTTCCAGGTACAAGCTCAATACCAAACTCTATCTCCCGAACAGGTGGCAAACCCGGTAACTCTTCAGGAAAAACATCCGGGTATTCACAAACCACCGGCACAGATTCGGGTTTCTTTTTTAACTCTTTGTCATCAAGTACATACGCAAGGTATGCTTCGCACCCTTTTCTTACATATTTCTGGGCCAACATTGCTGATATTACAGCTGGCAACCCCCTTAAGTCCGTAGACTCAACTCGGATTATCTTGTTATTTGCGCACCTCAAATCAATAGTCTTGCTTTTGCAATTCACAACCGCATCATGCGCGGTCAACCAATCCAAACCAAGAATAACATCAAATTCGTCAAACGGCAAAAGCATCAAATCGGCCGGAAAACAGGATTCTCGGATTATTAGAGGGCATCTCTTACACACTTTATCAACAAGTACGCATTGACCCAAAGGGTTTGACACTCGAATTACGAACTCAGTAGACTCAACAGGTAGAGTCTTACTGGATGCTAAGGTTTCGCATACATATGAATGAGTGGAGCCAGGGTCAATCAATGCAATCACATTAGTATCAAAGAGAGTGAAGGTACCAGTGATGACGTCGGGGGAGGATGCCTCCTCTCGTGCGCGAATGGCATATGCTCTAGCAGGAGTACGGTTCTCGGCTCGAACAGCCGTATCAGGGGCCCCTCTCTGATTACCATCCCTACCTCCTAAAATTCTCGGTGGTCTACCTCTAGTTGTCACTCCACTAGGTCTTGCACCTTGAATCTTATTCTTCTCATCCAGCTCCGTGCAATCTCTAATGAAGTGGTCCTTCGAACCGCATCCGTAACAGGCCCTGTTAGTAGACTTACCCCAACATTCACCTAGGTGTCGTCTTCCGCATTGGGGACATTCAGGTTTCTCTTGACGATTATTGCCCACACTAGCTACCGAAGTAGCTCGGGAGCCCGTCGATGGTCTTGCTCTGATGGAAATTCCCGCAGTCGTCCTCGACTTATTAGTGTCCTCCCTGAACTTCTTTACAGCTGAGAACGGAGCTTTACCCGTCGATCTTTTACGATAGTCTCTAGCTTCAAATTCAGCCTTCTTCTTCTCCCTTCCAAGTTCTTCCGCCTTGCAGGCTCGTTCGACTAGTGTTACGAATTCTTTTATTTCCAAAATACCCATTAGTAGCTTTAAATCTTCATTCAATCCTTCTTCGAATCTTTTGCACATAGCAACCTCATCAGCTACACACTCCCGGGCATACCTACTGAGTCTTACGAATTCATGTTCGTATTCAGATACTGTCATACGGCCTTGCTTGAGTTCCAAGAATTCCTTACGCTTTTGATCAATGAACCGTTGACTAATATATTTCTTTTGAAATTCCGTCTGAAAGAAGTCCCAAGTTACTCGTTCGTTTGGGACTATGGAAATCAGGGTCCTCCACCAATAGTAGGCTGAGTCTCGCAACAAGGATATAGCACACTTTAGACATTCATCGGGTGTGCATGACAGTTCATCAAACACCCGAATGGTGTTATCAAGCCAGAACTCGGCCCTTTCAGCATCATCAGTAACTATGGCCCTGAACTCCTCAGCCCCGCGCTTCCTAATCAAGTCTACAGGTGGCTTACTCAGCCTCCCAGAATCAGTGACTGATGGCATTACGGGCTCTTGGGGTGGATTATTCAAATTCGGGAATTGTTGGACAGCCGGATTGGTTCGGGCATATTGCGCGACCCACTCATTCATCATGGTAAAGAAGGCTTGTTTAGCCCCCTCACCTTGATTATTCGCAGATGACTGAGGTTCAACAGGCGGTGTCCCTTGTGCAGGAGCAGCCGCTACACTTTCAACGTCATCCGCTAAGATTCTTTCTACACCGGGGTCCATTTACTAATCAAAACAAAAACATTTTAACCGTCAGAAGTCATCACACAGTTAAACATTAACATTCGGCATGTATAGCTAGACTCATACGTGCTATGGTAGTCCTAGAACCGACTAAACCATAGCTCTGATACCAATAAAATGTAACACCCCGAACCCGATACCGTCGCCGGAGTCGAACACGAGGTGTTAACAGACTTCAAACCACTTATTCGACATTTCCCAGACAAGCTGCCAATCTGCGTACTAGTCGCTTTAAAAATCATATCTTGAGTTTCACAACTCAAAAATAAGTTTTGTGATTTTTCCCTGAAACTAGACTCATATGCCCATCTCCATAATTTTTTCTAGAATTTTTGGTCGGGCCAATTAGTACAGTTTATTAGTCAAAGTCTCCCATGTTACAGGGATCGACTACACTGACCCTTGCGCATTACGAATTGGATATCTCCCTGCACAGAGCTTAAATACTGATGTCGTTTGTTTCTATAGAAACTAAACTCAGAGAGGAATCTGTACATATATGGCATGACCCCTAATTATCTCTGGTTAATTTATAATAAATCTCCAAAGTCGGAACAGGGAATCCAGAAACCGTTCTGGCCCTGTCTCACGAGAACCTAAATATCTCTTAACATACTGTCCATATGATCTTTTCGTTACTTCTATATGAAAATAGACTCATCGAGCTTCGAATACATAATTTATTCATCAATTAATTCCACTCCTACTATTTTTAGTGATTTTTTGATCTCACGTCACTGCTGCTGCCAGCATCTGTTACGAAAGCAACTATGCCTATTTCGTGATTTCTCCTTGATCTAACTAGTAATTCATCATACATATCACCAATTATGATCATGACTAGCCATGCCAAAGGCTAATCATTGTCAAACATCTCCCTACTACACTATTGCCATATCATGAATTTTAACACCAAAAATAATCAACCATGACATATGGCATAAAAAGGTCGAATTATCAAGATTTACGACCTAACGTTATGAAACCAAACCCAACCGAACATTTATGCCATTTTCGCATGGCTAAAAGTTTACATACCAAAGTTCAAACACAACATAATAGCCTATACATGCCGAAATGCTCTCCTAAGCCGACTAAGAAGAAAGTACCAAAACTTGCTAGCCGGTGTGATGACTCCAATGACGGCCCGATCACGCCAGAAGAGACGAGTCCAAGAAACCTAAAATAGGTGACAAGGAAACACCGAGTGAGTATATAACTCAGTAAGTCATAAGCAATGCACTACCATCCATTAATAACATTATCACAATAGGAAATAAAATGGAACGAGGCTAGTTACTCCATCCATACCGAACCATGCCATGGTTCCTCAGACCTATCGGTTCAATCTCATACCAAATCATGCATTCACATTCCGTATACTCATCAATAGGATATTTGAGGCATTTTCATACATCATTTTATTTTCGTTACAATCATACAACTAAACGGCCTTTCACCTATTCCACGATAAATCTTATGTTCGTGACTTCAAGTATATTTGTCACATAGGTTCAAACTTACCAAGCTCAACTCCAAATATAGACATAGCACCTATTAGCCATGAACTCAAGGTACTTACCCGATCCACTGTCCGTGATCAACTCAATAACGTCGCACACTTAGTGTCCATAATGATTCAAAAGCATATAATAAGTCCGCACACTCAGTGCTATATAATCAACTCGCACACTTAGTGCTATATAATCAAACTCGCACACTTAGTGCTACATAATCAAACTCGCACACTTAGTGCTACATAATCAAACTCGCACACTTAGTGCTACATAATCAAACTCGCACACTTAGTGCTGTACAATTTAAACCCGCACACTTAGCGCCAATCTCATGATCATAAATGTTTATACCCGCACTCTTAGTGCCGAGATCAACAACTCAATACATCTCACCTCTTTTCTCTTCATCCAACACTTTCATCACCACATACATACATGTATATATATATTTCTCATTCCATTCAGCATCATTACATAGACGTTATGATCATTTAAATTAATACAACTATATGCTTAATGACTTACTTGGTGTTGGGTAAGACGGTTCCAACTCGGCTACTCGATGATCTTTTCTTTGCCTTTGCTTGATTCTCCTCCTTTAACTCCTTGAGCTTAATCAATAAATCAACTAGTTTAACCATCTTGCTAAACATTCATAATTCAATTACACATGCATATGTATGTTTGTATATTCGGCAACCATCCTCACTAATTACCCATTTAGTCGATTATACACATAATTAAAGGTAACATCACGAATGGGCATACTTATGTATATATACATATATATGTATATATATATACTTCGGAATGGGCATCACAATTAGATTTAACACCACCTTCATACTCAATTAGATGGCCGAATGTATGTATACATGTACAATGTCAACTATAACATCATTTAAACACCTAATTTCATCTCATGAACACTTAATCGAATTTTCCTAATCTAGCATATTTTCACATCTATTTGTAACATCATGTAAATCCACATATAACTACATTTCTTAAGTTCCACATCTTAATGCCCATTATAGCCACTCCCATAGTCTAAATCTAGCAATCGGCAACACCCACCTTTCCACTATGTTAGCCGAATACTCATTCTCTTCCTAGTCCTAAATTCGGCACCTCCAACAAAATAGCTTAACAATTTCAACTTTCATGCTAACATAACAAGCAACTTAACACATCCATATAACTAGCATGCTAATAGCATCAAGGTATCAACTAAAATTTTTTTAAGCTCCTTAGCCGAATCCTAACTCTCCAACAACCCCAAATCCAACCATGGGATAGATAGAATTTAGACTCATCACCCAAAGGTTGTGTAAACTTCCAAAAATATCATTGAACATACCTTGATCTAAAGGACCACCTTGGCCGAATCTTGCTTCCTCTTCTTCCTCTAGTTACGACAATTGCAAAAGAAAGAAAACATGAACACTCCTTCTTCCCTCCTTATTAAGCATTCAAACTCCCTCATTTTCATGCCACAACATCAAACACTCCTCCTAGATACAAGCAATGGCCGAACTCTTTCAAAGTTTTTCTCCCCTTCTTTTTCTTGGTTTTTCGGCTAGGAGATGGCAAGTATGACACCCATTTTTTTTTGTTCACTTTCCTATTATTATCCCCATCATTTGTTAACCAAAAGAAAACATATTAAATTAGAATGAGTGGAGCATCATCACTCCTTGGCCGGCCACCATGTATTTTATGGGCAATTTGACATGCAAAGCCATGCTTCCTCTCCCTATTATTAATTACTCCTTATAATTCATCTATCATCTTTTCTAACTTCGTCAACTAGGTCCTTTTTGAATTAATTCACAATCCTAAAGCTAATATTAAGCATTTAATTTCTCATATATTCACTGTCACACAAAAATTTATGCAATTAAAACACAAAAATAATTTTTTTGGCTCGGTAATGTGGTCTCGAAACCACATTCCGACCAGGGTCTAATTTGGGTTGTCACACCCTGTCTAAGAGTACATTTGCCATAATTAAGCGGAGTTGATTGCGCGCTTAGAAATAGGGTGACAAGATTTTACTGGATTAGGGTGAAACCTAATAAGGGGATCCATAAATCGAGTTAATGCAACCCTAGAGCGTTAATTAGAGAAAAGTCTCGGTTATTCAATCTAGGGATTAGACGTTATTAGTCTTGAATAGGGATAATAACATAACTTAGGGATCTCTTCGGAACAAGTTGAATGAATAAATCGTCCGATTCGAAGCCAGAATAATAAGTAAAGTCTAGGTGGATATTTCCTTAGGTATTGTCTCAAGTTAATTGATTTTCCCAAAAGCAATTCCCCAATTCTTTTCTCTGTGCGTTTTTAGTTTAAATAATTAGTTAATTAAAAAAAAAACCCTTTTATTCTTAGGCTAGATAATAAAAAGATAGTTATTACTAGTACTTTTGGTTCCCTTGGGTACAATATCCCGGTCTTGCCATTACTATACTATTGTTCGATAGGTGCACTTGCCTTTTCGTCGTGATAATAGTTAGTCTAGGTTTGATCTTCATTATAAATATTTATTACTTGTTACGAATCACTGCGATCAGCCACAAAGCATAATATTTCATGATATTAATCATCATATCATATAAATAACATTAAATTACTTAAAATGACAATTATGTTACTACATTTACACCTGAACTTACCTCGGTACAAAATAAAGAAATTTTGCAATTTAGCCCACAATCTTTTCCTTTCCCTGATCAAGGTCGATTCCACGTCTTTCTTGGTCTAAAATAACACATTTTGCTGATTTAATACTCACATTTATCAAAATTGTCCTTAACTCTAACTTTGGCAAAATTATGATTTTTCTCCTAAACTTTTGCATATTTACACTTTTGCCCCAAAGTTCAAAAATTAAATTTTTTTCCAAAATTATTATTTTTATGACATGCTGATCATTTTTTCCTTCTATGGAAACATCAAATTCTCACTCTAACATGTTATAAATATTAGGTATTTTTACCGATTATGTCATTTTACTCGTTTTCACGTAAAATCGTTTAGTAAAAGTTGTTTAACACAATTTAAAGCTTCATATTCTACCATAAAACATCAAAATAAACACATTTCACCTATGGTATTTTTCCAAATATAAACCCTAGTTTAAATTATTGCTAGAATAAGCTAAATCAAGTTACCGGGACTCCAAAAATGTAAAGAACATTAAAAACGGGGCTTGGAATCACTTAATATGGAGCTTGAAAGCTTGAAAAAAACTCTAGCTATGGAGAACCCTTGAAATTTCGTCCTAATGAAGAAGATGGACATATTTTGGCATCTTTTTCCTTTTTTTAATCTTTTAATTACCAAATGACTAAAATACCCTTCATTAAAAACTTTGGTTATTTCTACCTATGTATGTCCACTTTTGTCCATGAAAACCTAATGGTATAATTACCATTTAAGGACCTCTACTCCAATTATGCTCTTCAATTAAATCCTTTAACATCTAAAACTCATATTAATTGCAATTAAGTCCTAATAGGCAAATTAGACATGCAATTCATGAAATTTTCTATCGATATTCTAACACATGCATCTAATCACTCAATAAAATATAAAAATTAATCGGAATAAATTTTTCTACTTTAGAATTGTGGTTTCGAAACCACTATTCTATTTAGGCCCTAATTCGGGATATCACAAGAAATCACTTACATGCAAGCAATAAGCTATGGAAGAGCCTTAGAACTAAAAAACGGTGGCTTCCCTTTTGTTTTTCGGTAGAAACAAGTTTAGGAAGATGATACTTTTTTTTATTTTAATGTTTTTACTTATTTTATTTACTTTATTATTATTTAAGTTTTAAAATAACATATAAAAACTATAAATTAAAGCTTTAACCGTCCAATAATATAAGAACATGGTATAATTTCTTATGTCTTTTTATTGTTAGTGTTTTGCATGGTTCTTGGACCATAATTGTAAAATTGGCCACTGGTAGTGAATATTTAATAAGTATATTGGACTGTCAAACATGTAATTTTCGATTTATATTAGATAATTTATTATTATTAAAAGTAGACTAGTTGTTCAATAAATTAATTTGCACAATATACAAAAGGCAGTTACTCTTTATGAAAAATGTATAAATTGTGCCATAGGATAGATGAATTGTATAGATGGTTATAGATAAATAAATATTGAATCAATAGTTGTTCGTTCGAATAAATGTAAGCATGATAGAATTTGTTTATTGTGAAATGTTTTAGGAATGACCTAAAGCATTGTTTACTTACTTAGCCTAGAGCCTAAATGCCTAACCCATATGTTATGTAACGCCCCAAAATTTTAATTTTTGATTTCGTGTGTGTGTGACACACAAGTGTGTATCTGCTTCAGTGGTTAAGTGTTCTGGGTGTGTGTGAGAGGTTCCAAGTTCAAGCCTTACTTGGGAAAATTTTGGTATTTTTATAAATAAAGCCTTAACCTTGTGCAAAAGGCTTAAGTTTAATTATTGGGATAAGTTTATATTAGAATTGGCCTTTTGGTCTGGTGGTTAAGTGGAGTGTTGGAGTGTTGAAGGTCTTGTGTTCAATTCTTTGTGATGGCATGGAGATAGTATTTTTGCTCCACTTTTGGCTAAGAGTTGTGTTGGGGAAAAATTTTGAGTAGTTGTGTTTTAGTGGGTTAATAGGGTGTGATTTTAGGAGATAATTGGGGAGAGTTATCAGAAAATAATCTAATTATCTTTTTGTTGCAAAAAATATTAATAATAGAGTTTCGGTTTTCTCTCCAATTCCCCAAAATTTTTGACATTTTCTTCTTCTTCTTTTTTTCTCTCCTCTGCAGATTCTTTCCCCTAGTTGCTGCCGAAATTTCCACTATTTTTCCCCTTCCGTTTCTTTTTTTTTTCCAATTGATTAAGTTGTTCATTGTTAGTTGCGCGTGTTCGGTAAGTAACGGTTTTGTCTATTTTTAATCGTTCTTAGTTAATCTCTTAAAGGGGGATTCATTTTTAGTGTTTATGAGTTAATCAAGGAGCTCGTGGTTTTGAATCGATGCTGTGATTGTGTGAAGTCGTGGTTACTAAAGTGAGGTAAGGGTTTTGTTAGGTTTTTAGTCGAGTTCCTTCCAAAATTGGTTTATTAAAAATGAATTAAGTGATTAATTTGGAGATATGTTGGTCGATTTTTAGCTTTTGAAGGCTCAGGAGTGCTTACGCATCAGAAACGATAACAGGTGTGTACCCAAAACGCAGAAAATGGGATTTGGCGAAAAGCTGAAATTGCTTGCTGTCGAGAAATAAGAGAAATAAGAGAAAATGATGCGAAAAAAACTGTAGAGAAAGGAAATAAGGGTGTTATAAACTTGGAAATCAACATTTTGCAAAATAGTTTTGGACAGCAGTAGTAGTCTAATTTTCAAAAAATCATCAAAAATAGTGGAAATTGAGTTAGAGGTTGAATAAAATATGAAATTATATTTTATTGAGTATAGTTTTTCATGGAAGAAACAGTGTAAGCAATGGAACTGTAAATTATGAGATATAATAAATTTTGTGAGACAAGGTTAGAATGTTTCGGGTTCCCTTGTTCTGAATTTGGAAAATCATCAAAAAATTTAAAAATATAATTAGGGGTTTAAATTTATATGTTTGAATCTTTGATGAGTTTATTTTCAAGAGTAATAAACAGAAACATCATCCAAATTCTGTACTAAGAGATAAATAATTTTTAGTAAGGAAAGGTTGAAGATGTCAAATAGTAGAATAAGGATAAATTTGAAGATATTACTTACTTATTTGATAAACTATAAATTCTTAAAATTTTATGGTAGAAAGGTATTTGAGTCTAGTTTCAAAAAAATCAATCGAATCTAAATTTGGAATTTTGTAGCTCATGATATAAATAATTTAGTGACAATGACTCAAGTAGACAACTTCGAATGAACATATAAGTAAATAGTGAAAACATATATGAATATTTAGCTAGCATGGCTTACATTAAAAATGGATCACACGGCCAAGGCCAATTTGAGCCAAGTGGGCCACACGGGCATGTGGGCTCACATGGGCAGATCACATGGGCGTGTGAGCCCATTTTTACCAAAATGTTTCTAAGGTTGCACGGGTTGCCCAAGTCGACTGTAAACCTATTGTAAGGTCGGTAAGCACAACTTAGACCTCTAAATGTGTGAAATTGAATTAATGATATTTGTACTGAGTATGTTAATATCTGAACTTAATATATGTACTGAAATTGCATAATAGCACATCATCCATTGTATGTTGCATTGCATTGGGTTGGGGGTTGTTATTCGGAGGAAGTATACTAAAAGGCTTTAAGCCTAATTTATTGGCAGCTCAACTGCAAACTACTATTTTGTGCTGCATTCGGTACTTCTTGGAGTGTAGGGATGGGTGGGTTGATTATATCTCCACATGGAGTGTTGGGTTGGACGAAGATGGTGTGTACATGCTAGTTGAGTAGGATTTTGCTACTACATAACTGTTACTGCTACTAATACTGTGATGGGCTAACGCGCTACTACATTTTTGACACTGTACTGAGATGGGCTAAGGCCCAAACTGTCACTGATACTGAAAATGGCTTAGACCCAAGATTGTTTAACTGTGCACTATGAATACTGATTGTTTGTTTGTTTCTACGGGATTACACTAATACCCTTAACCAGTAATCATCACCGAAATAGCTTAAGAGGCATTACCGAACTTGTAACTCAATTTAGAACAATCATTTATCAAATGTCATCTCATTTTAGTAAATATCATTCATTCACATTCAATATGTACTAAAATCGAGCATACAAAGTTTAAATCATGCATTCGGGACTAAATCGATAACATTTGAAAACTTGGAAAAATTTCAACATTTCAAGTATCACACACCCGTGTGAACAGGCCGTATGCCGAACACGGCTAATAGACACACCCGTGTTTTAGACCGTGTGGAAACAGTGCATACATACTGACTTGGGTTACATGGCCAACCACACGCCCGTGTATCTAGCCCGTATGCCAATTCGAAATGGCCACACACGTCCATGTGCCATGGCTGTGTGCCATACACGGCCAGTGGACACGCCCGTGTGTCTAAGCCGTGTAACTTACTAACTTGATTTTTATTTAAGCTTTAGGGGACGCACGACTATGTAACAAGGCCATGTATCACACACGGTTGAGTTACACGCCCGTGTGCTCTGCCCATGTCGATGAAAATAGGCTATTTACTGATAAACCGTAATTTATACATATTTTACCCCATGTTTAACGCATTTTATGGATGATTTCCAATTAGAATTGGTGAATTTGATGTTCCTAATGCTTTAATTTCATGTTTTATACTTAGGAGAGCATAGGAGAGCGAAAGGAACGAGAAACGGGCCAAAAACAGAGAAAATGGGCCAAAGTACGAAATCAACATGGCTTGGACCTCCTCACACGGGCATACCACACGGCCATGTCAATTTGTCAGGCTTGAGCATGGCCTGAAGTAATTGTACACGGGCGTGTCACACGAGCGTGTCCCTACCGACCCCAAGTTGAGTCCAATTCAGAAAAGACTAATTTTGAAGGCTCTTAGGCATTCCAAAGCCTATAAATACACCCTAGAGGAGGAAGAAAAGGGAGGCACAGAATAGGGAGTAAGGAATTACTCTAAGGAAGCCGATTGATCCATCTCAGAAGCCGGATTCACCATCAAGACTGAAGATCTCTCATCAATTTCCCTTTGAGGAGTTTTGGGTTTTCTTTATGTTTTGTATTCTTTATTATTCTGAGATGTTTTCTTATTTAGTTATAAACTAAAACCCCTAAATACCTAAAGGGAATGAAACCTAAGACGAATCTTGTTATTATTTCCGAATTGTATGGTAAATATTTAACTTGTTCTTAATTATGTGTTCTTAATCCTTGTTTTGATATCCCAGGATGCTGATTCAATATAAGCTCTTATTCAGAGGAGGAATAGACCCTGTCTAAGAGTACCTTTATCATAATTAAGTGGAGTTGTTTGTGCACCTAGACATAAGGTGACAAGATTTTACCGGATTAGGGTGAAACCTAATAAGGGGATCTATAGATCGAGTTAATGCAACCCTAGGGTCTTAATTAGAGAAATGTCTCAATTATTCAATCTAGGGATTAGACGTTATTATTCTTGAATAGGGATAATAACATAACTTAGGGATCTATACGGAACAAGTTAAATGAATAAATCGTCCAATTCGGAGCCAAAATAACAAGTACAGTCTAGGTGGATTTTTCCTTAGGTATTGTCTTAATTCAATCGATTTTCCCAAAAGCAATTCCCCAATTCTATTCTCTATGAATTCCTAGTTTAGATAATTAGCTAGTTAAAACAAAAACCTCTTTATTCTTAGGCTAGATAATAAAAAGACAGTCATTACTAGTACTTTTAGTTCCTGTGGGTTCGACAATCCGGTCTTGCTAAAACTATACTACAGTTCGATAGGTACACTTGCCTACATTGCGATAATAGTTAGTTTCAAGAATGATTAATTATAAATATTTAAAATCTATCACGAAATCACGCGATCAAGTTTTTGGCACCGTTGCCGGGGAACTAAGATATTAGGAACGCTCAATTTTTATTACTTTAGCCATTTATTTTTCTTGCAATTTAATTTTCATTTATTATTATTATTTATTAATTTATTTTTTCTTTCTCTTGGCAGGTTTTTATAGTTTATGACTGGAAGGACCACTACTTTTTGATGAAGAAATCGATCGCACAGTTTGCAGAAACCAAAGAGAAATAAGGCGAAGCTTAAGATACACAGAGAACAAGCAAGAGGACGATACTCAACCCATAACCGAAGAGATGGCTGAAAACCAAGACAATCAGCTACCTCCTGCAATTGCGGTTAATCAAAATCCTGCTCCACGTACTATGTATGATTATGCTAAACCTTCTTTAACAGGAACTGAATCGAGCATAGTTAGACCTGCTGTAGCTGCAAATACTTTTGAACTAAAACCTAACACTATTCAAATGATATAGCAATTTGTTCAGTTTGATGGTTTATAGGATGAGGATCCCAACACTCACTTAGTAAACTTCTTGGAACAATGCGATACATTTAAAATTAATGGTGTTTCTGGTGATGCCATTCATCTTCGGTTATTCCCTTTTTCATTGAGAAACAAAGCTAAACTGTGGTTGAACTCATTACCACGAGGGTCAATCACTACTTGGGAACAAATAACCGAAAAATTTCTATTAAAATATTTTTCACCGGTTAAAACGGCTAAATTACGTAATGATATCTCTTCGTTTGTGCAGATGGACTTAGAAACTCTTTACGATGCATGGGAGAGATACAAAGACTTACTGAGAAGGTGCCCTCACCATGGGTTACCGCTTTGGCTATAGGTGCAAACGTTCCATAATGGCCTGAATCCTTCGACTCGACAAATGGTTGACGTAGCCGTTGGCGGAACCATCAATAATAAAACACCTGAAGATGCCTATGAGTTTATAGGGGAGATGTCACTGAATAACTATCAGTGGCAAGTCATGAGGACTAAGCCAACTAAAACAGTAGGCGTTTATAATGTCAATTTAGTTACAATGCTGTCAAATCGGGTAGAACTTCTAAATAAAAAAAGATTGATGGTTTACTTGGTTCTACTCAGGTACATCCAGTAATGAGGTGTGAGACGAATGGAGGAGGAGCATGCACAGAGTATCAACCCTTCAACCCTAGCATCGAGGAGGAACAAGTCCAATATATGGGTAACAATAACTCTCGATCCCAAAATAACCCATATAGTAACACTTACAATGCAGGTTGGAGGAACCACCCCAATTTTTCGTGGGGTGTTCAAGGAAATCAAAGACCACAACATCCTCTGGGTTTTCAACAACCACCCTATCAACAGGAAAAAAAAACTGAACCTTGAAGAGATGCTCTCAAATTTTATATGGATGTCAGAAACCCGTTTTTAGAACACCGAGACAACACTTAAAAATCAACAAGCGTCGATCCAAGGGCTCGAAACTCAGATAGGCCAGCTTTCCAAACTAATCTCTGAACGACCACAAGGTAGCTTGCCAAGTAATACTGAACCCAACCCAAGTGAACAGCTCAACGCAATTAATATTCAAGATGACGAAGGAGTCTTTGAGCCTGAACCAGAACCGAGGCAAGAAACTGTGGTAAGTAAAGGTCAAGGTGAGGTAGGTCATAATAAAAACAAATCAGTGAATGTCAAATATAAACCTCGTGTGCCATATCCCAACGCGACAAGGAAAGACCGCTTAGATGAATATTTTGGTAAATTCCTTAAACTCTTAAAAAATTTACACATTAACTTACCGTTTATTGAAGCGCTGTCGTAGATGCCAAACGTAATGAAATTTTTAAAGGAGCTTTTAGCAAATAAGCAAAAGTTGGACGAGGCGTCGCATGTGGAGCTAAACGCAGTGTGGTCAGCTATTCTACAAAATAAGCTACTGAACAAATTAAAAGATCCAGGGAGTTTTACGATTCCTTACTTAATTGGTAGTTTAGATGTTAATAATGCATTAGCTGATTTAGGGGCTAGTATCAACGTCATGCCATACAAAATATTTAAGCAACTAGGTCTCGAGAAACCCAAATAGACTAGGATGAGAATTCAATTAGCAGATAAAACTATAAGATTCCCTAGGGGTATTATTGAAGATGTGCTAGTTAAAATTGATAAATTTATATTTCCCGTTGACTTCATTGTTCTAGACATAGAGGAGGATAGCAACACTCCTTTAATTCTAGGAAGGCCCTTTTTAGCAACTGCTAAAACAATTATTGATGTTGGCACAGGTGAACTCACACTCCGTGTGGGAGATGAAACAATCACCCTTCAAGCTCGCAATTCCGGCAACACATTGGAAATTAAGGTGATTGTCTAAACCATTCTACTAAAACTGACAATATGGTGCAACCTTCTTTGCAAGAAATGAGTCTGAAGGAAGTACATGAGTCATTCTCAAGCAATAGTAGAGGACTTATTCATGAAGATCGAAGGCTACAAATCGAGGAGCTAGATGAATGGTAGACGCATAAACCGAGAACACCCGACAAATCGAATCTACGACAGAATGAGCTCAATACCCTTCCAAATCAACTTAAGGTTAGAGATAGAGTCTTATTAGATGCCGCAAATCCCCACATTATCGCTACCACACCGAATGAAGAAATCCCTCTTACAGTACTCAACATTTTCCCATTCGGTACGGTCGAGGTGAGTCATCCCAAGTTTGGCACTTTTAAGGTAAACAACACACGTTTAAAACCTTATTTTGATGAGATTGATAGCAGGAATGAGGAGTATAAACTCCTCAAACCACCATGATCATTCAACGGAGAGGTAAGTCGAGCTTAGACTATAAATAAGCGCTTCTCGGGAGGCAACCCAAGCACTAACTTACTAACGAAGCTCTTGAATACAGGCTTTCCACAGAGACACGGCCAAGTACACGGGCATGCTTAGGGTCGTGTGAAAATAGGGCAAAGATTTCCCCAAAAACGGGCTACGATAAAACGCCACAGCTATGCAAGATGGCCGTGGTCGAGCCTAACAAAACAACACGAGAGTGCGACACGCCTGTGTGGAACAACCGTGGATGAACCTGTTAAAACAGCACGGGTGTAAGACACGCCCGTGTCTAACACTTGTGGTCGAACCTGTCAAATTAACACGAGCGTGGGGCTTGCATACACAGGTGTGGGAGAAGTGAACGAAGCTAGACACGGTCGTGCAACACGACCGTGTGCACTAACACTCCCAAGGAACATAGGCGTGGGACAAATTTCAAGCGTGCCCAAATAGGAAAAACGCAAAAAACACGGGAAAAAATTAGGGAACACGGGCATGTGCTATGGCTGTGTGGCCCAAAATCTATAAATACTCTACACTATTCACTTTCTTCCCTATTCAAAAACCCTAACCCTAGCTGCTGCAAGTCCACACGCCCTCCCTGCCACACCCGTGTGCCGCCTCCAACTCCATTTTTGACGCTTCGATTTCTCTCCCTTAGCGTTTGTTTACTCTTTTCACCTTTATTCTACTTATTTTTAATTTTTATTTTTAAAATAATCTTTATTTTTCTCTTACTATTTCCATTTTGTTCATTATTTCTGCATTATTAGATTATTTATCATACATTTCATGTTACATCAAGTTGTTAGGAAAGCCTCACTCTTTTATCATACACATGTCATTACTATGCCCATTCTCATGCCATTACAATGATAATGTCACGAAATTATGCTATCAAAATAATTATGTTGGTTATTTTTGGTTAATATTAGTAGTTGTGGCTAAAAGTCTGATTTTTTATTTGAAATTTGTCTTCATTTTACTTTAATCATTCCTCAAGATGAATTAATGGTTTTGATTGCAGGTACCATGTCGTCTTCACGAGGCAAGAAAATCACCGTACCTGCTTCAAAGAAGAGGAAGGGAGCATCATCTTTTGCGGGTCCAACCATGAAAATTCATCACCCTCTCCTGCAGTTCCCCTAAGGCCCCCAAGAAGAAGTTTTCCAAATACTTCAGGTCCGACCTTTAATTGCGGGCCGCTGCATCGACTGGGCTGCAGTAGAACAAGTTCAGTCGGCTGATATGATTCGGGCCCTCCTAACCACCGACCCTTGGGAGCTGTTCTTTGGGATCATCGAGCCAATATACCACGAGCTCACGATGGAACTATGCTCAATGTTCCATCTTCAGACTGTAATGACAAACTACGATGATCTCGACACGGTCCAATTGCACCTAGGTGAATTAATCCGCCAGCTAAGCGTCCTAGAGTTCGGTGCTGCACTAGGCTTATATACGGAGGAGTTCAAGGAGGAGAATGAACTACATGCTCTCACTGGCCACATACACTTCTCTCCCTCAAAGTGTTAGCACACTTTGGCCCCTAGCGTTGCCTCCTACAATCCTAGCTGCTCCAAGGCATCAGTTCTCTCACCATCTTTGAGGTACTTACACGCCATTTTGGCTCACATGATAACGAGGAGGTGAGAGAGCACTAGCGTCATCAATACTCACGGCGCCTACTTTTTATGGTGTATGTCGCACGGGCACGTCATCGACCTTGCGTATTTCATCGCCCTCGCGATTCAGCACCAGACAGATCACCATAGGAAGAGGTTTATGTCCATTGGCCCCTATGTTACTCAGTTGGCTCAACACTTCGGGCTCCTCAGCACCGCAGCCCAAGAATCATCCTTAACCCTCATTGGCTAGATGTCACCACAAGGCATCTCGAGCATGCTTAGCATGAGGATGATCGAAAAGCGCCGAGGAACCTACCCTCCTCAATATCGTCTCGCCCAATCTACCGAGGAGGAGGCCTACGAGGACATTCCTAATAATGTCCTTCCACAGCATGAGGATCCACCGACTTAGCCACCACCACCCTCTCGTCTAGTTCATGCAGCGACTTCATATGCTGACATCTCTGAGTACCTCACTCGATTCGAGTAGCAGTGTTTTCAACGATTTGACAACATTGATGCTACTCTACAGTATATTTGTCAGCACCTCCACATCTCATCGCCAGTCCCACCTCGCGAACCATCTAGAGATGAAGATATTTAAAAACACTTAATTTCGGTTATTTCTTTATGAGTAATTATTCTTCCTAATATCCCCTAAAAAGTTCTTGATTTTATCACAGTTATATAGAGCTCTTAAGCTCATCATCGCATAGGAACTAAAAACTCAACCGGGAGAGGTTCTCCACGACTGCCATGTCCTGATTGACCACGACCATAGCTACCACTAGATATAATATTATTTTGGCGCAGGAATTATGGACTAATGAACCTCTACCACCGCCGAAGTATCCTCCTCCACTCTCGCATCTATTACTCTCCAAAACTCCAGTTCGAAGAATTCATCATACAGGAAGTTTCACTTCTCTCCCTATCTTATTTTTATATTCTAATATCTATCTTTGTACATTGAGGGCAATGTACGTCTTAAGTGTGGGGGGTATTTATTTCATCATCAGAAAAATCCCTGAATGTCTGCCTTGTTCTCTTGAAAAGCTCTCATATCATATTTAGGATAAATTTTAATTGATTTATGATTTTGATTGATATGTCTTGAATTAAAACATAGGCATTTATGCATTGATTGTTTAAACTTTAAGACATTAGAGAATCAAGCATGATAAGTTGATTTTTAAGAATTTAAAATCTTAGGTTGTTTCGACAAAGTTTAGGTATTACTTTGAGTTGGAATTCACAAGTTCTAAACATCAAAAATCCATAATTTTTGTGATATTTTTAAGCCTTTTGAGCATCTATTAATTCTTTCATGCTAAATTTTATTATTGCTTTGAGTGCGTCAGTATTGAACTATTATTCTAGAACTTGCTTGATTATGCATGTCGAGACCACACCATTTGATTTGATATGTCAAAATGATTAAGGCACTTAGGATTAACCCACTCATGCCATGAAAAGCCTACCTCCACGATTAACCCATAGTGAACCCCATTGAGCTAACAAGTCATTTCTTGTATTACCCTCAATATTAACCCTTAACCCATTTTTGTTGAAATCCCCTCAATTATTTTGATGCCTATTTTTGTCGAGATTTGAGTTGAATAAATCGCTTAGCTATGTCTTGTTCTTAATAGTTAGTCTATGTTATTTAACTTGTTCTTTAAAAAAAACACTATGTATACACATTAGTAATTTCATATTCTGAGAAGAAGCTCTGTTGTACGCAAGTGATGATTAACTCATTTTCTAGTTAGGCAATTTTTCAATTCGATCTTGATTCTAACCATTTCTTTCAGCTTGTGACCACACCCACCTAACCAAGCCTCGTTACGTCCTTCTAACGACCTTTTGATTGATGTTTCATCTCAATTTATAGTGGTGGAGATTTGATTTTCATGCAAGCCTATGGTAATGACTTTTCATTATTGACTATTGAGTGCTTCATTTATTGTCCTTAAACAGCTCGGGTGATTTGAGTGAATCTTTAGTGAGGATGTGAAACTCTGTGATGTTTTGAATCAAATGTAATTACTTAGATGAGGGGAGACACCTATGTTTGCATGATTAAATACTCAACTTGGAATGTTTGAAACTTTTATGTTCTTTTAGTTGAATTCTCAATGTATGATTACCTATGGTTTATTTTGAGATATTATCAATAGAAATTATAAGCTGAGAAAAATTTATTTTGATTATGAGTTGAGAATTTTGCTTGAGGACAAGCAAATGCTTAAGTGTGGGGGTATTTGATAAACCATAATTTATACATATTTCTTCCACATGTTTAACGCATTTTATGGATGATTTCCCATTAGAATTGGTGAATTTGATGCTCCTAATGCTTTAATTTCATGTTTTATACTTAGGAGAGCATAGGAGAGCGAAAGGAACGAGAAACGGACCAAAAACGGAGAAAATGGGCCAAAGTACAAAATCAACACGGCCTGGACCTCCTCACACGGGCATACCACACGGCCGTGTAAATTTGGCAGGCTCGAGCACGGCCTAAAGTAATCGCACACGGGCGTGTCCCTGCTGAGCCCAAGTTGAGTCCAATTCGAAAAAGGCTTATTTTTTAGGGCTCTTAGGCATTCCAAAGCCTATAACCCTAGAGGAGGAAGAAAAGGGAGGCACAGAATAGGGAGTAAGGAATTACTCCAAGGAAGCCGGTTGATCCATCTCAGAAACCAGATTCACCATCAAGACTGAAGATCTTTTCTCAATTTCCCCTTCAGAAGTTTTGGGTTTTCTTTATGTTTTGTATTCTTTATTATTCTGAGATGTTTTCTTATTTAGTTATGAACTAAAACCCTTAAATACCTAAGGGGAATGAAATTTAAGACGAATCTTGTTATTATTTTCTGAATTGTATGATAAATATTTAACTTGTTCTTAATTATGTGTTCTTAATCCTTGTTTTGATATCCCAGGATACTGATTCAAGATAAACTCTTCTTCAGAGGAAGAATAGACCCTGTCTAAGAATACCTTTATCATAATTAAGCAGAGTTGTTTGCGCGCCTAAACATAGGGTGACAAGATTTTGCCGGATTAGGGTGAAACCTAATAAGGGGATCCATAGATCGAGTTAATGCAACCCTAGGGTCTTAATTAGAGAAAGGTCTCAATTATTCAATCTAGGGATTAGACGTTATTAGTCTTGAATAGGGATAATAACATAACCTAGGGATCTCTATGGAACAAGTTAAATGAATAAATCGTCCGATTTGGAGCCAGAATAACAAGTACAGTCAAGGTGGATTTTTTCTTAGGTATTGTCTTAATTCAATTGATTTTCCCAAAAGCAATTCCCCAATTCTATTCTCTGTGAATTCCTAGTTTAGATAATTAGTTAGTTAAAACAAAAATCTCTTTATTCTTAGGCTAGATAATAAAAAGACAGTCATTACTAGTACTTTTAGTTCCTGTGGGTTCGACAATCCGGTCTTGCTAAAACTATACTACTGTTTGATAGGTACACTTGCCTACATCGCGATAATAGTTAGTTTCAAGAACGATTAATTATAAATATTTAAAACCTATCACAAAATCACATGATCATTTACAAACCACATTTCTCACCTAAAACACATGTACCTACAATTATTCAAATGGTACCATTTTTATATACATATAACTAACCAATCAGTATCCTTCAAGGCACATTTCATACCATATCATAATATAATCATATCAATACTCAATCATTATCATTTACACATCCAAATATATCACTAACTTGACATGTTTTATGAGAAAATACACACACAGATATATATATATATATAACATGTCTATAACTCAACCTTTAATCATACAATATGCTGTACTTAACCATCTCATATTCAAACCATTTACCAATCTTCATTTTATCAAATATTTGTCAAAACATGCCATATTTAGTACACATCTACACAACCAAATATTTAACCAATCTAAGCCAAGTCACATGGCTTAAACACATCAACACATACAGGCTTCAATAGCTAAAATAACTTATACCTCTCATATCTTCAACTAGCCTATACATGCCACATTACCAAATTCAAAGAGTTCAAAAATACCAAATCAACTCCTGGATAGTGTGATTAAATCTTCGATGACTCCCAACCCGAGCGAGCTTTCAAATCACTATAAAATACAAAAAATAGATAGAGTAAGCTAATAAGCTTAGTAAGCTCGTATGACTAGTATGTACTATATACAATTTAACAATTAATTCAGAATTAGAGAAACATGAGGACATATAAATCAGCTCCATCATAATCAACGCGTAATACAATAACAACTTGGTAATTCCTGTATGTATTCATCAATTTTCACTTACATATCATATGAAATATTAAATATCACTTACTTGTCGAACGTCTCACGTATACCTGAACTGATGCATATCATTATTTCAATTCTCGTACCGTTATCTTTTCCATTGAACCATGGAAATAACATCAAATATTCTGTATCTTGTACACTAATAGGCATATATGTGGTTAAACCACCTATATTTCGATTCACATATATAACATTTGATCATACGTCATTATAATCTATATTATAGTTTCAATACAATCCAACCATATTTGCCAAATGCATAAGCATATAAAATCATCAATACCATGTAATTCACATCACATTATGGTAATTCATTTCTATCCGTATAAACTGTAATTCATTCATATAACCAGTAGTTCATCCGTATAAGCAATAGTTCATCAGTAATAACAGTAATTCAACCGTATTAATAGTAATTCATCCATTAATACTATACCTTGTATCATTCTAAATTCACATATCATACATATAACATTAATAACACTTATAACCTGTAGCTTATTCGTATATATAGTATTTAGGCCCGTTGAACCTATTAGAACTTCAAAGGATAATCGAGTGAAAAATGTCAGTAATTCGTCAATTCATCATAATCTATGCTCTTTCGGGCCATGATCGATAAGCTCCTTCTGAGCTGATGAACAGTAAGCTCTATTAAGTTGAAACGGTAAGCTTTATCGAGTTTATCAGTAAGCTTATACGAGCTGAAACGGTAAGCTCCATTGAGCTAAAAACAGTAAGCTCTTTCGAACTGATATATCGGTAAGCTCGTGCGAGCTGTGTTGAGTTCGTAACAAATGCAGGAGCTCGACCAAAATGGTAATCCCAGTATCATGTCACTCGTATCCAATGAATTCATACGGTTCAAATAGGGCTCGATAACATATGCATTATATCAATAAAGCATTCATACTTCAACATATACATTATATCAATAAAGCATTCATACTTCAAGTATTTCAATTATACATATTCATTTCAATAATTATAAGTATAGAAAAGTTCGATTCTAATTATACGAACTTACCTCGAGTTGTTCAGAAGGAATTTTC
The DNA here is from genome assembly GCF_007990345.1 of Gossypium hirsutum. Taxonomy (NCBI): domain Eukaryota; kingdom Viridiplantae; phylum Streptophyta; class Magnoliopsida; order Malvales; family Malvaceae; genus Gossypium; species Gossypium hirsutum. The sequence goes on from NC_053429.1 coordinate 39,278,266, forward strand.
TAATTATTCATCCATTTTTCCTTTTTCCCCGATCTAAGCTTAATTTCGGCTTATCTTGATCTAAATAATATATCAAATTCAGCAAATTAACTTCCTTTCTATTCAATTTGACACTTTTTACATATTTTGGCAAAATTATGCTTTTGAGCCTGATATTTTAAATTTTTACAATTTAGTCCAAATTGCATAAAAATACAAATTCATACTATTCAATACCAGCCCAAGCTAGCCGAATTTTCCTTATATACATATCAGCCCATTTTTCTCATTAATTCACACTTTTACCATGGATTTTACAAATTTCTCAATTAAATTTGTAATTGACATTTTTGTCAAAAATCACTTCATAAAACTTGTTAATCTAGCTTCAAACTTTAATAATAAAACATCTAAAAAACCAAGCATTCAACAATGACCTCATTCAAAATCTATAACAGTTTCGAAAAGGAGATATGGGCTACCTAGATTAAGCTGCAACGAGCTCAAAAACGTAGAAATCATTAAAAACCGAGTAAAAACCATACCTTGATTAAGCTTCCAAGGACGGAATGTTTAAGCTTCTTTAATGGCTTTCTCAAGCTTGATTTTCAATGGAAGTAAGATGACAACAATTGAATTTTTATGTTTTATTTTATTTATAAACCAGTATTTCATAATTACTATTATAACCTTGTTAATTAACCTTATAATTCTCATGATATAAGCCCATATTTGTCCACTAATATTATTAATAGTATATTTACCATGCAAGTATTCATTCTTTTCATTTCTATAGACATTTGATTCATTTCACTTAGAGAACTCATATTTTACGCCTTACGTGATTTAGTCCTTTTTACCAAATTAACTTAAACGGTAAAATTTTTTTACGAAATTTTCACACGAGTATTCTATCATACTGTAAAACTTAATAAAATAATTAATAATTATTTTGACTTCGAATTTGTGGTCCCAAAACTACTGTTCTGATTTGGCCCAAAAATGGTCTGTTACAACTCTCCCCCCTTAGAGATTTTCGTCCCCGAAAATCTTACCTGTAAACAGATCAGAGTATTGCTTTTTCATAGACTTTTCATAATTTCACATAGTCTCTTCAATCCCATGTAGATACAAAGAGAAAACTTTTAGTAACGCTATTCTTTTGTTTTTTAGCTCTTTGATTTCTCGAGCTAAAATCCTGATCCGCTCCTCACTATACTATTATATATGAGTGTATCTCAATATCGGTAGGAGAATTTATATGTAAAAGGTCTAATCTGCACTGTTGCAACGTAGATATATGAAAAACTTGCTTAATTCCTCATTAATCTCGTACAGCCCTATGAATCTCAAACCCAACTTATCTTTATGGATAAATTGAGTAATGTTATATCCACAACGATACTTTCTCAAATACTTAGTCCTTTAACTGCAATTCAATGTTTTTACGTTTCAAGTTCGTATCATTTTTTTCTGTCGATTTAAAATTGCTTTCTAAGGGTCATGAATTACTTTCACTTACTCTTCAATCTCTCTGATCAAAACAACCCAGTGGATCTTTCTCTCACAAAGCTCTATCAAGTATAGCAAAGTTTGTTAATTGCAACTATATAATACTTCATACAATGCCATCTAAATACTAATCTGATAATCATTATTATACGTAAACTCAACCAAAAGTAAATGTCTTTCTCAGCTACTTTCAAATTCTAAAACACAGTAACAAAACATATTTTCGAGAATCTAAAACACTTTCTCAGATTAACCATCAGTTTGAGGATGAAGTGTGGTATTAGAATTCAACCTCGTACCCAGAACTTACTGTAGTTTTCTTTTGAATCATAATATAAACCTCGATTTCCCAAAATAATAAAGAATGACACGCCATATAATCTGAAAATCTCTTAAATGTACAATTCAACAAGTCTATCAAAAGAGAAATCTATGCATATAGAAATAAATATGCAGACATTTTAAACGTTCGACAGTAACCCATATAACATCTTTCTTTTTCAGTGATAAGAAAAATCCCAATACAAAATCCATCGTAATATTATCCCATTTTTCACTCAGATATCTCAAACTGTAATAGTCCCGAAGGTACATAACAATCAGTTTAACTTGCTGATACTTTAAACTTCTAAACGTAGAGTCAGAAATGTCTCGTTTCATACCTATCTATCGATACCACTATTTCAGATCATTAAACATCTTGGTTTTCCAAGAAGAATAGACAAGTTACTACTGTGAGCTTCGTGTATCAATCGCTGTAAAATTTCTTGATTTCTCGGTACTCAAACTCTATTTCACAACAACAAGAAATTATTGGTTCTAATCTGAAACTCTGAATCAGAAGACACCTCTCATTGTACTCTTTTAACTTACAATTCACTGCCTTATTTCCATGTCCCACAGACTTGCTGAATAAACATCGGTGTAGGTTTTTAACTTAGCTAATATCGAATCACCTTCCAATAAAATAACTACACTTAATACCTGTAAAACAAACAAAGATTTTCTACTCCCAATATCTATGACTACAATCACTTTCCCTAAATGATAATCAATCGCTAATCCATGATCCTTCCACAGTTAATGACTTTATTAACAAGTATCAAACCATTCAAAATTCACAAATGTAATAACTTTCTCCATCAGAATAGCTTTAATTTACAATATTATTTCTAAATTAGATTTGATTCGATAGTTATAATTCTATATCATATCTTCTGGAATATAAATTCTTCACTTAGACTACCCGTCTGTTCACCCGTGAGCATATAAGATTTATTTTCCGAACCTACGGATAAACTCAAGTACACAAAATTCAATTACCGTTCAAGTGAACCTACGGATAAACTCAAGTACACAAAAATAATGCAGTTTGAATCAAAAGTGAAAATCAAATATAATTTCCAACAACAACCAATGCAGAATCACAACCTCTATAAATCTGAGATTTGTATAGCAACGTTACTATGATCAAACCAGAAACTATAATCGAAGTAAATATAATTATATCCATTCAATAAATATCTTTCACAAATAACCATATAGAATCATAAGAAAACCGAGATACTAAAATCCCAAATATAATACTATACTGAATTTTTTGAGAAAGCACCCATATTAGATGATAGATATCTCAATGATGACTCAGAGGAAATCCAAAAGTAAAGCATCACTCATATGCACTGGAATCAGCGGTAACAGAAGCAATATAATCTTCATATATATTCTACAGAACAATAACCAGTAGAAACAGAATACTAACATCATACAAATTTTACCGTCGACCTTATATAGATACAATGTAATAAAATACTAAAGAAAGATAGAATAATGTCGATCATAACCCGAATAGCCCAATAACGCTTTCATATATCAATAAATTTAGATAATGTTCTCATATATTTTTATATGAAAATATAAAGCTTCCAATACCTCTGAGGATAGATGAACACGTAGACTACCCAGAAGAAATCTTTGCAATTTACTTCAACTATAATCGCTGCACTCAGCTATCAATACAATTCAAACATTATTTCACTGTCTAATCCTGTCATCACTATTCCCACATTCTCTCCTCTATTATTGAAAATCAATTCAGAAAAAATTTCGGTAATACATTTTTTAATTATCATACCTGAATAATTCAATTAACTGAAGTAAATTTCTTCTTTAATAGCGACATTGCATAATCCGAATGATCTTTTAAGCAATTTGTCATCTCTTCAAGAACAGTCTTTACTTGCTAACCCATTCTCATATCTGACCATGTAATAATTCATTCAATCCTGGAACTCTTTGATTTTACACTTGGGAACTTATTTAATCCAAATTTGGTAAATTTCATTATAACTCTATACTGGTAAGGGGGTGAAGGTTGTAAAGCCTCATAATTTGACTCTCACATATATTCGCATATGTCATAACATTTATCATTAACGTAATATTATAAACTATCATTCGTACCTTTATGAGTTTAGACTCATTATAAACATATTTTACTCAAGTATTTGAGTATCACATTCAGCACTATCAGGATTAGCTAGGTTGGAAAGCACATCTGTCTAATTAAAACAATTCTCGTTAGAGTCAGGAGATATCACACTATAACAGGTTAAATATGGCATGTATAGCTAGACTCACATATGCTACGTTAGTCCTTGAATCGACAAACCATAGCTCTGATACTAACAAATGTAACACCCCTAACCTGTAACCGTCCCCAGAATAGGTTAAGAAGCATTACCGGACTTGTAACTTAATTCAGAACAATCATTTATCAAATGTCATCTCATTTTAGTAAATATCATTCATTCACATTCAATATGTACTTAAATCGAGCATACAAAGTTTACATCATTCATTCAGGACTAAATCGATAACATTTCAAAACTTTGGAAACTTGAAAAAATTTCAACATTTCAAGTATCACACGCCCGTGTGAACAAGCCGTGTGCCTCACACGGCTAATAGACATGCCCGTGTCTTAGACCGTGTGGAAACAATGCATACATACTGACTTGGGTCACACGGTCGACCACACGCCCGTGTCTCTGGCTCGTGTGCCCATTCGAAATGACCACACATGTCGATTTGCCATGGTTGTGTGCCACGCACGGCCAGTAGACACGTCCGTGTGCCTAGGCCATGTAACTCACTGACTTGATTTTTATTTAAGCTTCAGGGGACGCACGGCCGTGTATCAAGGCCATGTATCACACACGGTTGAGTTACACGCCCGTGAGCTCTGCCCTTGTGGATGAAAATGGGCTATTTACAAACCACATTTCTCACCCAAAACATATGTACCTACAATTATTCAAATGGTACCATTTCTATATACATATAAGCAACCAATCAGTATCCTTCAAGGCACATTTCATACCATATCATAACCTAATCATATAATACTCAATCATTATCATTTACACATCCAAATATATCACTAACTTGACATGTTTTATGAGCAAATAAACACACACATATATATATATATAACATGTCTATAACTCAACCTTTAATCATACAATATGCCATACTTAACAAAACATTTTCAATTCAAATATAACCATTTCATATTCAAACAATTTTCCTATCTTCATTTCATCAACTATTTGTCAGAACATGCCATATTTAGTACACATCTACATAACCAAATATTTAGCCAAGTTAAGCCAAATCACATGGCTTAAACACATCAATACATATAGGCTTCAATAGCTAAAATAACTTATACATCTCATACCTTCAACTAGCCTATACATGCCATATTACCAAATTCAAAGAGTTCCAAAATACCAAATCAACTCTTGGATAGTGTGATGAAATCTTCGATGACTTCCAACTCGAGCGAGCTTTCAAATCACTATAAAAGACGAAAAATAAATAGCGTAAGCTAATAAGCTTAGTACGCTCATATGACTAGTATGTACCATATACAATTTAACAATTAATTCAGAATTAGAGAAACATGAGGACATATAAATTAGCTCCATCAAAATCAACGCGTAATACAATAACAACTTGGTAATTCCTGTATGTATTCATCAATTTTCACTTACATATCATATGAAATATTAAATATCACTTGTCGAACGTGTACGTATACCTAAACTGATTCATATCATCATTTCAATTCTCGTACCGTTATCTTCTCCGTTGAACCATGGAAATAACATCAAATATTCTATATCTTGTACACTAATAGGCATATATGTGGTTAAACCACCTATATTTCGATTCACATATATAACATTTGATCATACATCATTATAACCTATATTACCATTTCAATACAATCCAAACAAATTTTCCAAATGCATAAGCATATAAAATCATCAATACCATGTAATTCACATAACATTATGGTAATTCATTTCTATCTGTATAAACTGTAATTCATTCATATAACCAGTAGTTCATCCGTATAAACAATAGTTCATCTAACAGTAATTTAACTGTATTAATAGTAATTCATCCATTAATACTACACCTTGTATCATTCTAAATTCACATATCATACATATAACATTAATAACACTTATAACCCGTAGCTTATTCGTATAAACAATATTTAGGCCCGTTGAACCTATTAGAACTTCAAAGTATAATCGAGTGAACAATGTTAGTAATCCGTCAATTCATCATCATCTATGCTCTTTCGAGCCATGATCGGTAAGCTCCTCCTGAGATGATGAATAGTAAGCTCTATTAAGCTAAAACAGTAAGCTCTATCGAGCTGATCAGTAAGCTCATAAGAGCTGCGGTAAGCTCCATTGAGTTGAAAATAGCAAGCTCTTTCGAGCTGATATATCAGTAAGCTCATACGAGCTGTGGTGAGTCTACAACAAATGCAGGAGCTTGACCAAAACGATAATTCCAGTATCATGTCACTCGTATCCAATAAATTCATACGGTTCAAAAAGGGCTCGATAACACATACATTATATCAATAAACCATTCATATTTCAAGTATTTCAATTATACATATTCATTTCAATAATTACAAGTATAGAAAAGTTCAATTCTAATTATACGAACTTACCTCGAGTTGTTCAAATGGAATTTTTTGATTATTCGTCCATTTTTCCTTTTTCCCCGATCTAAGCTCAATCTCGGCATATCTTGATCTAAATAATATATCAAATTCAACAAATTAACTTCCTTTTTATTCAATTTGACACTTTATACATTTTTGGCAAAATTATGCTTTTGACCCTAATATTTTACATTTTTACAATTTAGTCCAAATCGCATAAAAATACGAATTCGTACAATTTAATACCAGCCCAAGCTAGCTGAATTTTCCTTATATACATATCAGCCCATTTTTCTTATTAATTCACACTTTTACTATGGATTTTACAAATTTCTCAATTAAATCCGTAATTGACATTTTTGTCAAAAATCACTTTATAAAACTTGTTAATCTGGCTTCAAACTTTAATAATCTATCATAAAACATCTAAACAACCAAACATTCAACAATGGCATCATTCAAAATCTATAATAGTTTCAAAAAGGAGATACGAGCTAGCTAGATTAAGCTGCAACGAGCTCAAAAACGTAGAAATAATTAAAAACTGAGTAAAAACCATACCTTGATTAAGCTTCCAAGTGACAGAATGTTTAAGCTTCTTTAATGGCTTTCTCAAGCTTGATTTTAAGTGGAAGGAAAATGACAACAATTGAATTTTTATGTTTTATTTTATTTATAAAACATTATTTCATAAATACTATTATAACCTCGTTAATTAACATTATCATTCTCATGATATAAGCCCATATTTGTCCACTAATTCTATTAATAGTATAATTACCATGCAAGTACTCAATATTTTCATTTCTATAGTCATTTGATTCATTTCACTTAGAGAACTCATATTTTACGCCTTACGCGATTTAGTCCTTTTTACTGAATTAACCACTTAAACGGTAAAATTTCTTTACGAAATTTTCACACGAGTATTCTATTGTATTGTAAACCTTAATAAAATGATAAAGTAATTATTTTTACTTCAAATTTGTGGTCCCAAAACCACTGTTCTAATTTGACTGAAAAACGGGCTATTGTAATTACACATTGAGTTTACGTAAACTTACTCTTTTTGTTTAATGTGCACAGGTAATCCCCAGACTTAGACGGATCGGTGCAATGGAGGACTTAGCAGTGACCTCAGTAATTTTTGGACTTCATGGTTTTCAATTTACGATTTATAATTTGATTATTATTGATTATTTGAGTTGTAATTTAAGGACCCTCTGGGACTTTGGTTTTAAATTTGTGTTTCTATTTATTTATTTTACTTTATGGATTTATACCTGCTGGTCATAGGAAATTCAATTTTCAAAAAAAAGTTAAAGTATTTTCTAAATGCATGATCATTCAGGCTTTTTTATTAAAGCTTCTGCAACGAGGGATGTTTCAAAACAAATGTTTTAAATGAATAAAGATGACTTCCTAAGTTCTAACAAAGGTTTACTAAAGATAATAACATGGAATGTTTTCATCGTAACAACGAGGTCTCAAAAACACTATCGTGTGACATTGCCAGATACGGCCATAACGTTTAGGTCGGGTTTAGGGTGTTACATGTTATATGCCCTTAGTTCTCATACTTTGATCCTCAAGTATTCCTTCCTTAATGAGCCTTAATATCAAACCCTTTAGCCTAAATTAAGTTGAAAAACTCATCCCCTCACTGTCCCTAATATTAGAATGCACTATGAAATGGATGTCGAGCCATGGATATTGGGGGTAGGCAGAGACATTTTGGTGCCTTCATTGTGTTCTTGAGAGAGAATAAAAAAGATTGTTTGATATAGAGTATATACTTTTCCTAAGTGTACTAAAAAAAAAGAAATCGAGAAAATCAAAATATTGTGAGAGTTAAAAGCATGGTGAGTGTTAAAAGTTTTGTGAGCGAAAGATAAGAAATGTAGGAAAAAGAGCTCAAACAAAAAGATCAAATTTGAGCTTAGAAACAAATCTTTCAATTCATAAAGTATTAGTAATTTCTAGCTTTGGGTATTGATGATCTTAGAGTGCGTTTGGTTCGCTGTATTGGATTAGAGATGTATTGGATTAGAAGTGTATTGGATTAGAGGTGTATTGGATTAGAGGTGTAATAGCAAATCAACTGTTTGGTTGAATGTAATGGAATAGATGCGTAATAGTAATCTTGTGTTTGGTTGAATGGAATAGAGGTGTAATAGCATAGTGGAAAAAACTAAAATGACTAGAATACCCTTAGCATAAATTTATTTTGGTAAATGATTATTGTTATTGTTATTTAAATTTTAATAAGATTATTATTATCAATAATGAATATTTTAATCATATTTAAACATAATTATTATTAAACATATTTTAATTAAAATATATAATTTAATAAAATTCTTAATAATTACCAGAAATTTGTTTTGGTAAATTATTATTGTTATTGTTATTTAAATTTTGATAAGATTATTAATATGAATAATAAATAATTTAATCATATTTAAACATAATTATTATTAAATATATTATACTTAAAATATACAATTTAATAAAATTCTTAATAATTAATATTCTTATATGAATTTACTCAAATCATAATATATTATATGATACTATAAAAGATAATTTGAAATAATTAATATTAAATATATTTTAATTAAAATATATGATTTAATAAAATTTAAAATAATTATAACTAATAAAATTTAATAAGTAAGAATTGAACTCTAAAAAATAAAAAAAACATAACCATATCGAATTATCATCAAGAACTCGATTGAATTTACAACAATTCTGAATTAAACGGAAGTACTGCCTCAATATCTCACTTTCAACTAAAAATATAAAGCAAGCATTCAATAGAAGAAATTCAAGCGGATACAATATCTCTTTCACCTTGCTCTCAACTCCAATTGGCCTTCCATGAAACCGATTCTTCACTTCAAACAAAATAGCTCACCAATCTAGCAGGAAAACGAATACTGTCCAAAGTTGCCATTGAAAATAACCTCCAACTTCATGTGTCCATTCCACAAGTTAAGGGAAAAAGCAATCTCTGTAACATCCTGTGCCCTGTATGATTTAGGGTGCCATTTTCTCTCAGACCAGTCAACGCGCGTTACTGACCAGTTTGCGATGCCACCGGGGTCAACCAACTGATAAAAGGAACAAGCGTTAAAAGAAGCTAAAGTGAAATGTATGAAAAACATGATGCAGAGTATGATTCTTACATTGAAAAAGGTTGGGAGGTAATGCTCGTCGGCAATGCAGTTTTTGCCATCCGCAGATGGCTGTTATAATCAAGTACGTGAATGACTGAATGTCAGCAACATAAACTTAGGCACAAATTCTATCATTTTGTGCCCTTGTTAAAGCTAGAAATACTATCTTAGTGCTAATGCTAATAGTTAAGCTAGAAAATGACGGAAATAAACATCAATAAGGATAGTTGAGACCAGTCTAACAGACAATAGTAAGGATACGTAATGCTTTCGATAAACAGCAATTGTTAAGAGCTACTTTTGGCATCATGTACCAAAAGAAGTTACACTTAGGCCACCTAAAATTAATTCTTCTTATGTTTCAACATTATAGTCGAAATGGTGAATACAAAGAATAATCATTAAAATTGGAACAAATAAAAGTGAACCAACGCTCTCATCAATGAATGCAAGGCTGCTGTAAATTCGAAACGAGAACAGAATACTTTAATAAAATTTACCCTGCAGTAATCCCGAAACCTTGAATAGTAAAGACTGTCAGCCATGACTAGCAGAGCATGCTGCCGCCTCATTGTGAACCACTGCATAAAATTCAATGATTTAAACTTGCTACAACAAGACACTGTATAAGTTCATAAGAGACTTTATAATATCAATTAACACATACCTGTGCACCCTTTCTGAAGTCTTTCTCTTCTACTTCAGGTAACATGCGTGTTGAATACCTGCCATTTCCATGAGGTCCAGGATCCACAAAACTGGCAAACAAAGAGGGTGGGATAAATTTCAAACAAGGGAAATGGTGCAACAAAGTCCATTATGCGTATGTGTATGTGTAATACTCTCAGATTCTACTCACCAGTCAATGAAACTCATATTAGCATGCATTAGATAATTGTAGACGTAATCAAAATTATGCAATGGAATACAACTGCAATGTCACCATCAATACTTCAGATTTGGTAAAAGTACAAGTAAATATATATATATGTATATTTTGGGAGGGGCGGGGGTGTTAATCACACGAACTATATTTTACCTGTCAGAGAGTAAAACAAAATGTTGGTTATCAGGATCTTTTAGAGCATATGCCAATAATCGTCTCTCTGCATCAAACATAGAAAATGCTCCCCATGTAACCTGCAAATTCAGTGTCAATAAATAGATCAATAGAAAAACTAACCGTACAATAATTGTTGAAGTAGTCATATATCAGATAGCAAAGCTCAACCACAAAATTTGATCTAAGAAACATATCGGAGAACTGTGAATTTCCCGGTTAAGGAAGTAAGGGCTCACATGCACTGGTTTTTCTTTTGATGCATGGATATAAACAGAAAATCTTCCCTCATTACCCTGCCAAGAAAATTGAGCAAACCTTTTTATCAGGATACATGGTTATTATAATTCAAAAACCAAAAATGCAGAAAAAGATATACAAAGTTATTAGAATTCCTTTCTGCAAGAATTCAACAGAAACAATACAGACTGAGCAGACAGTCGATATAACCAAAAGGAATTGATACAGACATCCTGAATCATACAAAGCAGGGAATTGCCTTGTCCTCCACCCTAGAAATTATATCAATTCACAATAAGCCAGATTGATTTCACTAATACCTTCGCCATACACATTAACATATTTGCATTGGCAATCAACAAAGGAAATGTTCTTTACTAAAATGAAATACATATGGCTCTCATTCATATTAGGCAATTCCTGGACACAAAAACTAGTAAAATGACCAACCTGAATTTAAGGATAATAACCATGAGATTTAATGGAATAAAAAATAAAGTCCATGAAGAATATGAAGACATTAGATCACGGAAGGGAAAAATGAACTAGCAACAACAACCAAAAAAAACTTACACGGAAGAACATATCCCAAAGCTTCTCAAATGGCAATGAACCTGGAGTTAAGAACATGAATGCAATTTTAGGATTTTTGGATTCGACAGGAGGTGTATCCAAAATATCCCTAACCACAACCCGTGAAATAATCTCCTCATCAGTTAATTCCCTTTTAGGAGGAGGAAGCCAATCAGTAAGGACCTTGCAACCTCTAGAAGAAAATACATAACATGCAACATCGCTGTTCGGTGGATAGATGTAAGCACAAACTAGAAAAAGGCTGACAAAAGAAACCATTAAAATAATCCATATTGGCCTCTTCAAAGGAGAGCGATGGCGAGATCCAGGCAAGATCTTAGTATCACCCATGCTACCTAATCGCCACTCATTAGCTACCTTCATCTAGTATAAACAAAAGAGCTCTATATTCATGTGTTTCTCCTTTGTTTCAGTTTCCTCCTCAAGGTAATCAATCAGTATCCAACAACCAACCCCAGATTCTTCAATGGATCAATGTAATGTGATCTGTAAAAAGAAACCATAGGTGAAAAAGAAAGGAAACGGAGGGAACAAATCGGCAGCAAAGAGGCATAATGGACTGGGAGGAAATCGGCAGAAAACAAAAGCAAAGAAATAAGGAAGGAAATCGGATGAAGGAACAGAAGAGAAACAAGGGGATGGGGGGAGGGCAAATCAGGGAGGTGATGCTCAATCAGTAGCTAATCTGGGCAAAGAGGGGGGAATAGAAATCGGTGGATTTCACCGATTAAGAAGGTAATGGATTAGATGCGTATTACCAATACATCAAACCAAACGACGTGTTAGAGAAGTATTAGGTGGGGCCCACCGATTAGGGGTGTATTGGCTTAGCCAATACACCAAACCAAACAAGCTGTTAGTGTTTTGGAAGTATGGCATGTATAGGGACTTGGTCATTTTGTTATATGTGTCATTTGATTTGGCCAAATGTATTGGCTTACATTTGTTTAAGGTGATTTGGTATTTACCCATGTAATTGGCTTATTTTGGCTAAAATGGTTGTAAGCCATTTATATATATATGTGCTAATACCTTTGTTTATGTGTTTTGTAATGGATTGCTATATGTGTATTGTGGTTCGATGATTTATTGTGGAATGGATGAATTGGTTTAATAAAATGCTGTATCACCTTGATGAGTGAATACAAGTTGATATTAGTCTTAGTAGTATTTTGGTAAATGAGAAAAATGGTATGTTTGGTTTGGTTTGTTAAATTGTCATGTATATGTTAGATGATGGTGTTGCATTGGTATGTATTAGCCATGATTGTGGATGTTTGGTTTCCTAAGTATGCCATGTTTTATGCCTTTGAACTGGTGTAAGTGCATGTGTGAATAAGGGTGGAAAATGGCTTGGTAAGTAGTCTTTACTTTGTCCACACGGGTAGACACATATGTGTGTGTCTGGGCCATGTCTGACACACGGTTTGCCCCATGGGCGTGTGATACGGTCGTGTGTCCCCTGCACCTTAATTTTGAGAAACAGAATGCTCAAAATTGAGCACACGGGTAGAGATATGGGCGTGTTTCTCAGCCGTGTGGATGACATGGCCTCAGGCACGGGCGTGTGTCCTGGCCGTGTGAAGTCTGCACCTATTTTATGAAAATTAATTTTCCACACACAATTTGTTCAAGGGTTACTAGTCAGTAAGTTATATGGGGTTGGGACACGGGCGTGTGTAGCCACACAGCTTGCCCACACGGGCGTGTGACCCTTATTTAGGGCAAAAATTTTCTAAGTTTTGTAAAAATTTCCTAAGTACTCGGTTTAGTCTCGAACCATTTCCAAAGCATGTTTCGGTGGTAAGTTCGGTAATGCCTCGTACCCTGTTTCGGCATCAAATAAGGGAAAGGGGTGTTACATCAATACTACTCTCTGGTTCTTCTTCTTAAACTTATATGTTTTCTTCTCCTTTATTAAGCTAGAAGTTAAGGTTTTTTAAATTAATTAATGGATGTTTCACCTCCTGGTAAATCTTATAGCTTTGCAAGTTAAGTTTTTGAATGAATAAGGATATTAAGAAGCATATGAACAATGAGTTGTGAATAAGAAACCCTGCATGGGTGTTTTCGTAATTAAGATTTAGAAATTTGTTTGTAAATGAGTTTTAATGGTGATTTAATGTTCTTTAAGCACTTGCTACTATTGGTTTGAGAAGGATGTTTGAGTTTGGAACTTCAAGCTACAATATAGGTGAATTTCAGGCGAGTCTATCATAGCTCCTACAAGTGAACTGTTCAAGTGGAGATATATATGATGATAACATCTCAGATAACTGGTAAGTGTGTATGCGAAGTGTAATAGCCCATTTCCAATGTAATTGAAACAGTAGTTTCGGGACCACAAATCCAATCCCAGAAGAGAAATTTATTTTAATATTATTTTATGATCTACATAATTATAGAAATATAGTGTGAAAATTTCGTTAAGAAATTTTACTAGTTATATGTCTAATTTGATGAAAGAACCTAATTATCAAATGTAAAAGTTGAATTCTAGTAGCTATAAGCATTAGTTAGCTATGGAATTCAAAACTTGAGGTCCTTATATGGTAGTTAGACCATTAAGAAAAGTTAGTAGATATTTTTGATCAATCATCCATGGAAAATTAGAAAAAGAAAATGACTAAATTGGAATGTTGAAAAATTAATGGATGATAATAAATTAAATAGAAATATCATATTATTATCATCATCTTCTTCCCCAAAAATACATGGAAACCCTAGGAAAGAGAAAGCAAGCTTTCTTGGCTTAATTGGGTAAGCATTCTTGTCCCGTTTTTAGTAATTTTTATGTTTTCGAGATCAGAATAGCTTAATCTATCTATTTTGGGGATTAATTTGTAAAGATGTCAAAGCATAGAAATTTTTCCATGGATGTAAATGCTAAAATTTTGAAATTTATGGTCGAAAATGAAAGGTTGTTGATAGATAAACAACTTTTACAAAGAGAATTTTGATAAAATTATGATTTAAGGACTAAATAGAAAAATGGTAAAACCCATGGAAAAATTCTGATTTTTGTGAAATTCATGGGCTGTTATTAAGACATGTAAAAATTGGTTAGGCTTGGAATAAGGATTAAATTGCATGAATTTTATTTTCCAAGCCTAGGGACAATTGTCATTTATGAAAAGTATAGGGGCAAAATGATAATTTTTCCTAAGAACTGAATTGAGTTCAATTGAGTATGAAATGTGTTAAATTGATTTAAATTTATTCATATAGATCCAGTTAGACCTCATACGGAGTTAGATCGAGGAAAAAAGAAAATATCAGATTAGTAGTCTTTGTGCACACGAACATTGTCAAGGTAAGTTCGTGTAACTAAAATGTATGTTTATATGTTTAAATTGAATGTTATGATTGGGAAATGTATGATTTTCATGTATAAACATAAATCACATATCCGAAAATGTTTGACAAGTGTTAAGTCCCGTTTGAATAAAAGAAATTTGATGGATACAGGATTTTCCCGCATTGATTATAGTCTTGCATATGTTGCTGACATGCAACACCCTGAAAATTTCTACAGTAAGATATTATCTTTAATATAGTAAAATAAGGAAATAAAGTGACAAGAAGAGGAAAAATTGAGTTATGTCACTGGGAAGTATATTATGACATATTGATTCAAGAAAGGACAAAATTGTAAAAGTGAGAAAAGGTTTGCGGCCCAAGAGTAAATACTTAAAATTTGAGGGATTAAAGTGTAAATATGAAAAGTTGAAGGACTAATAGTGCAAATATTTTAAGGGTGGAATGATCTAGAAACCAAGGAAAATTGATGAATTAGGACCAAATTGAATAGGTGAAGAATTATGAGGGACTAAATTGCAATTTTACCAAATTAAATGATGACTCAAGAATGGAATTTTAAAAAATCACTAAGGGCAAAATGGTCAATTGGAAGAGAGAGAAATCTAGAGACAATGATGATGTTGGAGATATTTTAGATAAATTAAATAAATAAATATTAGTTTCTTAATACTTTAAATTAATTTTTAAATGATATTTTATTATTTTATTATTATTTTATTTAGTATATATAAGGAAAGAAAGATGAAGAATTATCATCTTTTCTTTCCCATGCAAACCAACGTGAGAGATGAAGAAGAAAATAAGTTTTCTTTCTTTACAATTTAGTCCTTCTACCAAAAATTCATTATTTTCACCTAAAAATTGAAAGAATTTCCATAGCCATCAAGAGAGAAAGATAGCAAGGAGATAATGGGGAGCAAGAATATCAAGTTGGATTCAAGAAATAGAAGCTGGAGGAGAGAGAAAAATCAAGTTAAAGATTGAAGTCAATAAGAAAAAGTAAGAACATCAAGATTTCAATATATTTTTAAGTTTAATATTGTTGAAAAAGCATGGAATTGATGTTGATTTAGAGATTTATTATATATGGTCTTATGTTCTTGTCATGTTAGTAAAGAGAAAATAAGAGAAAGTAATGAAAAATAGTGAAAAGAAAGAAAATAAGGGTGTTATAAACATGGTAAATAATACCTTGCACTAAAACAGTTTTGGACAGCAGCAATATTATAAATTTGAAAAATCACCAAATATTGTGAGAATCGAATTAGAGGTTAAATAAAATATGAAATTAAAACTTATTGAGTCTAGTTCTTATAAAATAAACGGTGTAATAAATGAAATTGTAAATTGTGAGATATAGTAAATTTTGTGAGATAAGGTCAGAATGATTTCGGGTTCCTCTGTTCTGAATTTGGAAAATCATCAAAAATTGGATAAAAATAATTATGGGTTTAATTTTATATGATTAGAATTATGAATGAGTCTATTTTCAATAGAAATAAACGGGAACATCATTTGAATTCTGTACAATGAGATAATTAATTTTTAGTTAAGAAGGGTCGGAATTGTCAGACAGCAGAATAAGGGTGAATTTAAAGAATAAACTGTACTTATTGGCTAAACCAACAATTCTGAAAATTTTATGGTAAGAAGATACATAAGTCTAGTTTCATGGAAAATTAGAGGATCTTAATTTTGATTTCTGTAGCTCAAGATATAAATAATTTAGTGACTATGACGCAAATGGACAGTTTTAAATATACATATAAGTAAATAGTGAAATTATTGATATTGTTATTTGAAGCATGTTATATAAATTAAGGATGTGGAACGGAGAGGAGGAGGAGGAAGATATGTATGAATACTCATCTAGCATGGCTAATTTGCATGTTTTAGGCTCAGGGACTAAATTGAATAAAAGTAAAACTTTATGGGTAATTTTGTAAAAATGTTAGAAATGACAAATTTGCATGAAATGGATTATTTTATTATTTAAAATTACAAAATTGAATGAAATTATTAATTTAACTCAAGATCGGGGAAAAAACATGTTTTAAGGATTAAATTGAAAATTGTTGAAATTATGGAAAATTCTGATATTTTATAGAATTCATGGGTTGTTATCAATTTGTTTGAGAATAACAGCTGGAAATAAGGACTAAATTGCAATAATTTTATTTTTTTTAGCTTAAGGATGAAATCGTCATTAATTTAAAAGTTTAGGGGTAAAATTGTAATTTTCTTTAGAGCATCAATTGAATGTATTAGAACATGAAATAAATGAAAATGATGATCAAATTTCTTTATAAAGATCCGGATGACTCGAATACGAGACTTGAATGTGGAAAAGAAAAGATATTGGATTAATGAAATTATAAACATTAACAAGTAACGAGGTAAGTTAGTGTAACTTGAATTCTATTTTTAAATGCATGAAATATCGATATAATGAATTACCTGATTTATATTTATGAAGAAATGGTAAGAGAATGATATTTATCATGACATGTAAACAGGTGATTATTTTTGATACGTTGATACAAGGAAATTAATTAAATTGAGACGAGTAATAAATTCAAGTATAACATATTGAGAAAAATAAGTACGTTAATGGACAATATGTTTGATTTTAATTGGTTCCAAATATGAACGTTAGATGAAATGAAATATTTGATAAATAAATCAGTAACTCCGATAATGCTCTGTAACTCTATTCCAGTGACGGATTCGGGTTAAGGGCGTTTCATTTAGTGGTATCAGAGCTAAGGTTTAGTCGGTTTTCGGACCGAATATAGCACATGTGAAGTTTATAAATACATGACATAACCTGTGATAGTGTGATATCTTCCGACTCTGATGAGATTTGTTTTACTTAAAGATGGAGATGTTTCCCAACCGAGCTAATTCCGATAATGTTGAAAGTGATACTCAAGGATATGAGTAAAAGATGATTATGATGAGTCCGAACTCATAAAGGTATGAATAAATGTTATATTTAAATTTATGTGTATAGTAAGTAAAAATTTTAAGGTAAGTATCAATATTGAATTGAATGAAATTGAGATAAATATTTGATAGTATGTTGTTGGAAAGTGAATTTTGAAGTGAATTGTTATTGAATTGAAATTGAAATTGAAATTGAAATTAAAATGTAAATTGATTGGAAAAGTGAAACAAATAGAATACATGAGAAGTTAATATTGGAATGACTTTGATTTGATGATATAGAAATGAATGGATTTGAAATGTGAAAAGTGATTGGAATTGAATCAAATTGAATTGAATGTGATTATTTGAAATGTATATTGATTGAAAAGTAATTAGTGATTTTAAATTTGATTGGACAATAAATTAAAAAAATAAAATATGAATTGAATAAAAATAAATTAAATTATGAATATGTGTAAATATGTGAATTGTGTATTGATTGAAAAGTGGTTGGAATTGAATCGAAGTATGATTATATGTGAATATCTGAAATATGTATTGATATTGAATTGTATACTGATTAGAAAGTGGAAAAGTGAATTTGAATTGAATTGAATTGAATTGAATTGAATGGAATGGAATTATGATTAATTGAAATGTGTATTGGTTGGATATTGAAATATGAGAAATTGTGATTAAATTGAAAGCGAATTTGAAATAGAAAAATGATTTGAATACCCTATTAACTAGTCGGACTGAGTCGGATATAGTTGGCATGCCATAGGATTTGGAAGTGTTCAGCCACTGAGTGTCATACTGGTGTGTTTGGCTGGAATCCGTATATCCGCCAAAGTCCGAGTCTTGTTAATAGGGGTAAATATGAATATTAAGTAAAATTGAAATAAGAATTAAATTCCCTATTAACTTGTCGGGCTAGTCGGATATAATTGGCATGCCATAGGATTGGAAGAGTACGGGATTTATCGACTTTACCGATCGGGCACTTTATGTGCCGTATTTTAGGCACTTATGTGCTAGTTACTGTTACCGCTACTGCTAATGTTACCGATTTGGCACTTTGTGTGTCGAATATTGTTACTGCTACTGTTACCGATTCGGCACTTTGTGTGTCGAATATTGCTACTGTTACCGTTACTGATTCAGCACTTTGTGTGTTGAATACTATTACCGTTGCTATTACTGTTACTGCTACTATTACTGATTACTATTTTGGTACTATGTACCGTTTTAGGCACAATGTGCCGTACTGGTGTGTTTGGGTTAGAATCCGTGTATCCGTCAAAGTCCGGATTGTTAATAGGGTGAATAACTGAAATGAGAAAAGTAAATAAATTTAATTGATCGTACTATTAAAAAAAATATGAGAAAGAAATTATGAGTTGAATTCTCAATTGAAATGAAATGTGAGATTTGGAGCTTGACCTTAAGGTTCATGAATTTGCTAAAATATCGAATTATTGATATTGAAATCAGTTGAATAAATGAAATAAGAAAATCAAATGAATTTAAATGATTGAACTATTGAAAGTATGAAAAAGTGGAATTATGAATTGAAATGTAAATTGAAATTGAGATATGAGATTGAAAGCTTGAACCAAAGGTTCATGAATTGATTAAAGATAATATAGATGATATATAATGTCATTTGATGAAAGACTATTGTTGAGATATGAAATTAAAGCATAAATTAACACATATGACTTATATTGTTACATGTTTGATGTCTATTATTTATTATAGTTTTTATAATTTGAATTATGGTAATACCACTAAGTATAGACATACTCAGCGTACGATTATATTAATATAATTTAATTATTTATTATTAAATGTTAAATTTAAATTATGTATATGGTAAGAGAAGTATGAGGTAGTGTTATTGTTGAATTGAATGGAAATTAAATTGAGTTATGAATGAATTAAAAGTGAAATTGGAATTAGAAAGTGATATATGAAGTACATGATAAAGATTATTAGTGAATTTTGAAATATACTACATGTATTAAAGAAAGAGAAGATATGAACATACAGGTTATTAACACAATGATTAAATTGTAAAGTATGTAAAAACATTATGTTAAAAGTGTAAAAGTGATATGCGTGCATAATGTAATTTGCCCAAGTAGATGAGATTAGATCTTCTAAGATATTAGTGGTATACCATTAAGAGACTTTAGCGCATCATCCGATAATAGCACGTTGGTACTCACCAAGTGCTCTCTGATTAATAGTGCATAATAATACACTTCTATATTTGTTCCGTATATCCTAAGTGTTCTGTTTAGTCTATTGGGCCTCTTATAAAAAGGTAAGCAATTTTCGTTATAAAGTATGTTCGCAATATTTAATTAAAAATAAATTGCGAAATGAAAGGATAGGGAATGGATATAAATGATAAACTAGAAAAATATGTGCACAAAGGAGTAATAGAATTATGGAAATAATGAAGTTCATGATCAAAAGAAAACAAGGAACTTTCGAGGACGAAATGTTTTTTAAGGGGGAGAGAAATGTAACACCCTGAAAATTTCTACAGTAAGATATTATCTTTAATATAGTAAAATACGGAAATAAAGTGACAAGAAGAGTAAAAATTGAGTTGTCACTGGGAAGTATATTATGACATATTGATTCAAGAAAGGACAAAATTGTAAAAGTGAGAAAAGTTTTGCGGCCCAAGAGTAAATACTTAAAATTTGAGGGATTAAAGTGTAAATATGAAAATTTGAAGGACTAATAGTGCAAATATTTTAAGGGTGGAATGATCTAGAAACCAAGGAAAATTGATGAATTAGGACCAAATTGAATAGGTGAAGAATTATGAGGGACTAAATTGCAATTTTACCAAATTAAATGATGACTCAAGAATGGAATTTTAAAAGATCACTAAGGGCAAAATGGTCAATTGGAAGAGAGAGAAATCTAGAGACAATGATGATGTTGGAGATATTTTAGATAAATTAAATAAATAAATATTAGTTTATTAATACTTTAAATTAATTTTTAAATGATATTTTATTATTTTATTATTATTTTATTTAGTATATATGAGGAAAGAAAGATGAAGAATTATCATCTTTTCTTTCCCATGCAAACCAACGTGAGAGATGAAGAAGAAAATAAGTTTTCTTTCTTTACAATTTAGTCCTTCCACCAAAAAATTAATTATTTTCACCTAAAAATTGAAAGAATTTCCATAGCCATCAAGAGAGAAAGATAGCAAGGAGATGATGGGGAGTAAGAATATCAGGTTGGATTCAAGAAATAGAAGCTGGAGGAGAGAGAAAAATCAAGTTAAAGATTGAAGTCAATAAGAAAAGGTAAGAATATCAAGGTTTCAATATATTTTTAAGTCTTCTTATTGAAATAGAAGCTGGAGGAGAGAGAAAAATCAAGTTAACTTTCTCTTATTTTCTCTTCACTAACATGGCAAGAACATAAGACCATATATAAGAAAACTCTAAATCAACATCAATTCCATGCTTTTTCAATAAGAAAGTAATGAAAAATAGTGTAAAGAAAGAAAATAAGGGTGTTATAAACATGGTAAATAATACCTTGCACTAAAATAGTTTTGGATAGCAGCAATAGTATAAATTTGAAAAATCACCAAAAATTGCGGGTAGAAGTTAAATAAAATATGAAATTAAATCTTATTGAGTCTAGTTTCTTATAAAATAAACGGTGTAAGAAATGAAATTTTAAATTGTGAGATATAGTAAATTTTGTGAGATAAAGTCAGAATGATTTCGGGTTCCTCTGTTCTGAATTTGGAAAATCATCAAAAATTGGATAAAAATAATTATGGGCTTAATTTTATATGATTAGAATTATGAATGAGTCTATTGTCAATAGAAATAAATGGGAACATCATTTGAATTCTGTACAATGAGATAATTAATTTTTAGTTAAGAAGGGTCAGAATTGTCAGACAGTAGAATAAGGGTGAATATAATGAATAAACTGTACTTATTGGATAAATAAAAAATTCTGAAAATTTTATGGTAAGAAGATACATAAGTCTAGTTTCATGGAAAATTAGCGGATCTTAATTTCGAGTTCTGTAGCTCAAGGTATAAATAATTTAGTGACTATGACGCAAATGGACAGTTTTAAATATACATATAAGTAAATAGTGAAATTATTGATATTGTTATTTGAAGCATGTTATATAAATTAAGGATGTGGAATGGAGAGGAGGAGGAGGAAGATATGTATGAATACTCATCTAGCATGGCTAATTTGCATGTTTTAGGCTCAGGGACTAAATTGAATAAAAGTAAAACTTTATGGGTAATTTTGTAAAAATGTTAGAAATGACCAATTTGCATGAAATGTATTATTTTGTTATTTAAAATTAAAAAATTGAATGAAATTATTAATTTAGCTCAAGATCGGGGAAAAGACATGTTTTAAGGATTAAATTGAAAATTATTGAAATTATGAAAAATTCTGATATTTTATAGAATTCATGGGTTGTTATCAATTTGTTTGAGAATAACAGCTGGAAATAAGGACTAAATTGCAAGAATTTTATTTTTTTAGCCTAAGGATGAAATCGTCATTAATTTAAAAGTTTAGGGGTAAAATGGTAATTTTCTTTAGAGCATCAATTGAATGTATTAGAACATGAAATAAATGAAAACGACGATCAAATTTCTTTATAAAGATCCGGATGACTCAAATACGAGACTTGAATATGGAAAAAAAATATCGGATTAATGAAATTATAAACATGAACAAGTAACGAGGTAAGTTAGTGTAACTTGAATTGTATTTTTAAATGCATGAGATATCGATATAATGAATTACCTGATTTATATTTATGAAGAAATGGCAAGAGAATGATATTTATCATGACATGTAAACAGGTAATTATCTTTGATACGTTGATACAAGGAAATTAATTAAATTGAGACGAGTAATAAAATCAAGTATAACATATTGAGAAAAATAAGTACGTTAATATGTTTGATTTTAATTGGTTCCAAATATGAACGTTAGATGAAATGAAATATCTGATAAATAAATCGGTAACTCCGGTAATGCTCTGTTACTCTATTCCGGTGACGTTTTCGGGTTAGGGGCGTTACATGACATTATAGCTCGGACGAGCATCATGTGAAAAGCCTTCTCGAGCATTCCTGTTATATGGTTCTTGCAAACATCCTAACGGTAGTGATCCTGCATATGTTACGCACTACTGTAGCTCTTTGTGAGCAACCTGTTGCATGATTCGATCTGTTGCGATCTAGCATTTATTATGGACACAAACAAAACTCTTCGTGAGCGTCCTGTTACATGATTTGATCGGTTGCGGTCTAGCATTTATTCCAAACACAAACGCAACTTTTCGTGAGTGTCCTGATATAAGCTCTTATGAGCTTCTTGACATGGCTCGCTTGAACTTCCTGACATGGCTTGCTTGAACTTTCTGTTATGCTATCCGGAGCTCCTGTTACATAGATCTTTGTGAGCATTTCTAATAGGCTCTTTGTGAGCTTCCTTATTAAAAGTTCTTTGTAAACTTCCTATTCTAAACTCTTAAGAGTTTCCTGTTTAGCCCGGGTAAACATCCCATCACATGGCTCATCTGAGCATCCTGATATATGGCTCGAGAGTGTGCTTCCTGATTATGTGCCCTTATAGGTACCCCTGAATATGAATTGACAAATTACAGTTTTGTACACTTTAGGTGTACTACATGTGTATCCATTAATATTTGAAATAAATTCAACGAGTAAAAATCTTGATATGAGCCAATGAAAATTTGAGATTAATTATTACAAGCACATACTTAAATTACATGGACATGAATTATATATGATATTTAAATACTTAATGTGGAAAGAATGCACATATGGAAAAAGGACTATTACTATTGAGCTCATACAAGCTTATTGATATTTGTAAGAAATATATATATGACTAACATGTTTTGTACATGCTACATGGATACATTATGAGATAAGTATTTGAATATATAAATAATATCACTTGATATTGAGGCATGATGTACTTGATACTTGAATGTGGAACATACTTGATGACTTTGTTTATCCATGAAATATTGAAATATGTGATGAATATAAATGTGAATAAATCTTGTCTGAAGAGAGTATAAATTCATAATTATGAACTATTATATGGTATACGGTGACTAACATGGTTGATTAGGATATGTGTTTAGGCACTTGGTCAACACGTGTTGGGAAGGAATTATAGGTTTCCCTTATGTATATAAAATAGTGGTAAATTAAATTCCCAATTATACGAACTTTACTAAGCTTAAAAGCTTACTTTGTTTTAATTTCCCTGTTTTAGAGGAATTCAAAAGCTCGTTGGGTTGGAAGCTTGGCGAAGATATTGCTCACTATCCATCGGCCTAGTCAGTAAATGGTAAATTAATTCTGGTTATAATGTTGGCATGTAGGTTTATTAGCCATTGGAATGGCTAATATTTGATGTATTTTGGTATGCATAAACATGGCATTTTGTTTGTTGATATGTATTAACATGGTAAATTGATGGTAAGATTATAAAAATGTAGATGGATAAGTTAAGGTAATATGTTTGGCATAAGTTGCAAACAAGTGAACTTGATTAATATGGTAAGTTTGGATACTAAGTTATATGTAGTAAAATGACATGCTTAAAACTTGGTTTTGGTTTCTTTTGAGTGCCTTGATATAGTTTGTTAGTGTCTAAAATGTTAGACAAAGTTGATGGTAAATTTGGGTGAGAAAAGTGGCCTGAAAATGGCTTATTTTTCATCCACGCGGGTAGAGACACGGGTGTAAGTCTGGCCGTGTGACCCAAGTCAGAGAGTTACATGGGTAAGGACACGGGTAGGGACACGACTGTATGCCACACATCGAATGCCCACATGATATGGAATACGGATGTGTCATTGTCTATGTGAGCCACACAGCCTGGCCACACGGGTGTGTGTCCCCTATACCTAAGAAAAATTTTGAGATTTCGTGAAAAATTCTGTGATCCCAGTTTAGTCCCAACTCGATTCTAATATGAATTTTGGGCCTTTAGGACCCATGTGAGGGACATTATGATTGGTTTTCAGAAATGAATAGTAAATGACATGAATTAACTGTAATTGAACTGTAAACTCCCGCAATGCTCCATAATCCTGTTCCGACGACAGATACGGGTTAGGGGTGTTACACGAAATATGGTAAAGATTTTGCATGTGTAATGATAATATGTGTGAGGTACTGTTTGCATAAGAAGTTAAATGGTAAGTATGCATGTGAAATCTGATATGAAAAAGTAAGAATTGGTCAAGTATGTGAATAAATCTAGGTAAGTAACTTCTGAGTAAAACATCCCTTTATGATGCCTTTGGTAGGGAAATTATATTGCTAACTAGACTGACAGATCATGATATGAAGGTATGTCTAATTCCATGTGAGAGAAACCCATGAAACCTTTTTTGAAAGTCCCTTGGGACGGTAAACACGTGATTCTATGTGTTGCCCCATGACACTGACTGTGAAAGTCCATCGGGACAATAAAAACATGATTCTATGTGCTGCCTGTGTGGCATGATCTGCTAAGCCTTAGTGGCGTGTTCTATGTTGCCTTATTTTCAAATTCTGAAACTTCTATGTGATGTATTTGGGGATACCTATGTGGTAGAATTTGGTTATCCACCATTGTGGTAGGATCTGGGTAAGTTATGAGATTTCTTCGATAGATAATTCTGTAATAACGATCTGATACGTCTGAAGTTAACTTGGTTTGGTTAGTCTTGTGATGAAATTGAGTAAGTCTTAAGGGATGTTTCCTGAAAGTAAGTATGTATCTATATTTCTAAAGAGCCATAGTAGTTTGCCAATATACTATATTACCTTATTTTCAAATTCTGAAACTTCTATGTGATGTATTCGGGGATACCTACGTGGTAGAATTTGGTTATCCACCATTGTGGTAAGATCTGGGTAAGTTATGAGATTTCTTCGATAGATAATTCTGTAATAAGGATCTGATACGTCTGAAGTTAACTTGGTTTGGTTAGTCTTGTGATGAAATCGAATAAGTCTTAAGGGATGTTTCCTGAAAGTATGTATGTATCTATAGTTCTAAAGAGCCATAGTAGTTTGCCAATATAAGAAATAGGTGTATTCATAGTTATAAAAGGTATAAGTGTTCGTTAGTCTAAATTCATTTACGCTATGTAGAGTCAAAATCTAAGCTCTCTAGTATCTACCGTATCTGAATAGTATAATGTCTAGTTCTATGGTTAATTGGAATTTGAGTTGTTTGTCAATTTGGGCATTATGTGTTATGAAAAATAGACGTTTGGAATTCTTCTGAATGATCTGAAATGTTTCATCATCAATATAAGTTTGTTTTAGTTTGAATTAGTATACGATCTGACTGGTAGTCTAATAGTTATCAAACTCTGTAACACCCCTAACCCGTATCTGTCGTCAGAGTAGGGTTACGAGGTATTACCGATCAATTTACAACATATAGCATACATTTATCAAACATAACGCATTCATTCTTATAAATCATTCAACACAATCACATTGTCCCTTAGAAGGGCCTATGAGGCCTTAAACATGCTTCAGAAGTGGTTCGAGACTAAACTGATAACATATGAAAATTTTGGAAACTTAGAAAAATTTTCAACCTTACAGAGGTCACACGCCCGTGTGAACAGGCCATGTGCCTCACACGGCTCCAGACACACCCGTGTCTCAGGCCGTGTGGAAACAGGGCATACATACTGACTTAGGTCACACGCCCGTGTGTCTAGCCCATGTGCCCTTCGAAGTGGCCATACACGCCCGTTTGCCAGGCCGTGTGCTAAGTCGTGCCAAAACTATATGGTATGTTGACCTATGTAACACGACCAAGTCAAACGCCCGTGTGCTAGGCCGTGTGCCAATTATGGAGTATACTGACTTGTACCACATGGCCAGTCACACGTCCGTGTGTGAGACTGTGTGGAGCATACTGACTTCAATTCAATTTCATCACCAAGGGGCACACGGCCGTGTAACATGACCGTGTGTCACACACGGTTGAGACACACGCCCGCGTCTCTACTCGCGTGGAAAAAAATAGGCCATTTGCAAGGCCAATTTGCCACCCTTATTCATGCTCACCTAAACAACCAAAATGGTACCATTTCATCATACAATTAGGCAGCCAAAATCATCAACCAAATGCACAATTCATGCCATTATAATTTCATCTATTCCAAATTTCAAATCACTACCATTTACTTAACCAAATACATGCCAAAACAATATCAGTCTATATAGTTCATTGACCATAATTCACACTCACATAACTTTCTTATAAGTAACCACACAACATCTAAAATCATACCTCATCAAGGTATTTCTCAAGCATTTTATACTCCACAAATCAATTAACCATTTGAACAACTATAAAACTATAACTACATTTATACCAAACATACCAAAATAAGTCATCACTCATGGCTATATATATAAACCAAAACATATACAATTTACAAGCCAAATCTCATGGCTATAATCACAACGAAAATACCACAACTAGCCTATACATGCCATATGCCAAAAATGTATAATCCAAAAGTACCAAGTTTGATGTTTGATAGTGTGATAATGTTCCAGATGACTCCCGGATCCGAGCTAACCTTGATTCACTATAACACATAGAAAAATAACACAAAGTAAGCTTCATAGCTTAGTAAGCTCATATGATAGAAACTTAACTAATCACAAGTACAACATTCATCAATCTAAACATATTACAATGTACTTTATGATTACTAACAAACCTTTCAACTGCTTATTCATAAGCTTATATACAAGCTTTGTAACTTCTTCGAGTTCAAGCTCATAACATATATGTACATACTTGTACCAACCCATAACAAGTTCATACATACACGAAATGCCGTTGAATACTCAATGTCTCACACATTAAGTGCCATACTCAATATCTCGCACACTAAGTGCTGTACGTAGCCGAAGCTATCTCAAATCTCACACTAAGCGCTATTTATAGTAGAAGCTATGTCGAATCGCACACTAAGTGTCATATATAGCCAGAGCTATGTTGTATCGCACACTAAGTGCCACAAATAATTGATTTGTCGTCGAACATATCTGCAGTCCCATATATACAATTTATGCAATATCCAAGCACTAAAGCATAATTATTACAATTCTTATTACATACGAACTTACCTCGGATGTGAAAACATCAAATCGAGTTGACTAGTCGATAACTTTCATTTTTCTCCGATCCTAATCTGAATTTCGTTTTTCTTGATCTTAATCAAGCTAAGAGTTGTCCAAACATCTCAAACCCTAAAATGGCTTTCTTCTTCCTTTTATTTTCAGTTGGAAACATGATAATATGAACAAAATTTCCTTTTGTTTTATTAATATTAACATTATTTATCAAATACCAAAATTAACCTTAATTAAAAACCACCAAATTTCATGATATTATGCCCATTATTGTCCACTCAATTTAATTATGGTCTAATTAAAACATAAGAACCTCTACTTTAATGATCCATAGTTATTTAATACTTTTAACTAATAGAACTCAAGTTGTACGCTTTATGTGATTTGATCTTTTTTCTCGAATTAAGCATTCAAACATTAAAATTTCTTTACGAAACTTTCACGTAATTAATCTATCATGCCGTAAACCTTATTAAAATAATAAAATAAATAGTTTGACCTTGGATTTGTGGTCTCAAAACCACTGTTTCAATTTGACTAAAAATGAGTTGTTACAACTCTCCCCCCTTAGGGATTTTCGTCCCCGAAAATCTTACTAATAAATAGGTTTGGGTATTATTTTCTCATAGCATCATCGGGTTCCTATGTAGATTCTTCAACCCCGTGTCAATGCCATAATACTTTCACTAACGCTATTCTCTTATCGCTCAGCTCTTTGATCTCGCGAGCTAAAATTTGAATCGGTTCTTTAGCATATGGCATATCAGACTGAATTTCAACCTCGATCGGGGAAATAGCATGTGAAGGGTCAGATCGGTATCGTCAAAGCATCGATACATGAAATACACTATGTATTTCTTCTAACTCAGATGGTAAAGATAGTTGATATGCCATTGGTCCCACTCGCTCAGTAATCTCATAAGGTCCGATGAATCGTAGACTCAATTTCCCTTTCCAACCAAACCGTAATATCTTTTTCCACAACGACAATTTTAAAAACACTTTATCCCCAATCCGGAACTCAACATATTTTCGCTTAAAATCTGCGTATGATTTCTGTCGATCCAAAGCTGCTTTCAAACTATCGTGAATTACCTTTACTTTTTCTTCAGTCTCTTTGATCAGATCAACCCCGTGAATCTTATTTTCCCTGAGCTCACTCCAGTACAATGGTGTTCGACATTTACGACTGTATAGAGCTTCGTACGGTGCCATCTTTATACTAGATTGGAAGTTATTATTGTAAGCAAATTCAATCAGCGGTAGATATTTCTCCCAGCTACCTTCAAACTCAAGAATGCAATAACGCAACATATCCTCAAGTATCTGAATAACTCGTTTGGATTGACCATCCATTTGTGGGTGAAACGTAGTGGTAAAATGCAGCTTTGAACGCAAAGCTTCTTGCAATTTCTTCCAAAATCGCGAAGTAAATCTTAGATCTCTATCTGAAACAATAGATAGGGGAACACCATGTAATCTTACAATTTCAGAAATATACAACTCAGCTAGTTTATCAAGTGAGAAATCTGTACGTACCGGAATGAAATGAGCTGATTTCGTCAATTTGTCAATAATAACCCAGATTGCATCTTTCTTTTTCGGAGATAAGGGCAAACCTGACGGCACTTGATGCTATAATAAACCTATCCAATTAGGAATCATAATAGGTTGTAATAAACCTGACGGCACTTGATGCTCAGCTTTAACTTGCTAACAAATCAAACATTTCGAAACAAATTCTGAGATATCTCGTTTCATACTGTGCCACCAATAAAACAGTGCTATAGTGAATCGTTATATATTTCCATGCTTCCAGGATGTACTAATAAACAACTACTGTGTGCTACATTTAGAATATTTCGAATGAGTTCAGAATTTCTTGGTACACATATTCTATCATGAAACATCAAACAATCATAGGCCCTATTTGAAACTCTGAATCAAAAGTCGACTTACACTGAGCTCGTTTTGCTTGCAATTCATTATCAAATTTTTTAGCCTTACAAATCTGTTGTAGAAATAATGGTTTCGCTTTCAAATCAGCTACTATCAAACCATCGTTAGACAAAGCTAACTGTGTGTTCAAAGCACGTAAAGCAAATAAGGACTTTCGACTCAAAGCATCAGCAACTACATTCACTTTCCTTGGTTGATAGTCAATCACTAATTCATAGTCTTTTAGCAATTCTAACCATCACCGCTACCGCAAGTTCAAATCTTTCTGAGTCACCAGATATTTTAACCTTTTGTGGTCGGTATAAATATGGCATTTCTCACCAAACAAGTAATTACACCAAATTTTCAATGCGAACACTATCGCAGCTAACTCTAGATCGTGCGTCGGATAATTCTTTTCGTGCGGGTTCAACTGTCTCGAGGCATAAGCTACAACTTTGCCTTCCTGCATCAAAACACAACCCAGGCCATTTAACGATGCATCACTGAAAACTACGAATTCTTTACCAGACTCAGGCTAAACTAACACTGGTGCCTCTGTCAATAATGCTTTCAACTATTCGAAGCTCTGTTGACACTTTTCTGACCACTCAAATTTAACATCTTTTTGAAGCAATCTTGTCATTGGAGTTGCAATCATCGAGAAGCCTTTTACAAATCGTCTATAATAGCCAGCTAGTCCTAGAAAACTACAGACTTCAGATACATTTCTTGGAGGCTTTTAATCTATAATCGCAGAAATTTTACTCGGGTCAACTCGGATACCCGTGGCTGAAACTATATGTCCCAGAAAACCAACCTCTCATAGCCAAAATTCATATTTGCTGAACTTTACAAACAACTATTTATCTCTCAAAGTTTGTAACACGATTCTCAAATTCTCGGCATGCTCAGATTCCTCATGAGAGTAAATTAAAATATCATCAATAAACACAACTACGGTTTGATCTAAGTATGGCCAAAAAATCCGGTTCATCAAGTCCATAAAAACAATAGGTGCATTTGTTAGTCCGAAAGGCATAACAAGAAATTCATAGTGTCCGTACCTTGTTCTAAATGTAGTCTTTGGCACATCTGAGTCTTTAACTCTTAACTAGTAATAACCCGATCTCAAATCAATTTTCGAAAACACTGTTGCCCCTTTTAACTAATCAAACAAATCACCTATTTGTGGCAAAGGGTATTTATTCTTGATAGTCACTTTATTGAGCTGTCGATAGTCTATACACATTCGCATCGTGCCATCTTTCTTTTTTACAAATAACACCGGTACACCCTAGGAGAGAAACTCGGTCTAGCAAAACCTCTATCTGTTAATTCTTGCTATTGAGCTTTTAATTCTTTTAACTCTGTCAGAGCCATTCTGTACGGAGCTATCGATATTGGCATTGTTCTCGGTACTAACTCAATACCAAAATCAACCTCTCTAATAGGTGGTAAACCCGGTTACTCTTCGGAAAATTCATCTAGATACTCGCACACAACTAGTACTAATTCAATCATTGTTTCTGTCACTTTCGTATCAAGTACATAAGCAAGAGAAGCTTCACACCCCTTTCTCACAAATCTCTGAGTTAACATAGACAAGATTACAACTGGCAAACTATTTAGATTATCATATTCAATTCTAATAGTCTCATTATTCTGACATTTCAGTTCAATTATCTTTCTTCTACAATTCACTATAGCATCATGCATCGTTAGCCAATCTATATTTGCCTAACAACATCAGCTTCAATTCATCGAATGGCAACAACATCAGATTAGCCGAAAAACAGAAATCTTGATTCATTAATAGACAATTCTTGCAGACTTTGTCAACCAAAACACATTTGCCTAAGGGGTTCGATACTCTAATCACAAATTCAGTATACTCTACAGGCAAAGTCTTACTAGGTACTAAATTCATACATATATAAGAATGAGTTGATCCTAGATCTATCAATGTAATCACATTAGTATCATAGAGAGTGAAAGTACAAGTGATAACATCTGGAGATGATGCCTCCTCCCATGCACGAATAGCATAAGCTCTTGCAGCTACTCGTGCCTCAGACCTCACAATAGAATCTCTCATCACACTTCTACCACTGGATACATTTCCTATATTTCTTGGCGGTCTCCCTCTCATTGTCGTATTACTAGATCTTACATACTGAGATTTATCTTTCTCATTTAGCTGAGGATAATCTCTAATAAAATGGTCTCACGAACCAAAACTGTAACAAGCTCTATTATTATTTTTCATCCAACAATCTCCAAAATGTCATCTTCCATATTGTTAACATTTGGGTCTAACATCTTTCATGTTACCAACACTCGATACCAATGTAGCTTGAGTTTTAGGGCTAGTATATTGCCTTCCACGATCTCTATTAGAATATCCCACTGAAGCTATCGATCGGTTAAAATAGTCTCTGGATTTCTTCAATAAGGACTAATAAAGTTTTCGATCTCTTCCTTATGTCTCTAGCCTCTGATTCAGCTTTCTTCTTTTCTCGACTAAAGTCTTCAGCTTTACAAGCCCATTCAACTAACACAACAAATTCTTTTGAATTTAAAATCTCGATCAGAAGTTTAATATCCTCATTCAGCCCATCACCAAACCGCTTGGACATTATTTCTTCAGTAGACACATATTCACAAGCGTACGTGCTCAACAGTAAAAATTCCCTCTCGTACTCAGTTATAGTCATGTGGCCTTGTTTCAACTCTAAAAAATCTTTATGCTTTTGATCAAGGAATCGTTGACTTATACATTTCTTTCGGAACTCTGTTTGAAAGAATTCCCAAGTCACTCATTCTCTCGGTACTACAGACACCAAGGTATTCCACTACTGATATGCGGTATCTCTCAAAAGGGATATAACACACTTTAAACATTCAGCTGGTGTGCAAGAAAGTCCATCAAATACTCGAATTGTATTTTAAAGCTACAACTCGACTCTCTCAGGGTCATCATCAATATTAGCTCTAAACTCTTCAGCTCTTGTTTGCAGATATTGTCAACAGGAGGATTATTTAATCTTAAAAGCTCAACTCCTTGATAAGCTCTGAGTACGGGTTGGGGATTAAGAGGGGGTGGAGGTTGTTGAGCAGTCGGGTTTGTTCGAATATATTAAGTGAACCATTCCTTCATCATTTGGAAGAAGGCTTCTTCAGCCTCTCCTCCTTGGCTACCCCTCATGGTCCTAGAATTAGATAGCGCTATCCTCTATGCGGAAGCAGGTGCATTACTCTCAAACTCATTGGTTTAGCTCGATTGGGATCCATTACTATATGAAAACACAGTTTAAAACATCAAGATTCATCACACTATCTCAGTTTATATATATGGCATATATAGCTAGATTCATATACACTACGTTAGTCCTAGAATCGACTAAACTGTAGCTCTGATCCAATAAAATGTAACACCCCTAACCCGTATCTATCGTTAGAGTAGGGTTATGAGGTATTATCGATCAATTTACAATATATAGTATACATTTTTCAAACATAAAGCATTTATTCTCATAAATCATTCAACACAATCACATTGTCCTTTATAAGGTCCTACGATGCCTTAAACATGCTTCAAAAGTGGTTTAGGACTAAACCGATAACATATGAAAATTTTGGAAACTTAGAAAAATTTTCAACCTTACAAGGGTCACACGCCCGTGTGAACAGATCGTGTGCCTCACACGACTCCAAACACACCCATGTCTCAGGCCATGTAGAAACAGGGCATACATACTGACTTGGGTCACACACCCGTGTGTCTAGCCCATGTGCCTTTTGAAGTGGCCACACATGCCCATGTGTCAAGTCATGTGCTAGGCCGTGCAAAAACTATAGGGTATACTGACTTATGCAACACGGCCAAGTCACACGCCCGTGTGCTACGCCGTGTGCCAATTAGGGAGTATACTGACTTGTACCACACGGTCAATGATACGCCCGTGTGTGAGACCGTGTGAAGCATACTGACTTCAATTCAATTTCATCACCAGGGGACACACGGCTGTGTAACATGACTATATGTCACACACGGTGTAATGCCCCGAATTTTAGGCCTGGAAGTTTTGAGATCTAGTGGTTGGATCGCAGGGAAGGCCGCACATATGTGCTTAGTTGTGCAATGTAGTGTCAAAATGGGCCTTCTGGTCTGGGGGATAAGAGACTGTTAGTTAACTTTGAGGTTTGAGGTTCAAGTCTTTGGGTGCGCGAGTTATTTTATTTTTGATTTGTTTTAGTTAAATATTTATTTATTTATTTATTTTTATGCCTATTGTTATTTGGAGGATGTTTTTGCGGGGGATTGGTATTTTATTTTCTCTTCTCTTTTCAACGTTTAGGGTTCTTTTTCTTCTTCATTGTTTTTCTGCCTTTCTACTATTTTCTAAATATACTCAAATTCAGTATGGCTTGTGGACTTTTGGAATTTTGCTCCTCTTTCGTCTTCTTCATTATCGAAACAGGTGTGGGACTCAACTCTGACTAATCTACCATTCTGATGTTTTGCAAATCTTGTTTCGGCTTTCCGTGAGAGTGCTTGGATTCTCTAGTTTTAGAGTTTTGATGGCTGAAAGGGAGTGTGATACTCTGTTTTCTGATGTGTTTTTGATAGTACTAAAGTAGAAGGACGGTTTCGTGGCCGATGTGGTGTTTTCGGGGCTGTTCAAGGGTGGTTTCGTGACTACCCCAACGGCTATACGGGCGTGTGTCGAGGCACATGACTGTGTGGATTTAGGGATTAGGGTTTTAGGCTAATTTAGGGATTTTTATCGGAAACCACACGAGCGTGTCCCCTAGGGCACACGGGCGTGTGAGTTTGGCAATTAGAGATTTGAGATTTGGGGTCACACGGCCTGGCCGTACGGCCGTATGACTTATTTGGGAATTTTAAGGTTCTCACACAGGCGTGTGTTTCGGGACACACGGCCGTGTAACCAATTTGGGGCCTAGGGATATCACACAACTCGTATGATATAAACTTTACTAATCACAAATACAACATTCATCAATCTAAACATATTATAATGTACTTTGTGATTGCTAACAAAGCTTTCAACCGCTTATTCATAAGCTTATATACAAACTTTGTAACTTCTCCGAGTTTAAGCTCATAACATACATGTACATACCTGTACCAGTCCATAACAAGTTCATACATACATGAAATGCCGTTGAATGCTCAATGTCTCGCACACTAAGTGTCATACTTGATATCTTGCAACTAAGTGTCGTACATAGATTAAACTATCTCAAATTGCACACTAAATGCCATATATAGCCGAAGCTATGTCGAATCTCACATTAAGTGCCATATATAGTCAAAGCTATGTTGTATCGCACACTAAGTGCCACAAATAATCGATTTGTCGCCAAACATATCTGTAGTCCTGTATATACAATTTATGCAACATCAAAGCACTAAAGCATAATTATTACAATGCTTATTACATATGAACTTACCTCGGATGTGAAAATAGCAAATTGAGTTGATTAGTTGATAACTTTCGTTTTTCCCCGATCCTGATCCAAATTTTATTTTTCTTGATCTTAATCAAGCTAAGAGTTGGTCGGATATCTCAAGCCCTAAAATGGCTTTCTTCTTCCTTTTATTTTCGGTTGGAAAGATGATAATATGAACAAAATTTCCTTTTGTTTTATTCACATTAACATTGTTTATCAAATACCAAAATTAACCTTAATTAAAAACCACCAAATTTCATGATATTATTATAGTCCACTCAATTTAATTATGGTCTAATTACAACATAAGGACCTCTACTTTAATGGTCCATAGCTATTTAATACTTTTAACTAATAGAACTCAAGTTTTACGCTTTATGCAATTTGATCCTTTTTCTCGAATTAAGATTCAAACAATAAAATTTCTTTACGAAACATTCACGTAATTAATATATCATGTTGTAAACCTTATTAAAATAATAAAATAAATATTTTGACATCAGATTTGTGGTCCCAAAACCACTACTTCGATTTGACTAAAAATGGGCTGTTACAAACTCAGTACGGGAATCTGCCAAATGTAAGATCAGTTAGTAAGTATCTGCTAAGGAATAGTTTCTGTGAACAACCATTCTGGGGAAAAATGTTAAAAAAATGTTTGTTTGAAGAGGAAATCCATTGAAAGTGGGCTCTGTATAGATATTCTTTTAAGAAGTACCTTCGTTGTTCTAAGAGAAAAGAATATATATATATCGTCTTGTAAGATCTGGAGTTAGCCATGGTGTCAAGTAAGAGTTGATACATTAAGTATGGTAGTTGGAGTATAAGTATATTTTTGATATTATGAATGTATCCACCAAAGACAGAGTGGTAATCCAAAATCTTGCACATGAGGAATTGAACTAGAAATGCTCCAAGGTATTATGTATTAAAAGTTACTAAGTTGGCATTAACTTACAAGTGTTGTTTATGTTTCAAGTTATGTTGTGAGAGTGAGTACGCTATGAGGGACCTAGCCATGAATGTGCCAAGAATATGACGAGTTTGGGTTATTATGCATACAAAAGACATCTTAGGAGTATGGCGTATAGTATACCACCCCTTAAAAAGTGTAACACCCCAAACCCAACCTAGACGTTATGGCCGAATCTGGCGACGTCACATGAGAGTGTTTTTAGAAAATCTTAACAAGTTAAAATTCGTTCAACTCATTATCATTACTTAAGTCGTGAAATCTTCAAACCGATTATTAGGTAAACATATTTCATTATCGCGGAAGCTAAAACATCATTAACTCAGTAATCAATAACTTAATAAGTTAAAATCCCAAAATAAACTTAAAAATAGTTCAAGTTCAAAGACATTTTAATCCCAAAATAAATATTTAAAATAAAGAAGGCAAATAGAATGTTACTCAAAAATCCATAAATGTCCAACAGTGGTCACCATCGAGCCCTCCGTCGCACCGATCCATCTACTGCTGAGGATTACCTGACAGACAAATAAACAAAAGGGGTGAGTTTTCGCAAACTCAGTGTGTACATCCCCAGTATACACACAAACAAATAACAGATTACAGTTATTCAGCCTTAGCCATACAGATATCGCATGCATAAAAAATCAGATATCAGAAAACATGCCCACCAACCCTGCACACCATCTCCGTCCAACCCAACACACCATGTGGGGATAGAATCGACCCGCCTAACCCTACATACCATGTATGGGGATATAATCAACTCATCCAACCCTACACACCAAAAGGTATCGTAAAATAGCATATATTAGATATATGAAGCGTAGCTGCCAGATAATAGGCTAATCGCCTCTCAGACTTCCTTCTCTTCACAACAATCCCAACCCAATGCAATGCAACATACATATCATGACATGCTTATATGCAGATAACAGATCTTATTAGTGTCATGGCAGAACAGATATACAAAATGTAAACAGACACACATGTTTATAATAACATGCTTTTACATACAATTCAGTAATCAATCAGAGTATGGGGTTTAAGTAATTCTTACCGCCCCTACAGTCAGGTCACAGTCGACTTAGACGACTTGTGCAACCTTACAGAGCATTTCAAACAAATTGGGCTCACACACCCGTGTGTCCTGCCCTTGTGGGCCCACACCTCGTGTGGCTCACACGGCCCAACTTGACTTTGCCCGTGTGGATCACACGGCCTGGCCCAAAGTCCCACACGCCCGTGTGGTTCACCTGTGCGACTCACACGCTCGTACGGCCTACATGGTCCAATTGGTCAAGCCCGTACCTCGTACACGGCCTCGCCAGCCTCACACGCCCATGTCTGTCGCGCCCATATGGCGCACGCATTGCCTGGCTCGTCAATGACATGCCTGTGTCTCACGACGCAGGCTACCACACCGGCAGAGCATACTCCCGTGTGGCGTCGACAAGCCACTTTTTGGCTTTTGCTGAAACTCGTTTTCTACGCGATCAGAGTATAGAAACTCGTTTTCTACGTGATCAGAGTATACACCTAGTTCATTTCCGCTACTAATTCACCCACGAGCACTCCAAAGCCTAAACTCGACAATACTGAACCCAAAATCAATCACTTAAATCGGCATCCTTAAGAATCATCAAATCCCGTAAGAGAGATCTACTTACCTTCAATGAAGAATGGTGTTTCCTTTCGGTTTAGAACTCGATTACTGATCTACAAATCCTTGAATATCCCCTAAACAGCAAACAAAAATCCTCTTAAACGATCTCCAAAGAAAATCACGCAACTTGATAAAGCAATATTTACCAAATCAATAGAACTGCTAGCGATAAGCCTAAGCTTATCGAAAAAGAAGAAAAACGAAGGGAAGAAAGAAAAAGAGAAGGGAATTTTCGACATCAAGGGGTTTTGGGAAAAAGAAAACGGCAGAGAGCAAGAACTTTTGTTAAAAAGAAGGGAATAAGCCTTAATTATCCCTGAACCCCAATTTAGATATCTGATAAAGCCTAACCCTTAGCCAAATCTTACAGCAAAAATAATCCCAACGCTACTGCAGGGAATCGAACTCTAGACCTCTAACACACTAACACACATCTTAACCACTAAACTAGCAGGCTCATTCTGTTAGGTTTTTACTAACAATTCCTTATAAGCCCACTGACCTAAAGTCAGGCTTTACTCAAATAAAACCCAAAATTTGGCCCAAGTTAAAGCTTGAACTTAGTACCTCCCAAGCACACCCCAGAGCATATAACCACTTAAACTAACACATTTAAAGCCAAAAATAACACAGACCCAGTTGTTCAATTATTTCCATGTTCAACAATTACAAAAGCCGAAATTAAAGAAATTTGGGGTGTTACAATTCTACCCCCTTAAAGAAAATTCGTCCTCGAATTTTACCTGATCAGAAAAGGTAAGGATGCTGGTGACGCATTGAATCCTCTGGCTCCCAAATAGCCTTCTCAGTGCTATGATTCCGCCACAGCACCTTCACCAAGGGAATGGATTTCCTACACAGAACCTTGATGTCGCGGTCCAAAATCTAAACTGGCTCCTCCTCGAACGTCAGATCTGGTCTAACCTCAATCTCCTCCACAGGCATAATATGCGTAGGATTAGAGCGGTAACGTCTCAACATTGAGACATGGAACACGTCATGAATACGATCCAACTCTAGAGATAGCTCCAACTGATATGCGACTGACCCCACTCACTTCAGAATCTTGTATGGCCCAAT
The DNA here is from genome assembly GCF_007990345.1 of Gossypium hirsutum. Classification (NCBI taxonomy): domain Eukaryota; kingdom Viridiplantae; phylum Streptophyta; class Magnoliopsida; order Malvales; family Malvaceae; genus Gossypium; species Gossypium hirsutum. The sequence continues at coordinate 39,317,493 of NC_053429.1, forward strand.
AAATCGAGGACTCAGCTTGCCCCTATGACCGAGCCTCAAAACCTTCTTCCATGGCGAGACCTTAAGAAAAACCATGTCTCCCACAGAATACTTAATGTCCTTCCTTTTCAAATCTGTATAGGACTTCTATCTATCAGAAACCGCTTTCAGTCGAACCAGAATCAAGCGAACCTTATCATCAGTCTCTGAAACCAACTCCAGACCCAGAACACGCCACTTACCCAACTCAGTCCACCATAAAGGAGTACGATACTTACGACCATAAAGTGCCTCATACGGTGCCATCTGTATACTAGACTGATAACTGTTGTTGTAAACAAACTCGACCAAAGGCAAGTATTCCTCTCAATTGGCTCGAAAGTCGATAATACAACCCCTCAACATGTCCTCCAGTATCTGAATCACCCTCTCTGACTAACTGTCCGTCTGAGGATAGAAAGTAGTACTGAAGTCAAGACGAGAACCCAAAGCCTCATGAAGCTTTCCCCAAAATCGAGACGTGAAATGAGGATCCCTATCAGAAATGATCAAGACAGGTACCCCATGCAGTCTCACTATCTCAGAAATATATAGCTTGGATAACTTCTGTAGAGAGAAGTCTGTCCTAACAGGGATGAAATGCGCAAACTTGGTCAATTGATCCACGACGACCCAAATAGAATCTTTCTTAGTGGGTGTTAGAGGCAACCCACTAACGAAGTCCATTGTTACTCTCTCCCATTTCCACCGCGATATTTTCACTGGCTGTAGCAAACCCGAAGGTAACTGATGCTCATCCTTAACCTGCTGACAAGTCAAACAACGAGCAACAAAGTTTGTCACCTTACGTTTCAACCCTGGCTACTAGTATAACTCTCGAAAATCCCTATACATTTTGTTGCCCCCAAGATGCATAGCATAAGGGCTACTATGCGCCTCCTTCAGAATCGACAACCTCAAATCCCCATCATTAGGTACTCAAATCCTATCTCGGAACCGTAACACCCCATCACTGTCAATCCTAAAATCAATGGTTGTTCTAGCCTCAACCTGATGGAATCGTAACTCAAGAGACTTATCTCCTAACTGCTTATCCTTAATCTGATTTAACCACGTCGGTTTAACCTGCAACTCAGCCAGTAGACTCCCATCGTCATAAAGACTCAGCCGAGCGAACATCACCCTCAAGTCGGTCATCACCCTATGACTTAACGCATATGCCACCACATTGGCTTTACCAGGGTGATACTCAATACTGCAATCGTAGTCCTTGAGCAGCTCAACCCGCCGACGTTGCCTAAGATTTAACTCCTTCTGAGTGAGGAGATACCTGAGGCTCTTATGATCAGTGTAAATGGTACACTTCTTACCGTATAGATAATGCCTCCAAATCTTCAATGCAAAAACCACTGTAGCCAAGTCCAAATCATGCGTCGGATAATTAGCCTCGTGAGTCTTAAGCTGTTGAGACGCATAGGAAACTACCTTACCGTATTGCATCAAGACGCAACCCAAACCCACATGTGACGCATCACTGTAAACCACGAAGTCCTTACCAGGCTCAAGCTGTATCAGAACTGGAGCCTGAGTCAAAACTGTCTTGAGCTTCATGAAGCTTTCCTGCTGCGCGTCAATCCAAACAAAAGGAACTCCTTTGCGCAACAACTTAGTCAACGACGCTGCGATCAATGAGTACACCTCAACAAAACGTCGATAATACCTTGCCAGCCCCAAAAAACTACAGATTTTTAACACACTCCTCGGCTGTTTCCAATACAACACAGCCTCAATCTGACGAGGATCCACTCGAATCCCCTCAGCAGAAACTACATGACCCAGAAATGTCACTTCCCGAAGCTAGAACTCACACTTATTAAACTTCACATACAACTGTTTCTCCCGAAGAATTTGCAGAACCAGCCACAGATGCCCATCGTGCTCATCCTCCGCCCTAGAGTATACCAAGAAGTCATCAATGAACACCACAAACTGATCTAGGTAGGGTCAGAACACTCGATTCATCAAATCCATGAACACCGCTGGTGCATTAGTCAACCCAAAAGGCATGACTAGAAGCTTGTAATGCCCATAATAAGTCCTAAATGCCGTCTTATGCACATCGGCCTCCTTTACCCTCAACTGATGATAACCTAAACGCAGATCAATTTTAAAAAACATTGAAGCCCCTCTGAACTGATCGAATAGGTTGTCTATCCTCGGAAGTGGGTACTTAATCTTAATCGCCAACTTGTTCAATTGACGGTAGTCGATACACATCCTCATTGTACCGTCTTTCTTCTTTACGAACAGAACATGTGCTCCCCACAGAGACACACTGGGACGAATAAACCCATGATCCAACAACTCTTAAATCTGAGCCTTCAGTTCCGCCAGCTCCTTCAGTGCCATTCGATAAGGAGTGATAGATACCGGAGCTGTACCAAAAATCAACTCAATCCCAAATTCTCCCTCACGGTTCGGAGGCAATCCTGGTAATTCCTCTAGGAAAACATCTGGAAAGTCCCTCACCGTTCGGATGTCCTTAACCAAAGAGTCCTCAGAACCTGAGACACTGATGTAGGCCAAAAATGCCTCACATCCCTTCCTCACCCGCTTTTCTACTACCATCACAGATATCACATTACTTAGATAATTTCTTCATTATCTAATCATGACTATCTCATTATCCTCCTCCGTCCTTAGAACCACCCTCTTTTCAGCATAATCCAAACTTACACGATGCTTCATTAGCCAGTCCATACCTAGAATTAAATCGAACTCACCAAACGGAAATTCCATCAGATCAGCCAGAAATACCGTTCCTTAGACTTCCAACGGAATGTCTCTGAATAGTTTACTTACCCTAACAAACTACCCCAACAGACTCACAACAGAAATCTCACTAGAGATGCTCTCGTACTATATTCCCAAAGACAAAGACAGAGAACATGCAACGTAGGAATGTACAGAGCCTATGCCTATCAGTGCAACATAAGGTACATTAAAGATTAAAAATGTACCTGTGATGACGTCCAGAGCATCTCCATCCTTACGACGATGTATAGCATAGACAAGTGCAGGCGGCCTCGCCACAGTTGACCCATCACCTCGGCCCAGTACTCGCTGTCCTCGGCCCATATTGTCACCACCCCTAGCCTTGCCTCGGCCCCTAGATGGCTACTAAACTACTATTGGCAGCTGTGCAGTCTCAATAGCCGGGTCTTGCACCTGATTAGTCCTCAATGGATAGTCCTTAACACGATGCTCAGAAGACCCACATCTAAGAAAAGCTCTAGTAGACTTCTAACACTCTTCCGGATAGCGTCTATTACATAGCTGACAGATCGCCACCCCAGCAGGTGCAACAGTAGGCCTAACTTTAACAGACTCGTCAGCCCTGACCTTTTTCTTAGGCCTCATTCCCGAACCAGTAGATTCAGAATCCCTATTAACTTTCCCTTTCTCACAGTTTTGGCGCTTAGAGCGCTTCATCTCCTCGGTTATCTTGGCCTTCTCAACCAAGACTGAGAAATTCCGCTCCCTTTGAAGAGCTATCAGAACTCGCAGACTATCACGAAGACCATCCTCAAATCAAACATAGCGCTCATACTCATTCGTCACCATGCCCCTCGCATAGCGACTCAACCTCAGAAATTCAGCCTCATACTTGGCCACTGAACAGTCTCCCTGAGTGAGATTCAAAAACTCACGTCGCCTAGCGTCAGTGTAGCTAACTCTCACATACTTACTCTGATAGGTGGTCTTGAACAAATCCCAAGTCAACCTATCAGGTTAAGTACCCTCCTTAACGGTCAACCACCACTGGTATGCCTCATCATGAAGCAGAGACACAGCCCCCTTGAGCTTCTGCTCATCAGTAAAATCCAAATCATCCATTATGCGCTCTGTGGCCTCCATCCAATACTCGGCCACACTCGGAGCAACTCCAGCGATACCTCTAAATATCTCAGCCTCATTCGACCGGAGTCGTTCTGTGACAGCCCTAATGTGACCCTAGTCGGAAAGTGGTTTCGGGACCACAAGACCGAGTCGTAAAATAATTAATTGCTATATTCTATGCTTATTATGTGTGAACATGAGAAATTGTTAATAGGGATCGATTTGAGACATGGTGAAAATATGATAGTCCAATTTAAAATGGTCTATTAGTGCATGTACCAAAAAGAGTGGACTTGCTTGTCAAATAGACCATTTTTGAATGTGAATGGCCGGCCAACATACGCATGCATTATGGTGTTCCCTTGTCTTCATTTTTTTATATTTGGTGGGAATTATGTATAATAAATTTATATTAGTAAGTGGTGATAAAAACAAAGTTCCATCATCTTTTCTATCATCTTGCCGAAACCATAAGGAAAAGAAAAGAAAAATGGAAGCTAGGACATTCGGCCAAGTGAGTTTATAGATTAAGGTATGATATCATGTGGTTCTTTTGGCATTTTTTTGTGAAGTTGAGTTGTTTTGATGCTCATAACATGACCCATGTGTTGATTTTTGAGTTGTGTTGCAAGAAACCTTTGGTTATGTTCTTATATGCCAAATTGATGATGTTTTGTAGTATGTGATTTGAAATGGTTATAGATGAATATGAACTAAGAAACATGTATTATTGAGTAAGTAGAAGATAGAATGGGGTTTAAATGGGAGGTTCATTGATTTATTTTTGTCCTTGTATGAAAAGTGGTTCTTTGTTAAGGCCGAATGAGTCATGCTAGATTAGTTGAAAAGAATGTTCATGTTATGAGGTAATTTGAATAATTGACCGAAACATGGAAGGAAGGGCAAGATTTATAAATTATGTTTGAGGGTGAAAGGAATAATGAAAGTTGTATTAAGTTTAATGTGCATACTTTAGTCTAAGTGTTGAGGAGTATTCGGCTAAGATAGTTGAAATGTGGGTGTTGCCGATTTTTAAATTTAGATTATGGGAGTGGCTATAATGGGCATTAAGATGTTGAACTTAAGAAATTAGAAGTAAATGAACTTGATAGTATTTAAGAGATAGAGGTGATAGATTAATGTTGCACATTCGGCTATGGTTAGGCATGTTGATGATCTTATCTTGATTTAGATAATTAGGCATAAAAGGGTGGTAAAGGGGATGAAATTGTCGAATGATTAGTTGGGTAACAAAAGAAGCATTCGGCCATCACTTGAGAGCTTGTGTGATGTTGGGTTTAAAATTAGCAAAGGTAACTTACCTAATGCATGTGCATGTGTGATTAGATTTTTGATGATATGGTAGTTGCATGAGGTTATTAGCCGAATATACTAACATACATATACATGTGAAATTGGATTGTAAATATTTAGCAAGGTGGTTAAACTAGTTAAATTATTGATTAAGCTCAAGGAGTTAAAGGAGGTGAATCGAGCAAAGGCAAAGAAAAGGTCATCGAGTAGCCGAGTTGGAACCGTCTTACCCAACACGAGGTAAGTCATTAAGCATATAGTTGGTATTAATTCAAATGGTCATAACGTTTATGTAATGATGCTGAATGGAATGAATAAATATATATATGCATGTACGTATGTGATGATGAAAGTGTTGAATGAAAAGAAAAGAGGTGAGATGTATTGAGTTGTTGATCTCGGCACTAAATGTGCGAGTATAAACATTTATGACCACGAGATTGGCGCTACGTGTGCGGGTTTAAATTGTGCAGCACTAAGTGTGCGAGTTGACTATGTAGCACTAAGTGTGCGAGTTTGATTATGTAGCACTAAGTGTGCGAGTTTGATTATGTAGCACTAAGTGTGCGAGTTTGATTATGTAGCACTAAGTGTGCGAGTTTGACTATGTAGCACTAAGTGTGCGAATTGACTATGTAGCACTAAGTGTGCGAGTTTGACTATGTAGCACTAAGTGTGCGAGTTTGATTATGTAGCACTAAGTGTGCGAGTTGATTATATAGCACTGAGTGTGCGGACTTAATATATATTCTTGAATCATTATGGACACTAAGTGTGCGACGCTATTGAGTCGATCACGGACAGCGGATCGGGTAAGTGTCTTGAGTTCATGGCTAATAGGTGCTATGTCTATACTTGGTGTTGAGCTTGGTAAGTTTGAACCTATGTGACAAATATACTTGAAGTCACGTACATGAAATTTATCGTAGAATGGGTGAAAGGCCGTTTAGTTGTATGTTTGTAACGAAAATAAAATGATTTATGAAAATGCCTCGAATATCCTATTGATGAGTATGTGGATTGTGAATGCATAAATTGGTATGAAATTAAACCGATAGGTCGGAGGAACTATGGTATGGTTCGGAATGGATGGAGTAATTAGCCTCGTTCCATTTTGTTTTCTCTTGTGATAATGTTATTGATGGATGGTAGTGCATAGCTTATGACTTACTGAGTTATAAACTCACTCGGTGTTTTCTTGTCACCTATTCTAGGTTTCTTGGACACATCTCTTTTTGCGTGGTCGGGCCGTCATTGAAGTCATCACACCGGATAGCAAGTTTTGGTACTTTCTTCTTAGTCGGCTTAGGAGAATATTTCGGCATGTATAGGCTATTATGTTGTGTTTGAACTTTAGTATGTAAACTTTAAGCCATGCGAAAATGGCATGAATGTTCGATTGAGTTGGATCAAGGAGTAGGCACGAAATGGACCTAGTTACTTTCGTAACAGATGCTGGCAGCAGCAGCGACATGAGATTGAAAAATCACTAAAAAATAGTAGGAGTGGAATTAATTGATGAATAAATTATGTATTCGAAGCTCGATGAGTCTATTTTCATATAGAAGCAACGAAAAGATCATATGGACAGTATGTTAAGAGATATTCAGGTTCTCGTGAGACAGGGCCAGAACGGTTTCTGGATTCCCTGTTCCGACTTTGGAAATTCATTATAAATCAACCAGAGATAATTAGGAGTCATACCATATATGTATAGATTCCTCTCTGAGTCTAGTTTCTATAGAAACAAACGGCATCAGTGTTGAAACTCTGTGCAGAGAGATATCCAAGTCGTAATGCACAAAGGTCAATGTAGTCGATCCCTGTAACATGGGAGACTTTGACTAATAAACTGTACTAATTGGTCCGACCAAAAATTGTAGAAAAAAATGTGTAGACGGGCATATGAGTCTATTTTCAGCGAAAATTTACGGAACTGGATTTCGAGTTTCAGAACTCGAGATATGATTTTTTTAGCGACTAGTACGCAGACTGGCAGCTTGTCTGGAAAATTTTTTTTTTAAGTGGGTTGAAGTCTGTTAACACCTCGTGTTCGACTCCGGCGACGGCCTCAGGTTCGGGGTGTTACACGTTCCGTTACCTACCTACGACCTCCAAACCCAACATTAACCCCCAGCAACCCTCTCCAAGATTCGCAGCATGGCCTGGGACAATGCGTCGTCCCCAGCTGCACGATCTTGAGACTCAGCACCAGTCTCAGTAACAGGTGACACCGGCGTCTCGCTAGAGTCCAAATTAGGGATCGTATCAGATGCGAAAGACTCAGCTCAAATCCCTCTACGGCCTCTACCTCGCTTCTAGTACCCCATTCACGAGTACCACGTGTGCTCATCGTAACTATCGAATTAATTTGTATTTAGAAGTTTTATGCACATTAGTTTACAGTTTCGATAATCATTAACATATATTTTATGTAATATAATAATAGTGTTTTAGAGTCAGTTATCGTGAGTAATAAGCTCACTACAATTTCAGTTTACACTACCTAATTGTTTCAGTAAAGTACTACCTATAGTAGTCTCACAATACATACATAGTGTTTCAGACAAATACAAATAATATTTCATTTTAGGCATGCTTCAGATAGTATATATCAGAGTTTAAAAGAACTTACAGGATCGGCGCTAGAGACTCAGTGTACCACATATTTATAATCAAATATTTCAAATCGTTTCCCAAATCATTTTCCTTAAACCCAATTTTGAAACCCAAAATTCACAATCGAGTTTTGAACTTGGCTCTGATACTACTAAATGTAACACTCTAAGTCTAGCCTAGACGTTATGGCCGAATCCAGCGGCGTCACATGAGAGTGTTTTTAGAAAATCTTAGCAAGTTAAAATTCGTTCAACTCATTATCATTACTTAAGTCGTAAAATCTCCAAACCGATTATTAGGTGAACACATTTCATTTTCACGGAAGCTAAAACATCATTAACTCAGTAATCAATAGCTTAATAGTTTAAAATCCTGAAATAAACTTAAAAATAGTTCAAGTTCAAAGACATTTTAATCCCAAAATAAATATTTAAAATAAAGCAGACAAATAGAATGTTACTCAAAAATCCATAAATGTCCAACACTGGTCACCATTGAGCCCTCCTTCGTATCGATCCATCTACTACTGAGGATTACCTGACAGACAAATAAACAAAAGGGGCGAGTTTTCGCAAACCCAGTGTGTACATCCCCAATATACACACAAACAGATAGCAAATCAGATATCAGAAAACATGCCTACCAACCCTACACACCATCTCTGTCTAACCCAACACACCATGTAGAGATAGAATCGACCCACCCAACCCTACACACCAAGTATGGGAATATAATCAACCCATCCAACCCTACACACCAAAAGGTACCGTAAAATAGTACATAATAGATATATGCAGCATAGCTGCAAGATAACAGGCTAATCGCCTCTCAGACTTCCGTCTCTTCACAATAATCCCAACCCAATGCAATGCAACATACATATCAAGACATGCTTATATACAGATATCAGATTTTATTAGTGTCATGGCAGAACAAATATACGGAATTCAGACAGATACATATGCTTATAATAATATATTTTTTCATACAATTCAGAAATCAATCAGAGTATGGGGTTTAAGTAACGCTTACCGCCCCTACAGTCAGGTCACAGTCGACTTAGGTGACCCGTGCAACCTTATAGAACATTTCAAACAAATTTGGCTCACACGCCCGTGTGCCCTGCCCGTGTGGCTCACACGGCCCAACTTGGCTTTGCCCGTGTGGATCACACGGCTTGGCCCAAAGTCTCACCGCTCGTGTGGTTCACCCGCGCGACCCACACGGCCGTGCAGCCTACGTGGTCCAATTGGTCGAGCCTGTGCCTCGCACACGACCTCGCCAACCTCATACGCCCGTTTCTATCGTGCCTTTGTAGAGTGCGCAAGAGGCTCATCAGTGACACACTCGTGGCTAGCGACGCAGGCTACCACACGGGCAGACCACATGCCCGTGTGGCGTCGACAAGCCACTTTTAGCTTTTGCCAAAACTCATTTTCTACGCGATTGGAGTACACACCTTGTTCGTTTTTGCTACTAATCCACCCACGAGCACTCTAAAGCCTAAAATCAACAATACCGAACCCAAAATCATTCACTTAAATCGATATCCTTAAGAACTGTCAAATACCGTAAGAGAAATCTACTTACCTTCAATGAAGAACGGTGTTTCCTTGCTGTTTAGAACTCGACTACTGATCTACAGAGCCTTGAATATCCCCTAAACAACAAATAAAAATCCTCTTAAATGATCTCCAAAGAAAATCACGCAACTTGATAAAGCGATACTTACCAAATCGACAGAACCGCTAGCAATACGCCTAAGCTTATCGAAAAAGAAGAAAAACGAAGGGAAGAAAGAAAAAAAAGAAGGGAATTTTCGGCAGCAAGGGGTTTTGGGAAAAAGAAAACTGCAGAGAGCAAGAACCTTTGTTAAAAAGAAGGGAATAAGCCCTAATTATCCCTGAACCCCAATTCAGATTTCTGATAAAGCCCAACCCTTAGCCAAATCTTGCAGCAAAAATAATCCCAATGCTACTACAGGGAATCGAACTCCAGACCTCCAACACACTAACACACATCTTAACCACTAGACCAGCAGGCCCATTCTGTTAGGTTTTTACCAACAATTCCTTATAAGCCCACTGACCTAAAGTCAGGCTTTACTCAAATAAAAACCAAAATTTGGCCAAAGTTAAAGCTTGAACTTAGGACCTCCCAAACGCAACACAGAGCACATAACCACTTTAACCAACACGTTTAAAGCCAAAATAACATAGACCCAGTTGTTCAGTTATTTCCATGCTCAACAATTACAAAAGCCGAAATTAAAAAAAGTTTGGGGCATTACAAAGAGTCTATCTTTTAACGAACTTTGTGTTGTAATGTCTCATATTATTTTTAAAAGTATGTTATATTCTTGGATGTTTTATTTTATTTATTTTTTAGAGAATATTTAAAAAAAAATAAAAAGTGTATGGTGAAAAGGATTATGTGAATATCGTTTAAAATTCATGCTAAGTGTTTGTATGTCGTAACATCCAATATCTAGGCTTGGTGATCTAGGTTGGGTAGAGGGTGTTACAGACACAACCAACTCAAAAGGAAAAGAATACACAACTGCAAAAGCAGTAAAGGGAAGCTTGTGAGATTTTCCTAGCTAACAAGTAGGATAAACAATAGGAAGCTTAGATGCTTGAAAAGAAACATTACAACTTTGAAGCATTTGATGAAGAAATTTGCTACAAGGATGTTCCAACTGATTATGCCACAAATAAGAAACAATAGTCGATGCTAACTGAGCATGATTCATTGAATGAGTACAGTTGGAAACCCTAGTGGAAGAAGTTGCACCAAGGCATTAGTGTGGTGAAGAAGTGAACCCGTATAACCCTTTATGAATGTGGTCTACTAGAAAAACAACCTATTTTTGTAAGTCTATCACAAAACAATGAAAGGGGTGAAATTCAAAAAACACGCAGTTATCTTTGGTAAAATGAACAATAGAGAGTAATTTTTTACAAATATAAGGAACATGAAGCACATTCTTGATATGCAAAAGTCTGTTACTAGAAATCACAGAGGAGGAACCTACATGAGAAATTGGTACACATGTACCATTTCCCATAACCAACTACCTAGTACATGTGTTTTAAACAACTCCATTAAGAGTGGAAAGATCATTGATCACATGATCAGTAACCCTTGAGTATGGATACCAAACCTGATCACATGTACTAGTAGAAACCAAATTACATTCTAATTGATGAGGGCTTGTTTGAGGATGATTGCCTAGTTGAAACTTGACATTAACTGAGGGAGACTACCAATGCTGGTGAATATCAGTCATTTGATTAGAAGAATAAGTCATGTGTCCTTGCATCTAGTGACCACTACAACTATTGGAATTCTGATTATTGAACTAATGGTATTTGACCTGCATTTGTCCTCCTTGATCCAAATAAGACATATTGATAAAATTTTCATCAATTTTGTAGTAGTATCGTTGAGCAACAAGGCCAATCCTACCATATAGTTGACATTAAGTTGACCATGAGAAAATCAATCTCTTATACTCCTACCTCGATAGTAGTTTCTTTCACATTGATTTTGATTCTCATACCTTTGGTTGTAGATCCTATTAAAACCATTGTGTGACTCAGTGCTCTTGAATTGGTCTTTTTTACCATACTTCTGTTGAACCACATTATCTTGTAATGGTATAGAGGCTACAAACTCAAGTTGCACCGACTCACAATTTGTGAGCATTTCAACAAGATGCTCAAGACAAACAGAAGTGGCTAAAGCCATTACTCTAACAAATTCATATACAATAGGAAGTTCTGCAAGAATAATATTGAGTTGTTCTTGATCAATCACAAGACTCCCTACTGCAAACAAGACATCACACATACTTTTTATTTTGTGCAAATACTCTTTTATGAACAATTAGCCTTTTTTTCTAAGAGTAGAGTATGTTCTTTAGACTCGAGATTCTAACACTAGATCGAGTAGCATATCGGTTCTCAATAATGGACTAGACTTCAAAACTAGTGTTGGCACTAGTAGGATAAACTAGAAGATCATCACATACCATAGACAATAACCAAAATGCTAGTAGTTTATCATTTTGTTTATGCAATGAGAATCCTAGATTATCTACTAACCTTCCATCTCCACCAACTAGGAATTGAGAAACATTGGTAGATCCTAGAATATAATCTTGAACACGATAACCTTTAAGAATGAGCATAATCTAATGCTTCTAAAGAATAAAATTGTTCTCATTAAGCTTAACAGTGTTATGTTTGGGAAATTATTGTGTCTTTTTTATAACTCCAGTTCTAACAGTCCCTGGTTCAACTCTGTTTGAGGATGGTTGATGCTGAAGCCTTTCATTTTCAAAGGTCACTTCTGCAGCCATGACAACAACTTTTTATCGCATAAAATCCTTCTTGAACCCAGAAAAAAAAAACACATCACACAGCCAAAAAAAGCATTAGCTCAAAAACCATGTTTAGATATGCAAACAAACATTAAAAAGAGGAAAATGAGTCTACTTTTTTATAGCATTAGCTCTAATAATCCCAATAGGACCGAGTTATGTATTTATATAATGAATAAGTTAATGAATCGGTCAAGAAATTAACTAACAACAACCTAACAAAATCTTGACTAACTTACTACCTGAAAGAATAACATAATACAATTGACTCAACTAACTTTAACTACTAACAACTAACTACTAACTAAACTTTCGGTCTTGAACTTTGAAACGCTTTAAGCAGCAATACCGCACTACCTTCATACCTCAATAAGAGGTGGTTAAGTAAAGGAATTTTTACTATCTCTAATGCTCATAAAATATTAGTAAAGGAATATTGGGATCAAAAAGAAGATTTGTGGTCCAAGGTCTAGTAGTATGAAGGGTAGCAATGTGTTCACAATTCTTGTGGGTACTTGTGAAAGGTAGGTTCTCAACAAATGTTGAAAGGCATTACAGGGGTATGACTTAAAATGACTTCTGTTAGATTTGTGGGAGTAGTGCTAAGACAATATGGCATGTAGTTTAAGATTTTTCTTTAGCTTGATAGGATGGAATATAATTGTCCTCAGTTCTGTAAAAAGCATGCTTTATTTTACTTTGCTAAGGGAGCGATTGTTTGTAAATCTGAATAATAATATTAGTCTTAAATGTGTCAACTATGATCGGAAGACCATGTTTGGTCATATACACTAACAATATGTTTAATTATCTTTCGAAATGAGTTCAAATTGGTGGAGAGCATATTTACAAATTGTGAATCATGGGTGTGATGTGTAAGGACTACTATTAATGTCACTAGTATACAACATTGATAGCTATGGAATTGAATAGAAGATGCCTACAATGGGGTGGATTGAAGTTAATATTGATGATTATGTGGATCAGTCTAATGGCCTTACCTATGTTACTGGTTTGGAACATGATAACAGAGGGAGGTGGATTGATGGGTTTCATTGTTTCATGCTCAATTCTAGAATTTAAATTATGAGGTGTATTTGATTGGTTAAGAATTGCTTGGCTATTAGGATATAAAAAAAGGTTTTTTTGGAATGTGACAATAAAGTGATTATGATGATTTTTAATGACTTATGAACTAAAGGAATGGAAATGAGCTAAGTTAGAAGCATTCGAGCGATTATGATGATTCTTAATGCTTTCGAGAGGCAAATCTTGTTGTTGACCACTTGGTGAAGTTGTGATTCCATTTGTAAATTGATTTTTTATTTATTAGCTCACCACTAGCATCTTTGGGGAGATTGTTAAACCAAAATGTTGCTAGACGTAGCATTGAAAAGTGAATCTTAATTTAATTTGGGGCTACTTTGCTACAACTTTCTATAGTTCATTTTAAAAATAAAATTTAATTAAAATATAAATTAATAATAATTAAAAATCATGAAAAAAGTATATTAAGAAAAATAAAAAATATATTTATTAAAAAAACCAATGAAAATGAACTAAAATATAAAACTCCATAAATTTCCAATTTATTTTATAAAAATACAAAATATTAGAAAAATAGATTTTATCCATTTATAATTTTTTTTCCTTTGATATAATTACTAAAATATTCATAACCTTAAATTAACTTTAAATTGAAAAATGTTACATACTTAAATGTATTTAAACTCATGATTTAATATTACTTTAGCAATAATAATTGAATTAATATTTAATTGATAATTTTTTATTTTTATTAATTGAATTAAGTCATATAATTTTTGTTTTACTTAAATAATTAAATTGTTTGACTAACCATTTTTAAATTTAGAGTGAAATTAAATGAGTAGTGAAATGTGATGTGGTACGTTTAGTTTAGTTTAATTTTTATCTTACATTACAATATGCCATTACTATTTTTTACATTAACTGTAGATAAATATATCCCAAGTTCAAATCAATCCTCAACAGATTGAATCATAGCCAAGAGTGAAGGTAGGTTTGGTAATTAGCGTGGAAATTGCAGGGCATTTGATGAAGAGGAAAGGACAAGGGAGTTGATATCTAAGAAGACAGCTGGAGCTAAAACAGATGTAAACGTGTCTAATGAGGAATGGAATGACGTAAGCCGACTTGTAATTTGCCTACTCGGCTATTGCCTGTCCTATGTACGGAAATAAGGATCTTTTACTTGGAAGCTTTCAAATAAAGTTTATTAATTGCCAAATAAGAATCCTTTACGTACTAGAAATTCGCATATCAACATGGAAACTACCTGTTTACATCATAAGTATGAGTTTAAAAATAAAATAAATAAAATAGTATGATTTGAAATTAATAGTAATATATATATAACATGTATTTTAATTATTGTAACTAAAAATTTAGTTTAAATTGTTACACAAAAACCAAAATATAATAAAAAAATAAGTATCACAATAGAAAAAAAAATTATTATCATTTTTGTATCATAACACATTAAAACGTTATCATGTTAGTAAAAAAAAATTAATATAAAAGTAATTATAAAATATTTAATATTTAATCTTTAGAGACTAATAACATAAACTCAATTAATGGCATTATCAATCTACTAGCAATATGGGTCAAAACTTTTGTGTAATAATATTAAAATGTACAAAACTAATCAAGATAAAGTTTTGATTATAGCAGTAAAGTTGAAATTTTATGCATGTTGATGGCATAAATTTAAATCTTATCATTTGGAATTTTTTGTTGTTTTTATTCAAAATATAAAAATAAAAAAGTGTATTTATAAGAGTATAACTTATTTTAATTGTGTAAGGATAGTTTAATAATTTCACCAACCGTGTTGGTGTTTGGTTAGCTTATGACACTTATTTAGTTCGGGGTTTATATAATAGTAGTATAGATATACAAACAATGCAGGTGAAACAATTTGTGTAATAAAAATAAAATGTACAAAATATCAAAATAAAGCTTTTTTTTTAAATGGTAAAGAAAAGATTTTATAGAAATTGATAATATAGGTTTCAATATTAACATTTGCAATTTCTTTATTGTTTTTTAAATAAGGAAAAGACAAAAGTACCATCGTAATAATATAATTTTTTTAGAATATGTAAGGTTATTTTAGTAATTCCCTTGCTCATGACACAAACTAGTCACACACTTAAATAATTGTATAAATAAATATATAATATATGAGGACTAAACTTTTATTCAGTTAGTCGATCATACTTTGATAGTTTTGGTAAAGATTGAGGTGATGATAGACTTGTTTATAAGCTATAATATTCGTCCATGTCTAAAGGTTCACACAAAATATGGGGCGGTTTAGACAAAAAGTATTAAGGTTGAACAATAGGTTGTCGAAAAAAATTAGGCTCATTTAAAATATAAAGTTGGACTTGGGCTTCAACATTTAAAGCTCGAGTTCAACCTGGTTCATTTTATACTTTTGTAATATATTTTTATTTTATTTTGATATACTATGCAATTTATATCAAACAAAATTAAACACACGATTATAAAAACTATGTAAACAGTAAAAGAATGTTAAGTATCTAAATTTAAAATTTTAAAAAAGAAATGTCATCTCAAATATTAAATTAAAAACAATATATACTTTTAAAAGAATTATTGTAGGTCAACCTAAAACAAGCTTGAGTTAGTTATTTACAAGTATGATAAACTTGTACAAAATTTTAGGCTAATATTTCAAATTGGGTCAAACTTAGGCAATATAAAGTGTACTAATATCATATATAGGCCAAGTGTGAACCTGACTTGGCCTAATCCATTATCAGCTCTGTCACACCCAGATTTTTTAAGGACTTGAATTTAGGAGAGCTTTGGGACTTAATTGAGCTAAGTAGAGAGTTGGCGGACTCTACTAGGAATTTTGAAAAATTTTGTGACTGAGAAATAAATAGTTAAGTTTCATTTCTGGTTTGGTTAGGATGGAACTATCTGGTTCCAAAGTGGGAGACATAATAATTACTGGTGATTGGCTAAAAGAGATTAGGAGACCATGTATAGGAGTTATATATGTGGGTGAGAATGTACACTCTTGCAAAAAGGAATTCTTCTCAATTCTGTATACAAAATTTTTCCTTTCACTTGTATTGTCTTCTTCGGTTGTTCCGAAGAAGTGGAGAACTTAGGAGGGCTCTGCATGGAGCAATAGTAGTGAGACTTGAGGTCTGGAAGAAGTGAAATTGAGAAATGGGTAAGCTTTTCTTATCTTTCTGTACTTGAGGATTAGGGGAAGAGTGAGAGTAAGGATCTTCTATTAAGTTTCTGTAAAGTGGATTTTGGATTTAAGGTTTATATAGCTTCAGTTTAACTGATATATGGTTGTCGTGCTTAGCTGTCAAGATGATAGAAGCTCTGGCATTGGGACAAGCTAAGCTAACAAGAAGGAAGGATTTAAGGAAAGTTTCTGTAATTTATCTTGGGTGGTTGATGATATTGAGCTGTTGAATGATTTGTGTTGTGACTATCCTAGGTTGTTTAAATATGTTGTTGTGTGTAAAAAAATGGTGATTGAGCATGTTGTGAATGCATAAGCTTGTACAACTGTGTGAATATTTATAAGAATAACCATTGAATGTTAAACAAATATTACATGATGTTAAATATGTGGCGTACTTTGTGTTATGTATTGTAACATCCTAATTTAGGGCCTAGTTGGAACAGTGATTTTGAGACCATAAATCAGAAGTATAAATAATTATTTTATGATTATTGTGAGGTCTAGAATACGAATGCATGCTTATGTGAAAATTTCATGAAGAAATTCTATGCCTAAAATGCTCAATTTATTTTTAGGGACTAAATTGAATAAGTTGCAAAACTTGATTTCTAGAAGCTTTTAACATGGAATTGAGTTGATTTGACCAAGTTCTAAAATTTTGGACAAAAATGGGCATGCATGGATAAAATTTCAAAGTTTAGTAAAAAGGGCATTTTGGTTATTTGGTTAATTAAAGAATAAAAAGGGAAAATAAAGTAAAAATCTTGTCCATCTTCTCCATCAAGTGCCGAAAATTTGAGAGGCCATAGATAGGGTTTTTCTTCAACTTTCAAGCTTGATTGTAAGTATGTCCTAGCCCCGTTTTTAATGTTCTTTATGTTTTTGAGGTCCTTAAAGCATGATTTAGCTATTTCTACCATCATTTTGAGCTAGGGCTCATGTTCAAAAACTTAACCATAGGAATATGAAAGTTTGATGTATCATAAACATCTTTTGCTAAGTGGTTTTTCATGAAAACACCTAAAAAGGACTTATTTGTAAAAACGTGTAAAATGAGTAGTAAATATGTAAAATAAAAGAAAATGTGGACTGCTATGAGCTAGTATATGATTCAGCTAGGCTTGGGTAACCAAGAAAAATGCATGCATTTCATTTTACGAGCCTAGGGACCAAAGTGTAAAAAAGTACAAAGTTAGGGGTAAAAAGATAATTTTACCATAGAGTGAATTTTTGGGCTGAAATTGATGAATGTGATACATTAATAATTTAAATTTCTTATATAGACTCAGAAAGACCAATCTCGGAAGTAGACTGTGGAAAAAAAAGGTTTTGGAATAGTCAGAATTCAAAACCGAAACATCATCCAGGTAAGTTCGTGTAACTTAATTGACTATGTAAATATGTTGATTATAATTGTTTTGTGGAATTGAATATATAATGTAAGAATATTGAATTATGTGAAATTATTCATAAGTTAAGAATTGATTGAAAAGGGATTGTAATCCGTCTGAATTTTTGAATTCCGATGGTTAGGTTATTTCTTATACGAAATGGAATCATGCATGTGTTGCAGAAAGGATTTAGCCCGGACGGGTAACCCCGAAATGAGCCTATGAAATATATGTTTCAATTAGGATTTAGTCTGGACTAGTAATCCTAATTGATTGGATTTAGCCTGGATTGGTAATCCAAATTTGACTCTATAGGGAATTCTTTGTCATATAAAGGATTTAGCCTGGACTGGTAATCCGAAAAAGCCCTTAGAGTATATGGTACAGCTAGAATTTAGCCTGGACTGATAATTCTGCTGTAGGATATGTGGCTCGAGAGTGTACCAAAAAGGTACTACTAGATATGAATTGACGGATGAAATATCCATCGGAATTCAGCAATTCAATGGATAATATATATATATATATAAGACATGAGAAACATGAAATAAAATGTGTACACGATATGATGACCTCATCTATGCATCTTATAATATTTGAGACTAACTTATTGATTGAGTGCATGTGTTTAGGGAAAATTATCTAAAATTGATGGATAGTATGGCTTATTGAGATTAGGTGTTGAAAATGACCGATAAGTTTACTTTTCGTTATAAGAACTTACTAAGCATGTAATGTTTACCCCGATTTACTTTTCCATGTCTTATAATGCTTGCGGACTCGTGAAGGTTAGAGGACAGTTGGAGCTTTGATCACACTATCAACAAATTTCATTTTGGGAATAAAAGAAATATTCATTTTGATATAATGGCATGTATAGGGTAACTTATCTTTTGTCATATGTGTCATTTAATTTGGCCAAGTGTGATGGCTTTTGATGATTGATAATTCATTTTGTATATAGCCATGTGATATGGCTAATATGTGACTATTGGAATTAATTATACATGCATGAATTGAGTTACACTCAAGTTATGCATGATGGTTACTTGTGTTGACTATAGTGATGAATGTCATTCATGTTTAGAGAAAG
This sequence comes from Gossypium hirsutum, assembly GCF_007990345.1. NCBI lineage: Eukaryota > Viridiplantae > Streptophyta > Magnoliopsida > Malvales > Malvaceae > Gossypium > Gossypium hirsutum. The sequence goes on from NC_053429.1 coordinate 39,336,455, forward strand.
AGTTATAATCAATAGGTTTGGCCACAATCTTGATAAAATGGTATAAATGAGAAGTAGGTTATTGCTAAAGATTTTTTATGGAATGACTTAAGTCACTTACCAAACTAAATATGTGCTAAGTGAACTTTATATGGTCATATATTAGCCACATTTTGAGCGGAAATCAAGCCATGTTATAAGCCTTTGAAACTATGATTGATCATGTTCAAAGGAGGGTGGCAATTAGCTTGGAAAATAGCTACAAATATTTCCACACGGGTAGACACACGGCCATGTGTCTAGCCTATGTGTGACATACGGTCTGCCTCATGGGCGTGTTGTTCGGCCGTGTGTCCTCTAAACCCTATTTTTACAAGTCAGAATGCCCAGTAGTAAACACACGGGCTAAGACACTGGCGTGTGACTTGGCTGTGTGAGAGACACGGCCTACCCACATGGGCGTGTACTCTGGCCGTGTGAAGTCTGCACTATTTTATGAAAAATCATTTAATTTTTAATTGACCACATGGTCTAGCCACACGGGCATGTGATATGACCGTGTGACCTTGTTTTGGTGCTGACGTCATAAACAAAAAGTTACACGACCTGAGGACATAGTCGTGTCCCATTCATCACACGGGCATGTGATATCTCCGCTCGCAATTGTCTTCACATCAGAATAGAGAAGTTCTGACTAAGCGAATATGAAAATAAAATACAAAGAAAACTAAATAAGAAAAATTGTCTGACTAAGTTTGCACACCATTCAGGTGACCCTAAGGTTACTTATATAGGCTACAGGTGACTTGGTGCCAACTTAACCTAAATACATTTAGAGATTCTAATTAATGCAATATTTTGATAAATGTTTTGGGTCCGAATAAGAATAAATCCCAAAAGTGTTGTCCAAGGAATCAACTTCATTTTGGTCTGCTTTCGTCATATTGCCACTAAACTAACTATAAATACGACAAAGGCAAGTGCACCAATCGAACAATAGTATAGCTATGGTAAGTAGGGAATATCGTATTCATGAGGACAAAAAGTAATAGTAATTATCATCTTCTTATTATTTAGCCGAAAAATTGGAGTGATTGTGTTTTAATATAAAATTACTAAACTAATTATCTAAGAACACAACAGAGAATGAAATAGGAAAAAAATCGAAGATTACCAATGAGATAGACAATACCTAGGAAAGAATCCACCTAGACTTCACCTTTTATTATGAATTTGAATTAAACGATTTATTCACTTGTGTCTTTATTCGTAAAAATCCCTAAATTATGTTAATATCTCTTTCGAGAGTAAGAATAACTAACTCTAGGTTAGTTAATTAAAATTTCTTTCTAATTAAAACCCCTATCGTCGCATTAACTCGATCTATGGATTCCCTATTAGATTTGACTCTAATCCAATGGATTTATGTCGTCCTATTTCTAGGATTGTATACAACTTCACTCAATTATGCTAGATCTACTCTTAAACAGGGACTTTTGCTCCACTGAAATAAGCACATTAAACATGAATTAATATCCCAAAAATATTAAAACAAGAAATAAGCATACATAATTGAGAACAAAAATCAAGTATTTATCACCTAAAACAAAAATTAAATAAAAGGATTCATCATATGTTTATCCTCCCTAGGTATCTAGGGAAAATGAAAACATCTCAAAGTCAGAATAACCACAAGACATAAAGAAATTCAATAAAATTTCAAAAGAAATTAAAAGGAGATCTTCGATCTTGATGGAGATCTGTTTTCGAGTTGATTCCGATGGTGTTCTTTGAGTGTTTTCTTCAACCTTCTCTTGATTGCCCCTTTCTTTATTATTCTAATTGGTATTTATAGTTTTTAGAATGCTCAGGAAGCCTAAAAATTGGGTTTTTTCAGCATATTTGGGAAGCAGAGTGTGAAATCGACACGGGCTCGCACATGGGCATGTGTCCAACCCGTGTGGAAATGCCCAACCCGTGTGGATCCTGAAAACAACTCTTTTTGTCTGACTTTGGCTCGTTTTTTGCTCCTTTCACTCCCAAATGCTCTCCTAAGTATAAAAAAATGAATTTAAAGATTAGGAGCATCAAATTCACTAATTTACATAATTATCGTCCAAAAACGCATTAAGAATGTAATTAAAATATGTTACTTTTATAGCTTATCAAATATCCTTACACTTAAGCGTTTGCTTGTCCTCAAGCAAAATCCTCAACTCTCATTAAAATTAATCTTTCTCAACTTATAATTCTCATCAATAATGTCTAAAAATAATTCACAAATAATCATGCATTGGTAATTGAACTAAAAGAGCACTAAAGATTCAAACAATCTAAGTCAAAAATTTTTAAAATATGAAAAAATAGATATTTCCCTTTTATCTAAGTAGCTACCTTTAATTCAAAATCGACAAGAATCGACATCCTCACTAAAGATTCACTCAAATCGCTCAAAGTGTTTAAAGTTCAAGAATAAGCATTCAATAGTCAAACAAGAAAAGTCATTACCATAGGCTTGTATGAAAATCAAATCTCCACCTTTATAAAATGATATGATACACAAATCAAAAGGTCTTTAAGAGGTTGTAGTGGGGCTTAGGTTAAGGGTGTGGATAAAGGCTGAAAAAGTTGGTTAAAATTGATATCGAATTGATAAATTACCAAATTAGAAAAATAAACAAATGCTGAATTAAGAACTATTCAAGAATAATAAAATGAGCTTCTTATCAAAATATGAATTTAATTGTTCAAGCTCTATCAATAAGACTAATTAATAATCAATATTTTTTTATATATATATTTTTGATCTTGTTTTTAGAACAATAAGAAATAATTCAGTGAATCAAACAAAAAATATATATATATAGTTAGGCAATCTAACCAAATCAAATCTCGACAAAAAGAGAGTTAATAAAATGGAAAAAGGTCTTAAGGAAAAATTGAGTTATCGGTTAACATTAATGGGAAAATGAAGAAATGGTGTGTTAGGCTCAACATGGTGCACTAAGGGTTAATTACGAAGGTAGTCTTTTTATGTGATAAGTGGGTGAAAGCCTAAGTGCCTTTATCATCTCAGTATATCAAACCAAAGGTATGGTCTCGATATGTATAATCGAAGCAAGTTCTAGAATAAAAAATCAAATTGACACACTTATAACCGATTATAAAATGAGCAAGATAAATTTATGCTCTAAAGGCTCAAAATCTCACAAAAATTTATGGTTTTTGATGTCAAATTTGCAAACTTAAAACTTCAAGATAATACCTTAATTCGGGGAAACAACCTAAATTTTTAATTATGAAAATAAACTTATCATACTTGATTCTCTAATGTCTTAAAGTTTAAATCAACCAATGCACAAATATCTACAAATCAATCCAATACAAATCAACAAAAAAAATCCCAAATTGACAAGAAATCATTCTAGTGGAAGTATGAGAAAATTACTTAAAAAGACATAATTCAGGGATTTTCTAATAATTATATAAATAACCTCCCCACATTTAAGATGTACATTGTGTTCAATGTACAAATAGATATAATCATAGTATAAGCATAATATCAGAAGAGAGGAAGAAAACTGAAACTACCCTGAATATTGGATAAAATTCCTAAAATAATGAAAAGCGGAAGTGTAGTCAAATCTAAATGTAGTGCATAATTTCGAGCAAACTAATAAGAAAATAAACACAAATAATAAAGAAGATTAATGGGTTATAACTCGATTAGAAACGACCATAAAAATATAGTTCAAAAGATGATAATTAAAACAAGTACAAGAAAAGAAAAATAAAACAAAACAACTAAAAATAAAAATAAACATGAACATAAAAAAGAAAAAGAAAATTAAAAACAAAACAAATAAAATCAATGACCCTCATCGTCAGAGGCATCAGTAGCGTGAGTCACTGACGGTGAAGAGTAGATATGGAGGTGCTGATAGATTTGCTGCAAAGTCATGTCAATATTGTCAAACCTTTGAAAGTGCTGCTCGAAGCAAGTGTACCGTTCGGAGAGGTCCTCTAATGTAACAGCAGAAGAAACAGGACAGTGACTCGAAGGTGGATGATGAGGTGGACCATCGTGATGGAAAAGGATATCATCAGTGAAGTCCTTGGGTTCATTCTGAGGGTCAGAATGAAATAATTGATAATGAGGAGGATCAACTCCATGAAGCCACTCGATCAGCCACATATGTGTCATGCTTGATAATCCTTGCGGGGACATCTGGCCAACAAGTGTGAGTGAAGAAGACTGCTCTAGTGTGTCGAGGAGACCGAAGTGTTGAGTGAGAAGATTCACATAAGGGCCTAAATAGATAGGACCCGACAACTCCGGTGCTCTCCCTCCTACCGGTCAATGTATGGGTCAGGATGGCATGAATATATCTCAAAGCCAGGGGGAGATAAGTCGCCTTCGAGCGACTCGCGTCATAAGGTCTCGTACTCACTGTAAGGGCGACCCAACAAAGAGATGGTGAGTAGTGTATGTGACGGTATAATCGGAGAAAGTTCTCAATACTCATGAAGTTTGCCGTGTAAAGTCCTAATGCTGCTCCAAACTCGGGGACACTCATATGTCGTGCTATAGCACCAAGTTTGAAGGTGATCGTGCCCGGATCGTCATGGGACGACATTACCTACTGAAGTTTAAATGTGGAACAAAACTCCAAAGTAAGCTCCACATATGTGGGCTCAATGATGGAAAAGAACAGATCCCACGGGGCTGTAACAATGATGGCGCAGACATGATCAGCTAATTGGACATGTTCCAAAGTGACCCAATCAATATAACGGCCTAAACCGAATGGCTTCAGTTGAAGGAGCTAATATAGGTCCTCATGAGGACCTTGTGAAAAGTGGAGGAACAAATGGCAGGCTTCGGGGAAAGGGTCCGAGGAGGAGGTCATGCCCGGAGTCCTCTACTTTTTTGAAGCGAGAACGGTGACTTAAATTTACTTCGTGTGTTCGTCATGATGTGTCTGAAAATAAAAAAAATTCAATAATAAATAAAACATCACCAAAGACTCAAATAAAGGGCTGATAAATCAAAATCCAAGCAGTCAAAATAGAAATCTACTCCTAAAACTGCATGTACGAATACCTAATCATGCAAAAACCAAATACTTAAGCTATTGTGAATCAAACCAGAGAATAACAACAATAAGGAATAATAAATAAAATAAACTAATTTAGAAACCAAAAGACACTTAAGGAAATAATTAGAAGAATAAAAGTAACAAATAATAATAATAACTACTAACCTAAATAGAAATAAGAGTAGGAATAAGAGTAATAATATTATAAGAAATAAAGCAAAGAGAGCAGTCAAAAGACATAATCAAACAATAATAATAAAATTACTAAATGGGGTTAATAATAAATTAAATAAAAATAAATAGAATACTAATATAGAATGAACTAATAAAGAAATAAAATACAATAAAATAATAAATGAAATAAATAAAAAAATAGGGAAAAAGACCGACGGAGGGGTAGACAGTGGCCGGAGGTATGCAACGGTGAAGGATGACGAGGTTGAGTAAAGGTCAATGGAAAGGTGCTGGGCAGTTTGCGCGTATGGGCTGCTTGACAATGAAGGGTGTCGGAGGGGGAAACAGGGAAGGAAGGGGAGAAGGGCTTGGGGGGGTTGCGACTGGTGGGGCGCGAAGGCTAGGGAAAGGGACTATGGTTTAGGGTTGAAGGTGTTGCGAGGAGGGGAAAAGAGAGAAAATAAGGGAGGCATGGAGGAATAAGAGATGGGCGTGGTGGGTTGCGGTTTGAAAGAGGGCAAGGGAAAAAAGAGAAGCTAGGGTGTGGGGGCGTGTGTGATGGTGTGGTGAGGTGGTAGATTTCCTGAGGGAGTGGTTCGGCAATGGCAATGGGGTTTTTGAAGGGATCATGACTGGATTGGCAGAGGGTGGTTCGACGACAGCTATGGGGTTGAGGAGATTTGGAGAAGATAAAAGTAAAAGGAATTTAGGGTTTAAGGGTTAAAAGAGGGACATGGTCGTGTAAGGGCCCGTGTTGGGTGACACGGCCGTGTCACACGCCTATGTGGATGTTTTTAGCTTGTGTGCGATAAAAATTTCGCTCCAGATTTCACACGGCCTAGGACATGCCCGTGAGTCCAGGCCGTGTGGCACACAGTGTGTTCCTTCGCTTCTTCCATGTTCGTGTAGAAACTCACACGCCCGTGTGGCTCGGCCTGTCTTGCACACAGCAGTATGCCTTGCCTGTGTAACTTTCTGACTTGATTTAAAAATGAAGAAATTGTCTTCAGGTTTCATATGGCCTAGGACACGTGTTTCCTAGCCGTGTGGATTATTTTAGGTTGTGTAACCTTCAAATTTTTGAAAAATTAAATCCTAGGATCAATACGGCCAAGGACACGCCTGTGTGTCCAGGCTTTGTGGGTCACATGGCCATGTCGTCAGGCCGTGTAACTTACTGTCAAATGTTTTTATGCACACGGCCAAGGACACACCTGTGTAGGTCACAAGACCTTGTCGTTAGGCCGTGTGACGCATTATCAACTACTCCATTTTGCACACGGCCTAAGATGTGCTCGTGTGCCCAGGCCGTATGGGTTAAAAACAAATTTTTTTTTTAAATTTAAGATTTTAAATAAGCATGCAATGGAATTAAAAAGAATTAGCCAAAGTTAGACATTTTGGTTGCCTCCCGAGAAGTGCTTATTTAAAGTCTAAACTTGACTTACCAGATGTATTATTACGATGGTTCTTGGAACCAAAGCTCCTCTCTATCATTTTTAAAATCGTCACCACTATAAAATTTGAGTCGATGTTCGTTTACCTTGAATGTGCCATATGCCGGATGTGTTACCTCTGTCGTACTATATGGGAAAAGGTTTGTACCATGAATGGGCTTGACCATCTTGATTTTAGCTTTTCGAAAAATAATTTGAGCTTTGAATTGTATAAAAGGACACAATCCCCAACTACGAATTGTTTGGGTTGTTTTAAACGAGTGTCGATTTGTCACTTTGTCACTTCTTTATATAGTCTCGAGTTTTCGTAACATTAGCTCACCACTTGTCTAACTCATTTAGCTGCATTAATCTTTTCTCACCTGTAAGTTTAAGGTTGTAGTTTAGAAATTTTATTGCCCAGAATGCTTTATGTTCGAGTTCAAACGGTAAATGACAACTCTTTCCATATACAAGTCAATAAGGAGATGTTCCTATGGGTGTTTTATATGCAGTCCTATATGTAACACCCCTAACTTGAATCCGATTGCCCGATTAAGGCTAAGAGGTATTACCGAACTAAACATTTAATAATCTTATTCACATTGAAAATAAACATAAACAAAGATCGAGCTGAAATACATACTGATATTTAAGTTATACGCCATTTTCGTATGGCCAAAATATTTACAATTTCAAAACATCGTTATCATCAGCCTAACCTATACATGCCATATCGAGTCCAAAATATAACTGTACCCAAAAAGACCGATAGTGTGATAAACTGCTGACGATCCCCGAGTCGGTGGCCAAAATCAACAATCTATACAACAGAGAAATAAAGAACAGAGTAAGCTTTCAAAGCTTAGTAAGTTTTAAGTAATACAACAATTAAAACCTGTCATTTAAATCGAGCATTTAGTATCACAAAACTAATATTCTAATTAATTATCACTTGGCCGAATATACACAAGTACACCAATTAAAAAGCCTATTGGCCGAATATATATGTATATAAATATATGAATACACAAAGAAATTTCAGCACATAATTTACTTTACTTTATAGCTCATACAATTAATTTAAATCACATACTTTCATATAATGATAGACATCGACCGAATAGGTCATACTCTTATTCGTAGATATAGTAATCATTCACACACATATATCGTTCTTTGATACTAATAATTCACTTTAAAAATCAATTCACATGCGAGTACATAATACGTACCTGACTATCATAATGTATCATACATAATCGATTGTAGTTTACCTCGAACTTTCGAATTCATAATCTTACTTGAATCACCGGCGTTAAGCCTGCTAGGTTTAAAACCCGAATCCAGTCACCAGCACAAAACCTGCGGGACTTTAAGCTCAAATATAATACCAGCACAAAGCCTACGGGATTTAACCCGGATATAATACCAGCACGAAGCCTGCCGGATTTAACCCAGATATATTACTAGTACAAAGGCTGCGGGATTTAACCCGGATATAATACCAGCACATAGCCTGCGGGTCTTTAAGCCCGGATACACATAAAATATCATGCATATTTAATCATATATTAACACATCTCATTCAACATATCACATTAGTAGTCATTTGCTACATTCGGATACAAGCTCCATATGAACATCATCATTTACATTTCGGTTCAAAAGTCATACATAAATATCACATATCCATTTCACCATTCAAGCTTAACCCATAGTGACCATTCGACTATAAGTCATATACATAATTTATTTATCACACAACTTAATTCAAGTAGAACCAAAAGGTCACAATTCATCTAATATATGCATATCAAGGCATCATCAATTATATACTAAAGGTGACTACTCAAAACTTACCTCAGATATACTTGAATGGTTGCGAAAAGGCTACTTAATTACTTTCTCCTTTCCCCTATCCAACTTCAACCCTCTTTGCTCTTGAGCTTAATAAAACAAGTAGATTTGTTTAATTACTTACTCAACTTTATTTCTTAATAGTCACATTTGACAATCATATATAACTTCATTATGTATTATATTTTATAAAATATGCCATGACTCGATTTCATGCTTATTTAATCAATATCTAATTCGCACATACAAGCAAAGATTCACAAAACTTATCATGCTTCCTTATACATGAATTTAACCATATTCCCGAATGTCTCTATAAGCACAAGGTACATACATAAGGCATATATATATACACCTATATATGACTATCACAATATAATCATTTACTCATATTTATGCACAACCGCGTATACACATGCATATATATATATAATGCATGCTTTAATATCATATACTTTTATTTATTTTCAAATTACACTATAGCTTCAAGATATATAGCTAACTCCGAATGTCAACTTATTACACATTTATCACATTACCAATTGCCATTTATCATCAATGCCGCACACACAAATACATACACACTCATATGCATAAAATCCATTTATGATTAATATATAATCCATTCAGCCCTAACTACTCAACTTAACTTTCATATTCAATTTTATTTTATGACTGAATGTAGCAAATTCATATGGGTTTCACCTATGCCAAACAATGACCGAACCATCTAATCATGCTTATGGCCGATTCTATCTTGCTCAAATCAAGGTCATAATTCACTTAAAAGAAATTCTAACCTTCATCACTTTAATTAATCACTACCTATTCTTCAAAACCTCAAATACAAGGTAATTAGCACCTATACACTTATACAGAATTAGCTAGCACATATAGTCCTTGGCCGAATGTTATTAAACTCAAGTCACCAGAATCTTATTATTTATCACCTTATATAATATTATCAAAATGGATTAATTATACTTATATATATATACTATCAAAGCCGAACATAATAATTTCACCTATGCATAACATTACTCACATTCCATTACTTACATTATTCAAAATCATACCCTTAAAAATCATGTACAATGTCGAACCCTTAGATATTCAACCATCTAATTTATTCATTTCAAACCACCCAAACGGCATTTGCTCACATTTTAGCATTTAAATACAAAACACTTGATCAAGTCATTAAGCAAGTCCAAGTTCGGCTATTACACATATAAGTACTAGCAATTTAAATTTTTAACTAGTTCAAACTTATTTCATCAACAATTCTTCATCAAAACATAAAGGTAATAATCCAATCCGTTCCTTATCTACCATAACCGAATGCTCAATTCATCACCCAAAATTCAAAGTTTTGACATGGGCTAAGTAAGAAACTTGATAATTAACTTAAAACAAGCTAAAATTTCAAAAATCTAACATAATTTACTAACCTTCCTCAAGCTTAAAATGACCGAATGTCTTGCCCCTTTTCTTCTTTAAAATTCGGCTAAGAAGAAAAAAGATGAAACTTTGTTTTCTTCACCCCCCTTTTTTATTTTTTTATTCATCAATATTATAAAATACAAAGCCATTTAGTTGCCATTAAACTAATAAATAATACATATATTTGATATTAAACGTCAACATGGCCGGCCACTACATTAAAAATGGATAATTTGACATGCAAGTCCATTTTTTTTATATCATGCATTAATAGACAATTTTTAACTTAACCTATCATATTTCAAAAATGTGTCACATAAGTCCTATATAATAAATTTCATATACAAATGACAAAATCAAAGCATGAAACTTTCACACATGCATTTACACATATAATAAGCATAGAATATAACGGTTAATTATATTTTATGACTCGATTTTGTGGTCCCAAAACCACTTTCCCACGAGGGTCAAATTAAGGCTGTCACACTATAAGCCCATAAGGCGTCATTTACTTTTATCGCCTCATCTTTTCTATTTAACTCCACAATTTTTCTAGGATGCATTTGAGTTCTTGATTCATAACTTCAACTTGCTCGCTAGTTTGAGGGTGATAAGGGGTAGCTGTTCTATGATGCACCCCACACTTCTTAAGGATCTTATCAGATTGAGCATTACAAAAATGTGTACCCGTATCACTAAAAATCGCTCTAGGTGTTCCAAATCAAGAAAAACTTGTAATAGCCCATTTTTAGTCAAATTGGAACAGTAGTTTTGGGACCACAAATCTGAAGTTGAAATAATTATTTTATTATTATTTTAAAGTTTACAGCGTGATAAAAAGGTGTTTAATAGCTATAAAACTTAAAAGTAAAGGTCCTTATGTGGTAATTAACCTATATATGAGATAATGGATGATAGTGGCATGGTAATTTTGAAATTTGTAATGTTCATTAAGGTTAAATAGGTAAATTGGTTATTAAAGGTTAATTAAATAAAATAAAAAAAATTGGTTATTAAAGGTTAATTAAATAAAATAAAACATTTTAATTTGTGATCATCTTCTTCAAAAGACAAACCAAAAACGTTTCTCTTGAGAAAATAGGGCTAGGGATTCAGCTATTTTGATTTCATTCAATTAGGTACGATTTCTGTCCTGTTTTTAATGATTTCTATGTTTTTGAGATCGTTGTAGCTTAGTCTAGCTAGCCCAGGGACTATTTTGCAAAACTATTAAAGGTTTAGGGTTTTTCTATTGATGAATCTATAATTTTTTTTATATTTGATGATATAAAATGCATGATTGTTGTTAGATAAACAACATTTGTAAAGTGATTTTTGACAAAATTGTTAATTAAGGGTTAAATTGTGAAATGTGTAAATTTTGTGGTTAAATTGTGAAATAAATGAAAAATGTGGACTGTTAGGGACTTAATTGAAATTCTGCTAGCATGGGTTTCGATTGAATTGCATGAATTTGTGTTTTTATGATATAAGGACTAAATTGTAAAAAAATATGAAATATTAGGGGCAAATGTGTAAAATTACCTTAATTTATATTTGGACTAAATTGAATAGAGAGAGTATTAAATAAGTTAATTTCGATTATATTTAGATCAAGAAAGGCGAAATACGAATTTAGATTGGGGGAAGAACTAAGTTTCGGATTAATCAACTTAATTTGTCGTTTTTGCATTCGAGGTAAGTTCGTATGTAATAAACATTATAATATATGTGTTTTAAATACTTTGATATTGTATAAATTTTGAGTACGACTCTACAGACATGTTCGACGACGATTCGGCAAGTGAGAAATCCCGGTTGAACCTTAGGAATAGATTAGGATACGATTGACATGTCATTAGGGGTTATGTGATTTGGGTGCTGGTCCGTACGTCCTACCGGTGGCTTAGTTATCAGACATGTGTTGTGGATACTTGTCAGCTTGTGTGATCAGCACTGTGTAGCTTTGCCATGACCGTCAGCTTGTGTGAGTAGACCCGTTGATAGCTCTAGTGTGAGCATTATCTATGATACGAGATTGAGATAGCTTTGGCTATATTTGTGGCACTTAGGGTGTGAGATTCTCGAGTATTCGATAGTATTTCGAATGGTTCAATGGTAAATCAATGATGTGGATGAGTTTGTATTTTATACGAGGTGGCACAGGTATGTACATAAATCGTACAAGCACTGAATCGAAGAAACTTGTGAAATGTATAACTAAACTTGTGAATAGAAATTGTGGTAGGTTAATGGTTTAAATTGAGATATGTTATGATATGCTTCAATTGTTTAAATTGTACGTATTTGATAAGTTAAGTTTATTGCTATATGAACTTACTAAGCTTTATAACTTACTTTTTTTTATTTTTCGTGTTTTATAGTGAATTCAAAGCTAGCTTGGATTGGGGGATCATTGGAGAATTCATCACACTATCCAACTATCACTTGGTACCTTTGAATCTTAAGTATTTTGGGTATATGGCATGTATAGGATTATGGTCATTTTTGATATATAGTTTGGTAAATAATTTAGCCATTTCAATTGGCTTGTAAATGTCTAAAGTTTGGTTTTGTATATAGCCATGAGAGTTGGCTTATTTTGTTTGATTTGGTTGTTAATATAATTGTACAAATGGCTCTTGTTATGTGCTTGATTGTGGATATGTGATGTTAGTTGGTTTTCGGTAATTAAGGGTGCTAAATGGTTGAGAATTAATTTTGGTATGTTTGTGAGATTAGGCTAAATGATGCATAGTTGAAAGTGATTGTATTGTTTATTTGAGGTTATAATTTTTGGTATGATTTGAATGGCACAATGTGGTATTAATATGTTTGGTATTGGTTGGTTTTGAAATGGTAAAAATTAAGCTTGTTTGAGGTTGGTTGAATTCTTAATTATACCATGTTTTTGTGCCAATTGGATTAATTTAGGTGTGTGCAAGTTTGTGTGGCAAAATGGCTTGGTAAATAGCTTATTTTTGTCCATACGGGCAGAGACACGGGCGTGTGTCTTAGCCGTGTGTGATACACGGTACGGTTACACGACCGTGTATCCCTTGGTGTTGAATTAAAAATTAAGTCAATATGCTCCACACGGCCCAGCATACCGGCGTGTGACTTGGCCATGTGGCATAAGTCAGTATACCCTACATGTTTGGCATGGCCTAGCACACGGCCTGGCACACGGGCGTGTGTGGCCATTTTTAGGCACACAAGCTAGTCACACGAACATGTATGTTGGTTCTGTGACCTAAGTCAAAGAGTTACAAGGGGTCGGACATGGGCTGGGATATGGCCATGTGATCCCATTTCGAATGTCCACCTGGCTTGTGACATGGGCGTGTCTTTGGCCGTGTGAGACACACGACCGGGCCATAGGGGCGTGTGTCCCCTGTATTTTGAAAATTTTTCTTAGTTTCATAAAAATTTCCTGAGTTCTCAGTTTAGTCTTGAACCACCTTGAATGTATGTTTAAGGCCTCGTAGGCTTGTATTACGGACAATGTGATTAAGTTTGAATGATGATTGCATGAAATTTGAAAATGTATGTGAAATAAATGTTTAAATGTTTAATTGTTATATAAGTTCGGTAATGCTTTGTAACCCTATTTCGGCCTTGAATATGGGTGATGAGTGTTACAAAAAGCTTCTTAAGAAATCAAACTACCACTTTAGCATCATTAGTAGGTAGAGCTTGAGCTTCTACCCATTTTGGCATAAAATCAACTACTACTAGAATGTATTTATTACCAAAAGAGCTAGGAAATAGGCTCGTAAAATCAATACCCCAGAATTCAAAAATTTCACATGAAAGTATATAAGTTTGAGGCATTTTACAATGTTTAGAAATATTACCTATTCTTTGGCATCTATCACAAGAAGCAACATACCTGTTAGCGTCCTTGAACAATGTGGGCCAATAAAAACCTTATTTAAGCATTTTATGTGCTGTCCTAATTCCACTGTAATGTCCTCCTATCGATCTTGAATGACAGTGCTCCAAAATGTTATTCTCTTCTAATTTTGTAATACATCTTCAAATTACTTGATCTGCACATATACGAAGAAAAAAGGGCTCTCCTAAAAATAATTTTTCACATTGGCAAAGAATCGCTTCTTTTGATGATGTGTCAACCCTTTTGGTTGGATGTTAGCGGCCAAGAAATTTGCGATATCTGCAAACCAAGGGACTTCAAAATTGATTATAACCAAGAGTTGTTCCTTAAAGAACAAGTCATTTATTTCGTTCTCACTAAGCTCCTTGAGATGGGGATTCTCTAATTGTGAAAGGTGATCTGCTGCAAGATTTTTAGCTCCCTTCTTATCTTGGATTTCCAGATTGAACTCCTGCAACAATAAAATTCACCTTATAAGTCGAGGTTTTGCATCCAATTTAGTTAGAAGATAACGAAGAACGGAATCATCAGTGTAAACAACAATTTTAGACAATATTAAATATGGTCTAAATTTATCGCATGCAAAAACCACAGCTAGCAATTTTATTTTGTAGTAGTTTAATTTTCTTGTGCGTCTGTCAAAGTCTTGCTAACATAATAGATTCGCTGAAAATGCTTGTCTCTTCGCTGTCCAAGAACTACACTTACTGCAAAATCACTTGCATCACACATTAGTTCAAAAGGTAAATTCCAATCAGGTGCAATCACAATTGGGGCACTAATTAATTTTTCCTTAAGAATATTAATGCTTCTAAGCATTCCTCACTAAAATTGAATGGCACATCTTTTCTAGCAGATTAGTTAAGGTCTTAGCTATTTTAGAAAATTTGTTGATAAATCTTTTATAGAATCCAGCATGTTCTAAAAAGCTTCGAATAGCCTTAACTGAACTAGGAGGAGGTAGTTTTTCGATGGTTTCAATTTTCGCTCTATCAACCTTAATCCTTTTATTAGAAATTTTATGGCCCAACATAATCCCTTCTCAAACCATGAAGTGACATTTTTTCCAATTAAGCACAAGTTTTGTTTCCTCACATCTCATTAAAACTCGTTTTAAATTTTTAAGACAAAGGTGGAAAGAATTATTGAATACTGAGAAGTCCTCCATAAATACCTTCATAATGTCTTCTACAAGTTCATCAAAGATTGCTAACATGCAATGCTGAAAAGTAGCAAGAGTATTACACAATTCAAAAGGCATTCTTCGATAAGCAAACGTACCATATGGACATGTAAATGTCATTTTTTTCTTGGTCCTCGAGAGCTTTCGGGATTTGGAAGTTGCCAGAAAGTCCATATAGGAAGCAATAATACATGTGACTAGATAATCTCTCTAACATTTGATCTATGAATGGTAGAGGAAAATGATTTTTCCTTGTGGCGTCATTCAACTTCCTATAGTCAATACAAGCTTTCCATCCTGTGATTGTTCTCGTTGGAATCAACTCATTTTTCTCCTTTGCCACAAAAGTCATGCCTCATTTGTTAGGAAAAACCTGCATAGGACTCACCCAAGTATTATAAAAATAGGATAGATAACTCTAGCATCTAAAAGTTTAATTCCTCAGCCTTAACAACTTCCTTCATGTTAGTATTTAACCTTCTTTGAGCTTGCACACATGGTTTATACGTATCTTCCATTAAAATTTTATGGGTGCAAAAAGAAGGACTAATCCCTCTGATGTCAGAGATCTTCCAGGCTATAGCTCTTTAATGTTCCTTCAGCACTTGCAATAACTCATCTTTTTCATTTGGCTTTAAATCTGAAGCAATAATCACTAGTAAGGTAGAATTGTCTCTAAGAAATGCATACTCTAGGTGATTTAGTAATTGCTTTAGTTCCAATTTTGGAGGTTCTTCAATGGAGGGTTTTAATTTTAATTCATTGTTTATCTCAATG
This sequence comes from Gossypium hirsutum, assembly GCF_007990345.1. Classification (NCBI taxonomy): domain Eukaryota; kingdom Viridiplantae; phylum Streptophyta; class Magnoliopsida; order Malvales; family Malvaceae; genus Gossypium; species Gossypium hirsutum. The sequence goes on from NC_053429.1 coordinate 39,352,307, forward strand.
CCCTCATAATTCTTTTATCTCAGTGAAAACTCATTAGAATTTAAATAAATTTTTGTCTTACTTATCACAGCATTATCGCTATCTACGTCCTCTCTTTGAACAAGATACAGTTCCAACATGTCCTTATGAATAATTTCCTATAATGAATCTTGAATAACATGATCAATAGAGTCAATAAAATAACACAAACCATCTCGTTCTCTAGAGAATCGCATTGCATCATAGATTTTAAAAGTGATCTATTCATCACTTACCCTAAGCACAAGTTTACCATCACACACATCAATGACAGCTTTAGCAGTGGATAAAAAGCGGCGACCTAAACTTAAAGGCACCTCACTACCCTCATCCATTTCAAGCATAACAAAATCAACAAGGAATATGAATTTATCTACCTTCACAAGTACATCTTTAATGATACTGAAACAACCCGATTTTGGGCCTAGTCAGAACAGTGGTTTTAGAAACACTATTCCAAGGCCGAATAAATTATTTTTAATATTATTTTTGGTATTATAACATGATTATATGAGTGCATGAAATTTTTGGTGAATTCAATTTAGTGTTTGTGAGCTTAATTGGGAAAAAGGACTAAATCGCATAAAAGGAAAAAGTTTTGTTTTGCTAGCCAAATGTGTTAAATAGCTAGAGAACCATAATTTTGGGTCTTTAAAGTGAAAATAGGCCTTTCAATGAGTGATGTCCGGCCATGAGACAAGGAATTAAAATAGTAAAAATGGTTAGGTGAATTTTGGTAACCAAACTGACTAGATGTAAAATAAAATAAACAAAGAATGATATCATCTCTTTCTCATATTCTTCTTCACCAAAATTTTCAGCAAAAGTAAGGGGTTTTAAGCTTTAAATTTCATCCAAGCTATCTTCTTGCAAGTAAGTGATTTAGATGCCTATTTTTGATAATTTTTGTACTTTTGGAACCCTTGTAGCATGAACTAGCTAAGTGGGGAGTATTTTGTGAAATGGTTGATAGTCTAGGGATTTTACATGAAAGGATTTGTGATGTTTACTGAATTTTTATGGAATAAAATGAGTCATGGTTGTGTAATAAATAACTTTTGTAAAAGAAGTTTGCATGAAAACACCTAAAAAGGGCTATTTTGTACAGTTGTAAAATAAGTTGTAAATGTGTTAAATAATTGAAATTTTGAGTTTCTATAGCTATAAAACAATTTAAATAGGCTTGATAAAGGAGGAAATTCGATAAAAATTGACTTACGAGCCTAAGGGCAAAATTATAATTTTTGTAAAGTCTAAGGGCAAAACGATCATTTTGAAAAATTGTGAATTATTGAATGTTTTAACTAATGTAATGATTAAATGAGAGAATTTCATCATGTTAAATCAAGAAAATCGAGATTTGGGCTAAAATCGAAAAGTACGAGGTTATGGACTAAAATGGAATAATTAGCCGAAATTGCATTCGAGGTAAGTCCGTATGACTAAATAAACATGTTATCCATGTTGTTGTTAATATAATTGAAATCTATTTTTCTATGATTGTATTTAATTATATGTTGATGGAATATGGCATTCCATTGAAACAAGTAAGTTGTACGTTAATAATACAAAATTCAATGTTATCATGTATTATACAATTAGTATAGTATGAATTTTTGATTTGTGTTGTGAATGAGAATTTATATAATAAATAATTTCGGTTGAACATGAGGAATAGATTTGAATATTCATGCCATGACATTAGGTAATATGTGTCCTAGTGTAAGACATGTTTGGGACATTCATCGGCCACATTATGAGAGCCAGTGTAAGACATGTCTGGGATATGCATCGGCCTCGAGATATACAAGCCAGTGTAAGACATGTCTAGGACATGCATCGGCCTGGAGATATAAAGCTAGTGTAAGACCTGTCTAGGACATGGCGTCAGCTTGTTGTGTTTCAATGTAAGACCTGTCTGGGACATGGCATCGACACCAGCAGATGAGAGCCAGTGTAAGGCCTGTTTGGGACATGGCATCAGCCTTGATATATGAAAGTCAGTGTAAGACCTGTCTGGGACATGGCATCGACTTTGATGTGCTAGCTAGTGTAAGACCATGTCTGGGACATGGTGTCGGCATCTTATCCCATGTTTGGGGCTATTGAATATCCTATAGTATTCCAAATGGTTCAATGGGAGTATGGTTTATATCGAAATGATAGAGCTTATGGCTATGTTGTGAGTGGTACAGGCACTTACATGAAATTGATGATATATGAATTCAATTAATGTTGTATGATTAATAATGAATGAATATGAGTAAGTATACGAGCATGTTGAGTAACATAGGTATGTATGCCAAACTCATGAGAAATGATTTCGGTTTATGATGCACATTTGGTGAGGATGTAAATAGGTAAGTCATGCCTATGAGAATGATTTTGTGATGACCTTGTGATTATAGGTCTATACATATGATGTATAAACATGTATTTTTACCAATGTGGTGAAAATGAATTAATAAGGTATGATAAACTTAGTATCATTAATTTACACTAAAATAGTTTTAGACAGTAGTAGTAGTCCAACTTTGAAAATCCACCAAAAATTGTGAAAATTGATTTAGAGGCTGAATAAAATACAAAATTAAAGCTTAATAAGTCTAGTTTGACATAAAAAAACGGTGTAGGCAAAAGAGTTTCATACTATGAAATATTTAAATTGTTGTCAGATAGAGTTAGGATGATTTTGAAATCCCCTATTCTGATTTGAGAAAGTCATTGAAAATTGTAAAAAAGTAGTTATGGGTTATAATTTATATGATTAGAATTCATAATGAGTATATTTTCAATAAAAATAGATGGGAACACCATTTGAGTCACGTATTATGAGATAATTATTTTTTATTAAAGTGGGGTCAGAACTATCAAATAGCAAAAAAGGGGTAACTTAAAGGAATAACATGTACTTATTGGGTAGACCAAAAATTCTGAAAATTTTATGGTAAGAAAAATGTGAGTCTACTTTCAGGAAAAATTAGCAAATCTTAATTTGGAGTTTTTTCTCTCTAGATATAAATAATTTAATAACTATGACTGGAGAAAATAGCTTGACTAGAACATAAGTAAAAATACAAATAGGGTTGTATTACCATGAGATGCAAGTTGATAAATTGCTTATTATTTTCATACGGTCTTACTAAGCTATAAAGCTTACCCTGTCCTTTCCATTTCTTTAGTGTTATCGGGTTAGCTCAGGGTAGGAGATCGTCGGAGGCATCATCATACTATCAAGGTATCACCTTTGGAGTATTGACATATGTGCATTGATATGTGATATTCGTGACAGGTTTTAAATATATATAATGAATCGTTCTTGAAACTAATTATTATCACGATGAAGCCAAGTGTACCCATCGAACAGTAGTATAGCTTTAGCAAGACCAAATTGTCGAACCCAAAGGAACTAAAAGTACTAGTAATGACTATCTTTTTATTATCTAGCCTAAGAATAATGGGGTTTGTTTTAACTAACTGATTAACTAAACTAAGAATTCACAAAAAATAGAATTGGGGAATTACTTTTGGAAAAACTATTGAATTAAAACAATACCTAAGGAAAAATCCACCTAGACTTTACTTGTTATTCTGACTCTGAATCGGACGATTTATTCATTTAACTTGATCCGTAGAAATCCCTAAGTTATATTATTATCCCTCTCGAGATTAACAACGTCTAACCCTAGGTTGAATAATTGAAATCTCTTTCTAATTAACTCCCTAGGGTTACATTAACTTGATCTATGGATCCCCTTATTAGGTTTCACCTTAATCCGATAAAATCTTGTCACCTTATCTCTAGGCGCGCAATCAACTCCGCTTAATTATGACAAATATACTCTTAGACAGGGTCTATTCCTCCTCTGAATAAGAGCTTAACTTAAATCAATATCCTGGAATATCAAGACAAGAATTAAGAACACATAATTAAGAACAAGTCAAATATTTATCATACAATTCAGATAATAATAACAAGATCTGTCTTAGGTTTCATTCCCCTTAGGTATTTAGGGGTTTTAGTTCATAACTAAAAATGTAAACATCTCAGAAGAAACATAAAGAAAAACCCAAAACTCCTAAATGGAAATTGAGAGGAGATCTTCAGTCTTGATGATGAATCCGGCTTCTGAGATGGATCAATCGGCTTTCCTTGAGCAGTTCCCTGCTTCTTCCTCTGTGCCTCCCCTTGTCCTCCTCTTCTAAGGTGTATTTATAGGCTTTAGAATGACTAAGAACCCTCAAAATTGGCCTTTTCCGAATTGGACTAAACTTGGGCTCGACAGGGACACGCCCCTGTGCGATTACTTCAGGCCGTGGTCAAGCCTGTTAAATAGGCACGGGCATGTGGTCCACCTTGTGAGTCATGCTTTGATTTTGCCAAATTGACACGGCCGTGTGGTCTGCCCGTGTGAGGAGGTCTAGGCCGTGTTAATTTCGTACGTTAGCCTATTTTCTCCAGTTTTGGCCTATTTCTCGTTCCTTTCACTCTCCTATGCTCACCTAAGTTAAAATATGAAATTAAGGCATTAGGAGCATCGAATTTGCCAATTTTAAGGAAAAATCATCCATAAAATGTGCTAAGCATGGGTTAGAAATATGTATAAGCTACAGTTTATCAAATACCCCAACACTTAAGCATTTTCTTGTCCTCAAGCAAAATCCTCAACTCATAACCAAAATAAATTCTTCTCAACTTATAATTTCTATCGATAATATCTCAAAATAATCCATAGGTAATCATACATTGAAAATTCAACCGAAAGACATCAAAGTTTCAAACATTCCAAGTTCAGTATTTTATCATGAAATCATAGGTGTCTCCCCTCATCTAAGCAATTACCTTTGATTCAAAATATCACAGAGTTTCACATCCTCAGTAAAGATTCACTCAAATCGCTCGAGGTGTTTAAGGACAATAAATGAAGCACTCAATAGTCAATAATGAAAAGTCATTACCTAGGCTTGTATGAAAATAAAATCTCCACCATTATAAATTGAGATAAAACATCAATCAAAAGGTCATTAGAGGGTTGTAACGTGGCTTTGGTTAGAAGGTGTGGTTACAAATTGAAAGAGAGGGTTAGAATCGAGATTGAATTGAAAAATTGCCTAACTAGAAAAAGTAATTAAACATCAATTACGTACAATAGAGCTTTTTCTCAGAAAATGGAATTTAACTTCTTTAGTTCAAAGATCACTACTACTAATATGTATACATGTATTATTATTATTTTTTTAAGAACAAGTCAAATTACAAAATAGAATAAAACATAGCTAAACAACTATTCCAACTCAAATCTCGACAAAAAATAGGGATCAAATTAATTTAGGGGATTTCAAAAATAATGTGTTATGGGTTAATATTGAGGGTAAATCAATGAATGGGTTGTTAGGCTCAAGGGGGTTCACTAAGGGTTAATTGTGAAGGTAGGCTTTTATGGAGTGAGTGGGTTAAACCTAAGTGCGCCTTTCTCATTTTGACATATCAAATCAAATGGTGTGGTCTTGACATGCATAATCAAGCAAGTTCTAGAATAACAATTCAATACTGACGCACTCATAATGAAAGTGAGAATGAAAGAAATAATAGATGCTCTAAAGGCTCAAGATCTCACAAAAATTATGGCTTTTTGATGTTTAAACTTGTGAATTCCAACTCAAGGTAATACCTAAACTTGGGGAAATAACCTAAAAGTTTTTAATTCTTTAAAAATCAACTTATCATGCTTGATTCCCTAATGTCTTAAAGTTTAAACAATCAATGCATAAATGCCTATGTTTTAATTCATGATATATCAATAAACATTATAGACTAATAGAAAATTCATTCTAATAATGATATGAGAAGATCGCATGAGAATAAAACAAAATTCAGGGATTTTTCTGATATAAAAGACCCCCCACACTTAAGATGTACATTGCCCACAATGTACAAAGGTAGATATATTAAAAAAGATAGATTTATAATCATAAGATAGGAAGAGAAGTGAAGCTTCCTAAATGATGAATGAATTCCTCGAACTAGAGTTTTGGAGAGTAATCAGCGTGAGAGTGGACGAGGATACTCCGGTGGTGGTAGAGGTTCATTAGTCCATAAGTCATGCGCCAAAAGAATATTATGTCTGGTGGTAGCTATGGTCGTGGTCGAGTAGCACATGACAGTCGTGGAGAACCTTTCCTGGTGGAGTTTCAAGTTCCTAAGTAATAGTGAGCTTTGGAGCTCTTTATAACTGTGATAGAATCAAGAACTCTTTTAGAAAATATATAAAGAAGACTAAGTACTCAATATAAATTAGCCAAAATTAAAAAGTGCAAAATAATAATTATAAGTCCTAATAAAAATAAGGTGAAAGAAAAATAAACGAAGCTTAAGCGTCAGAAAAATAAAATTGAAGAAGATTGAGATAAAAGTAAACAAACACAAGAGGGAGGAGCTTAAGCGTCAAAAATATGGTTGAAGGTGGTGCACGGGCGTGGAAGGAGGCCGTGTGAATCTACAGTGGCTAGGGTTAGGGATTTTGGGCGAGGGAGATGATGAATAGTGAAGAGTATTTATAGATTTTGGGACACACGGCCAGGGAACACGCCCGTGTTCCCCAAATTTTGCCCGTGTGATTCGCGAATTTTGAATTTGGGCTCGTTTGACAATTTCCCCAAGCCTGTGTACCTTGGGCGTGCTGGTGCACACGGCCGTGTCGCACGATCGTGTCTGTCTTTGTTCGCTTCTCCCACGCCCGTGTATGAAGGTCCCCGCTAGTGTTGTTTTGGCAGGTTTGCCCACGGCCATGTCACACGGCCGTGGAGATCTATCATAGCCCGTACTGGGGAAATCTTTGACCTGTTTCCACACAGTGCTAAGCACGCCTATGTGCTTGGCTGTGTGTACTTTCGAAAGCCTGCGTTCCATGAGTCAGTTAGTATGTTAGATGTTAAAACTAAACTTTAAAGAAATTAATATTGTTAGTGCTTGGGTTACCTCCCAATAAGTGCTTATTTATAGTCTAAGCTCGACTTACCTCTCTATTGAATGGTCATGGTGGTTCGAGGAGTTTATACTCCTCATTCCTACTGTGAATCTCATCAAAATAAGGTTTTAGGCGGGTATTGTTTACCTTAAAAGTGCTGAACTTAGGATGACTTACCTCGACTGTACCGAATGGGAAAATGCTAAGTACCGTAAGAGGGATTTCTTCATTCAATTTGGCAGTGACAATGTGAGGATCTGCGACATCTAATAAAAGTTTATCTCCAACCTTAAGTTGATTTGGAAAGGTATTGAGCTTGTTCTGGCGTAGTTTTGGTTTATCATGTGTCCTCGGTTTATGTGTACGCCATTCATCTAGCTCCTCGATTTGTAGCCTTCATTCTTCATGAATAGGTCCTCTATTATTGCTTGAAAATGGCTCATGTACTTCCTTCAAACTCATTTCCTACAAAGTAGGTTGCACCATATTGTCAGTTTTAGTAGAATGGTTTAGAAAATCACCTTCAATTTTTGATGTGTTTTCAGAATTGCGAGCTGAAGGGTGATTATTTCGTCTCCCACACGAAGTGTGAGCTCACCTGTGCCAACATCAATAATCATTCTAGCAGTTGCTAAAAATGGTCTTTCTAAAATCAAAGGAGTGTTGCTATCCTCCTCTATGTCTAGAACAATGAAGTCAACGGGAAATATAAATTTATCGATTTTAACTAGCACATCTTCAATAATACCCCTAGGAAATCTTATAGTTTTATCTGCTAATTGAATGATCATCCTATTCTGTTTGGGTTTCCCTAGACCTAGTTGCTTAAACAATTTGTAAGGCATACATTAATACTAGCACCTAGATCAGCCAACACATTATTTACATCTAAACTACTAATTAAACAAGGAATCGTAAAACTCCCTGGATCTTTTAGTTTGTTGGGTACCTTATTCTGAAGAATGGCTGAGCAAACCGCGTTCAGCTCCACATGTGACCTTTCATCTAACTTTCGTTTATTTGCTAGAAGTTCCTTTAAAAATTTGACTGCGTTTGGCATCTACGAAAGTGCTTCAATAAACGGTAGGTTAATATGTAGTTTCTTTCAGAGTTTAAGGAATTTACCAAATTGTTCGTTTGAGCGGTCTTTCCTTGTCGCATTGGGGTATGGCACACGAGGTTTATATTCCGTACTTACCGATTTTTGTTTGTTTTGGCCTACCTCATTCTTACTTTCATTTACCACCAGTTCTGGCCTTGGTTTTGCCACTAACCCTTCCTTATATTGAATGTCAATTGTGTTGAGTTGCTCCATTGGGTTAGATTCAGTGTTGCTTGGCAGGCTACCTTGTGGTCGTTCGGAAATCAACTTGGCGAGCTGTCCAATCTGAGTTTTGAACCCTTGGATTGATGCTTGTTGATTTTTGAGTGCCGTCTTGGTATCCTGAAAACAAGTTTCTGACACCGAGATGAATTTGGTTAGCATCCCCTTAAGGTTCGACTTCTTTTCTTGCTAGTAAGGTGGTTGTTGAAAACTCGGAGGATGTTGTGGCCTTTGATTTCCTTGACCGCCCCACGAGAAATTGGGATGGTTCCTCCAACCTGCATTATAAGTGTTACTATATGGGTTATTTTGGGATCTAGAGTTATTTTTACCCATATATTGGACTTGTTCCTCCTCGATGCTAGGGTTAAAGGGTTTATATTCTATGCATGCTCCTTCTCCATTTGAATCGCACCTCATCACTGGATGTACCTGAGTAGAACCACACAAACCGTCAATCTTTTTCTTTAAGAGTTCTACTTGGTTAAATAGCATAGTAACCGCGTCGAGGTTGAAAACACCGGCTGCTTTCGTCGGCTTTATTCTCATAACTTTCCACTGATAGTTATTCAATGACATCTCCTCAATAAATTCGTAAGCCACCACAGGTGTCTTATTATTGATAGTTCCTCCAGCGGCTGCATCAATCATCTGCCGAGTGGAATGATTCAGGCCATTATGGAACGTTTGAACCTGTAGCCAAAGCGGTAACCCATGGTGAGGGCACCTTCTCAATAGGGCCTTGTATCTCTCCCATGCATTGTAGAGTGTTTCTAAATCCATCTGCACAAAAGAAGAGATATCATTACGTAATTTGGCCATTTTAGCCGGCGAAAAGTATTTTAATAGAAACTTTTCGGTCATTTGTTCCCAAATAGTGATTGACCCTCGTGGTAACGATTTCAACCATTATTTAGCCTTATTTCTTAATGAAAAGGGAAACAACTGAAGGCTAATGGCGTAATCAGAAACGCCATTAATTTTAAAGGTATCGCAAAATTCTAAGAAATTTGCCAAGTGAGCGTTGGGATCCTCTTCCTGCAAACCATCAAACTGAACAAACTGTTGTATCATTTGAATTGTGTTATGTTTCAGTTCAAAATTATTTACAGCAATAGCAGGTCTAACTATACTTGACTCAGTTCCTGTTAAATTAGGTTTAGCATAATCATACATAGTGCGCGGAGTAGGATTTTGATTAACAGCAATTGCAGGAGGCAGCGGATTTTCTTGGTTTTCAGCCATCTCCTCGGTTGTGGTTTGAATATCACCTCTTGCTCGTTCTTTATGTATCTTAAGCTTCGCCTTATTTCTCTTTGGTTTCTGCGAACTGTGCGATCGATCTCACTGTCAAAAAGTAATGGTCCTGACGGGTTTCTTCTAGTCATAAACTATAAGAACCTGCCAGAAAAAGGGAAAAAGAAGAATTAGTAATAAAAATTAGAATAAAATTTAAATTGCAGTAAAATTAAATGGCTAAAGTAATAAAAATTAAGTGTTCCTAATATCTTAGTTCCCCAACAATGGCGCCAAAAATTTTATACGTGATATTCGTGATAGGTTTTAAATATTTATAATGAATCATTCTTGAAACTAACTATTATCACGATGAAGCCAAATGTACCTATCGAACAGTATAGCTTTAGCAAGACCAGATTGTCGAACCCAAAGGAACTAAAAGTACTAGTAATGATTGTCTTTTTATTATCTAGCCTAAGAATAATGGGGTTTGTTTTAACTAACTAATTAACTAAACTAAGAATTCACAAAAAATAGAATTGGGGAATTACTTTTGGAAAAACGATTGAATTAAGACAATACCTAAGGAAAAATCCACCTAGACTTCACTTATTATTCTGACTCTGAATCAGACGATTTATTCATTTGACTTGATTCGTAGAAATCCCTAAGTTATATTATTATCTCTCTCGAGACTAACAACGTCTAACCCTAGGTTGAATAGTTGAATAATTGAAATCTCTTTCTAATTAACTCCCTAGGGTTGCATTAACTCGATCTATGGATCCCCTTATTAGGTTTCACCCTAATCCGGCAAAATCTTGTCACCCTATCTCTAGGCGCGCAATCAACTCCGCTTAATTATGACAAATATACTTTTAGACAGGGTCTATTCCTCCTCTGAATAAGATCTTAACTTGAATCAATATCCTGGAATATCAAGACAAGAATTAAGAACACATAATTAAGAACAAGTCAAATATTTATCATACAATTCAGATAATAATAACAAGATCTGTCTTAGGTTTCATTCCCCTTAGGTATTTAGGGGTTTTAGTTCATAACTAAAAAGTTAAACATCTCAAAAGAAACATAAAGAAAAACCCAAAATGCCTGAAGGGAAATTGAGGGGAGATCTTCAGTCTTGATGATGAATCCGACTTCTAAGATGGATCAATCGGCTTTCCTTGAGTAGTTCCCTGCTTCTTCCTCTGTGCCTCCCTTTTTCCTCCTCCTCTAGGGTGTATTTATAGGCTTTAGAATGCATAAGAACCCTAAAAAATTTCCTTTTCTGGATTGGACTAAACTTGGGCTCGACAGGGACACGCCCCTGTGCAATTACTTCAGGCTGTGGTTAAGCCTGTTAAATAGGCACGGGCATGTGGTCGACCTGTGTGAGTCGTGCTTTGATTCTGCCAAATTGACACGGCCGTGTGGTTTGCCCGTGTGAGGAGGTCCAGGCCGTGTTGATTTCGTACGTTGGCCCATTTTCTCCATTTTTGGCCCGTTTCTCGTTCCTTTCACTCTCCTGTACTCACCTAAGTATAAAATATGAAATTAAGACATTAGGAGCATCGAATTCGCCAATTTTAAGGAAAAATCATTCATAAAATGGCTAAGCATGGGATAAAAATATGTATAAATTATGGTTTATCATGTATTGAGTACCTTCAAGTGAGTGGCATGTATAGAGACTTAGTTTTTATGATAGATGTTGTTATGATCAGCCAAATGTATTTACTTATAGTTTTTATGATAGATGTTGTTATGATCAGCCAAATGTATTTACTTATATTGATTCATTGTATATAGCCATGAGATGTGGCTTATAATGATTGTGGCTTGTAAGCCTAGTTATTCATGATAAGTTCTAATGCTTGTGATACGATGATGTTTTTATACTTGTGGGACATGCATGTTAGGTGTTAAGACATGTGTGTATGATAAATGTATCGAAATGGTTATAGCCATGAAGTAATTGTATGGTATAGAAACAAGATGATGATTATTTAACATGAATGTTTAATGTTTAAATAAGGTCACTTGACAAGGTCAATGAATATGGATTTATTGTGTCTAGACTTGATATTATATGAGTACGTTAAACTTGTGTACAACAGCACGTTAAAGATGATGATGCCATGATGTATAACTTTGATGTGTGTAAAGATGTGAGGGATTAATGGTAACAAAAGGCTTGGAAAGTAGCCTAAGTGTTAGCCACACGGGCATAGGCATGGCCATATGTCTCAGCCCTGTGGATAACATGGCCTAGCACACGGGTGTGTGGCTCGGTCGTATGGTTCAATTTGCATGCTAACATCATACACGGGCGTGTCAAAGACACACGGGCGTGTTCCTATGTCCACACGAGCGTGTGACCCTGTTTCATGGAAAAATTTTCTAAGTGTTCCTAAAACTTCTCAAAGTTCTCGATTTAGTCCCAAATCAATCTCGATGTGTGTTTTGGGCTTCGTAGGCCCAAATAAGGGACGACATGCATGTTTTTGAAAAGTTTTGAATTAAAATAAATTTTATGGCCCAATTTTTGCATGTATGTGTATGTTTAAGTCTGGTAATGCCTCGTACCTTGTCCTAATGTTGGACAAGGGTAAGAAGTGTTACATTTAGTGGTATCAGAGCTATGATTTAGTCAGTTCTCAAACTAACCCAGTGTAACACCCCGAACCCGAGACCGTCACCGGAGTCGAACACGAGGTGTTAACAAACTTTTAAAAATTTTCCAGACACTGCCAATCTGTGTAATAGTCGCTTTAAAAATAATATCTTGAGTTTCATAACTCGAAAATCAGTTTTGTGATTTTTCCCTGAAAGTAGACTCACATGCCCATCTACATATTTTTTTCTAGAATTTTTGGTCGGGCCAATTAGTACAGTTTATTAGTCAAAGTCTCCCATGTTACAGGGATCGACTACCCTGACCTTTGTGCATTACGACTTGGATATCTCCTTGTACAGAGCTCCAATACTGATGCCGTTTGTTTCTATAGAAACTAGACTCAGAGAGGAATCTATACATATATGGTATGACTCCTAATTATCTCTGGTTAATTTATGGTAAATTTTCAAATTCGAAACAGGAGATCCAGAAACCGTTCTGGCCCTGTTTCACGAGAACTTTAATATCTCTTAATATACTGTTTATATGATTGTTTCGTTACTTTCATATGAAAATAGATTAATCAAGGTTCGATTACATAATTTATTCACTATTTAATTCCATTCCTACAAATTTTTGTGATTTTTCAAATCCACACCACTGCTGCTGTCAGCATCTGTTTTCAAGGTAAACTTTACCTATTTCGTGGTTACCATGGACCAACTAGGGTTTTGTCATACATAGGTCCACATATGATCATATTTAGCCATTCCAATGGCTGATCATTTGCCCAACACTTCCATTCCAAACCATAGTCACATCATGAAACCATATATACATACATAAACACAAATGGTCTAATGCCATACTCCACTTCTACAAGCCATTTTCGCATGGCTGTACACACATACATCACAAAAAGTGCTTAAAACAACAAGGGGTAGTCCTGTAACACCCCGAACCCGAGACTGACACCGGAGTCGAACACGAGGTGTTAACAGACTTTAAACCCCTTATAAAAAATATTTCCCAGACACTGCCAATCTGCGTACTAGTCGCTTTAAAAATCATATCTTGAGTTTCACAACTTGAAAATCAGTTTCGTGATTTTTCCCTGAAACTAGACTCATATTCCCATCTACATATTTTTTCTAGAATTTTTGGTCGGGCCAATTAGTACAGTTTATTAGTCAAAGTCTCCCATGTTACAGGGATCGACTACCCTGACCTTTGCGCATTACGACTTGGATATCTCCTTGTACAGGGCTCCAATACTGATGCCGTTTGTTTCTATAGAAACTAGACTCAGAGAGGAATCTATACATATATGGTATGACTCCTAATTATCTCTGGTTAATTTATAATGAATTTCCAAAGTCGGAACAGGGAATCCAGAAACCGTTCTGGCCCTGTCTCACGAGAACCTGAATATCTCTTAACACACTGTCCGTATGATTGTTTCGTTACTTTCCTATGAAAGTAGATTCATCAAGGTTTGTTTACATAATTTATTCACTATTTAATTCCATTCCTACTATTTTTAGTGATTTTTCAAATCTACATCACTGCTGCTGTCAGCATCTGCCTTTAAGGTAGACTTTACCTATTTCATGGTTTCCATGATTCAACTAGCCCTTTTTGCATAAATAGCACAATTTATGAAAGTGATTAACCATCCCCGTGGCCAATCCTTGTCAAGCATATCCACACCAAATGATTATAACATTATACTCAAACACATATAAGCCATTTTCGCATGGCTATCCAAAATTTATACAAGTCCAAAGGGTCCACGACCCACAACAAACGGGTAGTCCTATACATGCCATTTCGAAGTTCAACCAAAATTGTACCAAAAGGGGGGCTTTGATAGTGTGGGCGACTTTGACTTCAAGATCCCGAGTCCGATAGCTGGAGAACCAAATCTATAAAACAGAGGAGCAATGAAACGGAGTAAGCAATTTATGCTTAGTAAGTTTTGAGCAAGGAATTCCAGCACAACAAAAGTATAACATTCATATAGCTAAACGGATAATTTCATATGCACAAATTTACGATATCGTACTTGCTTCACATTATCAATCCTTATGTACATACACAAAAGATCAACTCAGCCAAAGGCCGGTAGCTCGTTTATCAACTGAGCGAATACTTATTTGTAAGGGCTCAACTAAATTCAAGCACATACGAAACATACCTCAATGTTTGGGATGTTTCGAGAGTATTAACTGGAATTTTACAGCAAGTTCATTCATTCCCAAATCACGTACCTTCGGAATTTAATCGGATATAGCTCCTCGTTCAAATGCCTTCGGGACATAGCCCGGTTATAGTAATTCGCACAAATGCCTTCGGGACTTAACCCGGATTTAGTAACTCGCACAAATGCCTTCGGGCTTAGCCCGGAATTAGTATCTCGCACAAATGCCTTCGGGCTTAGCCCGGAATTAGTATCTCACACAAATGCCTTCGGATCTTAGTCCGGATATTGTCACTTAGCACAAGCCTTCGGGACTTAGCCCGGACATCATTCAAATAACCATGCACATTTAACAATAAATCATGGCCCATTCGTATTTCATTTTCGTTAGCAAAACTCAAACACAAGACATTTATCATTCTTGCAAATTCGGCTCAATAGCCACACAAAGAGCATGATTTTAATTTGCTTAAAACATGATCTAATCACATCATAATTTAAGCTCTCTTACTCAAGAACTTACCTCGGGTGTTGTCGAACGATTCCGATAGCTATTCGACCACTTTTTCCTTCCCTTTATCGGATTTAGTTCCCCTTTGCTCTTGAGCTTAATTAAACAAATAAATTGATTTAATCATTTGAGCATCGAAAAGAGGAACACAAGGCACTTAGCCCATATTTATACATTAGACATTAAAGTCACATATGTACGGAATCATGAATCAAACTCAACATTTTAGCTAATTTTTCCCCCTTGGCCGAATATGCATGTCTATTTTGGGGCCGATTTCAACACTTAATACATTCTACAAGTATGGTCACTTGTATTGACTAAACACCCTTTTGTTTCAAGTTCAAAACTTGGCTAATACACACATATACAGACTAGTAAAGCATCCTCTCCCTTTCCATCAATTTAACACATGCATTGCTCATTAACATGCAAAAGTTATATTCGGCCTTAGCACACAACTTGCTAGCCGATTCTTCTCCATTTAGCAACCAATGCACATATGTGCTCACTCAAAAATGCTAAAAAGGAGGTTCAAGAATCATCAAGCCACCATCACATGCATCATTAACAAGCTTCATATTTAGCATGCAATGGCATTAACACAAACTCCACCTAGGCCGAATCTTAACTCATCCTCATGCCTCATCACCACAACATCAAACATCAACCAAGAATGATGCATCCATGGCCGAGTGTCATTTCCATCACATAGCAAGATTTAGACCATGGGCTAGGTAGAACTCAAGCTAACAACTAAAACATGCATGCATCTCATGGAACATCATCAAACATACCTTAGCCTAGCTACATGCATGGCCGAACCTCTTCAACCTTTCTTCTTCCTTCCTCCTTAAAATTTTTGGCCAAGGATGAGCCAAAGGATGAGCATTTTTTTTTCTTTGTTTTTTTCTTTCTAGTTTCGGCTAAATGAAGATGAGAAAGGATGAACAAAAATTTTCTCCTTTCTTTTCTTTAGCTCACGGCAATGGGGGGGGAACAACTACACACATTTTTTTTTGTATTCATCATACTCCTTTTCATTATTTTATGCCCATGCCCCTTATTTTATTTTTTCCTACATACCTCACTAGGCCAACATGTTCCCAGCATGTTTCCACCCATAGCATGGCCAACCACTAGCTCAAATTTTGGGTAATTTGACATGCAAACCCATCATTTTCACAACATGCATTAATAGACCATTTTAAATTAGCCCATCATATTTTCACCATGTCTCATATCAATCCCTATTTAATAATTTCTAATGCAATTGGCAAAATTGGAGAATGAAACTTCCACATACTCATGTACACACATAATAAGCATAGAATATGGAAATCAATTATTTTTATGACTCGGTTTTGTGGTCCCGAAACCACTTCCCGACTAGGGTCAATTTTGGGCTGTCACAAGTCCTATACATGCCATATCCAGAGTTCAACTAAAAGAGTACCAAAGAGCTTTGATAGTGTGGATGACTTCGACTTCGATGATCCCGAATCCGATAGCTAACGAACAAAATCTATAAAACAGAGAGCCAAAGCAACGGGGTAAGCATTTTAAAGCTTAGTAAGTTTCAAGTAATGAATTCGGCTTTGACTAAAGTATTACATTCACATAACTAAATGAATCACTTTATTAATACACATTCTCATAATCATGCTTACTTCACAATTCGTCAACATATATACACACACAAGGTATCAACCCATATAAAAGCCCAAAAGTTCGTTAGTCGATTGAACAAATACTACTTAAAACGAATCGACTTTTCCGAATCACATGCAAACATACCTTATCGTTTGGGTTTGTTGAGCGTATTAATTGAATTTATTACAGCACAAAACGCTCACATTCATACCCAAGTTCTTCGGAATTTAGCCGGATATTACCACAAGCACAATTGCCTTTGGGTCTTAACCCGGGCATAGCAACTCGCACGAATGCCTTCGGGTCTTAGCCCGGATATATCAACTTGCACAATTGCCTTCGGGTCTTAGCCCGGATATATATCAACTCGCACAAATGCCTGCGGGTCTTAGCCCGGATATATCAACTCGCAAAAATGCCTGCGGGTCTTAGCCCGGATATATCAACTCGCACAAATGCCTGCGGGTCTTAGCCCGGATATATCAACTCGCACAAATGCCTTCGGGTCTTAGCCCGGATAAAATCACTAGCACAATTGCCTTCAGGACTTAGCCCAGATAAAATTCAAATGCTCATGCACACATATATATCAACAATCATGACACATCCATATTTCACTTTCGTTACTAAGGCTCAAACACAAAGCATTTATTAAACCTTTCCAATTTCGGCTCAATAGCCACACACAAAGAGCATGATTTCAATTGGCTTTATAACATAGTCTCTATGCACATTTGACTATCCATCATAGGATGACTAATCATTTCAATATAATTCAAGTAGGGTCATTACTCGAAGACTTACCTCGGATGTTGTCGAACGACTTCAATGGCTATTCAATTACTTTTTCCTTCCCTTTATCGGATTTAGTTCCCCTTTGCTCTTGAGCTTAAGTTCAACAAATTTTAAAATAGTCATTAATCGACTATTCAAGTATTACTTTCAGAATAATATATAAATTGATTCGACTTTCACACACATAGATTATAGTAAGCTTTATAAAAATCAATAAATAATTCATTAGCAAATTTTCATTAATGTTTACAACAAAATCACATATTCACTACGAGCTGTTTTTCCTGAACAGTAGTCACTAAATTATTTATAACTGGAGCTACAAAACTCCAAATCACTTGCCGTTAATTTTCCCTGAATATAGACTCGTATATCTTCCATCCATAAAATTTTCAGAATTTTAGGCTTGGCCAATCAATACCAGATTTTTCTTAAAGTTTCCCCTGTTTCACTGTTTGACTAATCTGACCACTCTTCACTACGAATCAAATTTCTCATTTTACAGAATTCAAAATGTGTTGTATTTGATTTCATTTGAAACTAGACTCATTAAGGAGTCTAAGCATATAAATTTTATCTTATAATCATTTTTGTACAATTTATAATGATTTTCTAAAAACAGAACAGGGAATCTAGTAGTCGTTTTGACTCAGCCCCACAATACTTCAAATATCTCAAGATCGGTAACTGTTTTGTTTTTATAGTTTCTTTTGTAAGAAAATAGACTCTTCAAGATTTAATGACATAATTTACTCAGCTTCTAATTCAACTCCTACAAATTATGGCGATTTTCCAAAATCACCTTACTGCTGCTGTCCCCAAGCAGATTATTACCAAATCAAATACTAACATTTGCATTTCACCTTAATAGCTAGCTTAGCAAACCTTAATTTAACATATAATTCACACATATCACATTCCAAGCATTCACTCTATTCTATCACTTAAGGTATAAACATTACTCAATAACTTCCTAATTCAAATTCGGCAACTACACCAAGACCATTTTAACTCGTTTCTCATCCAAATAACATGAACAACAACCATTTCTTGAACATTTTCTCATGGCCGATTGCTCATGTTACCAACAAGATTCAAGATTTGGACATGGGCTAACTAAGGGACTTAGTAACTAGCTTAATACATTCAACAATTTCCAAAAGCTACCATGAATTACATACCTTATTCAAGACTAGAAGGAGTGGCCGAATGTTTTACTTCCCCTTCCCCCTTCTTCTTAGCATTTTCGGCCAAGGATGATAAAAGATGAACAATTTTTTTTTCTTTAGATTTGGCTAGCAAGAACATGAATGATGATCCCTTTTTTTTTCATTACTTTTCCTTTATTCTCTCTTTTATTTATTTTATTACTAACATTTTATGACACAAAATAACATTTTTTTATTTGTGCCATACTTATGCCATAATTCCAATATAAAAGAAATTTGCACAAATGCTTATCATGCCCATCATGGCCGGCCACTATGTTTTAAGGTGGGAAATTTGACATGCAAATCCACCTATTTCATACTATAAGTTATTTGGCCACTATAAATTAGCCCATAGCATTTGCAAAAATTTTCACATGAGTCATATTTCATAATTTCACTCACAATTGGCAAAATCAAAGCATGAAATTTTCACACATGCACTTTCACATGAAATAAACATAGAATATAACATCTAATTATTTTTGTGACTCGGTTTAGTGGTCCCGAAACCACTTTCCAACTAGGGTCAATTTAGGGCTGTCACAACTCTCCCCCACTTAAGAAATTTTCGTCCCCGAAAATCTTACCGGTAAATAGGTTTGGGTATCGTTCTTTCATAGAGTTCTCGGGTTCCCAAGTAGCTTCTTCCATCCCATGCTTAAGCCATAACACTTTTACTAAAGGAACCCTTTTGTTTCGTAACTCCTTCACTTCACGGGCCAGGATACGAATCGGTTCTTCTTCATAACTCATATCGGCTTGAATTTCAACCTCGGAGGGACTTATTACGTGCGAAGGATCAGATCTATAACGTCGAAGCATCGAAACATGAAAAACGTTGTGGATCCTTTCAAGTTCAGGGGGTAAAAGCAACCTATATGCAACTGGACCAATTCTTTCGGATATTTCGTACGGCCCAATGAACCTCGGACTCAATTTGCCCTTACGGCCAAATCTGAGTATCTTTTTCCAAGGCGAAACTTTAAGGAACACTTTATCTCCCACCTGATATTCAATGTCCTTTCGTTTCAAATCCGCATACGATTTCTGACGATCTGTGGCTACCTTCAGACTTTCCCGGATTACCTTTACTTTTTGTTCGGCATCTTTAATCAAATCAACTCCGAAAATTTTACTTTCACCGAGCTCGGTCCAAAACAATGGTGTACGGCATTTACGGCCGTACAAAGCCTCGTAAGGTGCCATCTTAATACTTGATTGAAAACTATTGTTGTAAGCGAATTCAATCAAAGGTAAATACCGTTCCCATGAACTACTGAACTCGAGGATGCAACATCTCAACATATCCTCAAGTATCTGAATTATGCGCTCGGATTGACCATCGGTTTGGGGGTGAAAAGCAGTGCTAAAATGCAGCTTGGTACCCAAAGCTTCTTGCAATTTCTTCCAAAATCGTGAGGTAAATCTCGGATCTCTATCCGACACGATAGAAATAGGTACCCCATGTAATCTCACAATCTGAGAAACATACAATTCGGCTAGTTTATCCAATGAAAAATCCGTACGCACGGGGATAAAGTGAGCCGACTTAGTCAGTCTATCAACAACAACCCA
The DNA here is from genome assembly GCF_007990345.1 of Gossypium hirsutum. Taxonomy (NCBI): domain Eukaryota; kingdom Viridiplantae; phylum Streptophyta; class Magnoliopsida; order Malvales; family Malvaceae; genus Gossypium; species Gossypium hirsutum. The sequence goes on from NC_053429.1 coordinate 39,372,421, forward strand.
AATCGCATCCTTCTTACTTGCTGACAATGGCAGTCCGGACACAAAGTCCATTGTGACTCGATCCCATTTCCACTCGGGTATCATGATTGGCTGAAGTAATCCTGAAGGCACTTGATGTTCTGCTTTCACTTGTTGACATATTAAACATCTCGAAACAAAGTCGGAGATGTCTCATTTCATGCCATGCCACCAAAATCGACGTTTCAAATCGTTGTACATTTTCGTACTCCCCGGGTGAATTGACATTCGGCTACAATGGGCTTCGTTCAGAATCATCAAAATGAGTTCCGAATTCCTTGGAACACACAAACGACTTCTGAACCTCAAACAATCATCATCATCAATTTGAAACTCTGATTCCTTGTTCGGAACACACTTAGCCCGTTTTGCAACCAATTCATCATCGACTTTCTGAGCTTCACGAATTTGATGAGTCAATAATGGTTTGGCTTTTAATTCAGCTACTAACACATTGTCGGGTAGAACAGACAAATGCACATTCATCGCTCGTAAAGCAAACAATGACTTCCGGCTTAAGGCGTCCGCAACCACATTAGCCTTTCCCGGGTGGTAATCAATGACAAGCTCGTAATCTTTCAACAACTCAAGCCAACGTCTTTGTCGCAGATTTAAGTCTCTTTGAGTCATCAAATATTTGAGACTTTTGTGATCCGAAAATACATGGAACTTTTCACCAAATAGGTAATGTCGCCATATTTTTAAAGCAAACACGATGGCAGCTAGTTCAAGATCATGAGTCGAATAATTTTTCTCGTGTGGCTTTAATTGTCTCGACGCATAGGCCACTACTCGACCTTCTTGCATCAATACGTAGCCTAGCCCAAGTAGGGATGCGTCACTATAAATGACAAACTCTTTGCCTGATTCGGGTTGCACTAAAATTGGAGCTTCAGTCAAATAAGTTTTTAGTTGATCAAAACTTTTCTGACATTTCTCCGTCCATTCGAACTTAACATCCTTTTGAAGTAGCTTCGTCATTGGTGTGGCTATCATCGAGAAACCTTTGACAAATCGTCGGTAATAACCGGCGAGTCCCAAAAAGCTCCGAACTTCAGTAATATTTCTTGGAGGCTTCCAGTTAAGTATGGCTGAAATTTTGCTCGGGTCAACTCGAATACCCGATGCGGATACCACATGACCCAAGAAGCTAACCTCTCTTAACCAGAACTCACACTTACTGAACTTAGCATATAACTGCTTATCCCGCAACATTTGCAACACTAATCTCAGGTGCTCAGCATGTTCGGTCTCATCTCTTGAATAGACCAAGATGTCATCAATGAACACAACTACGAACCGATTCAAATATGGTCTGAAGATCCGATTCATCAAATCCATAAATACCGCAGGGGCATTAGTAAGCCCAAACGGCATCACTAAGAATTCGTAGTGACCGTACCTCGTTCTGAAAGCAGTTTTGGGTACGTCCGAATCTCGAACCCGCAACTGATAATAACCCGATCTCAAATCTATTTTTGAGAACACTGAGGCTCCCTTTAGTTGATCAAACAAATCATCAATACGCGGTAACGGATATTTATTCTTTATCGTCACTTTATTCAGCTGACGATAGTCAATGCACAACCTCATGGTTCCGTCCTTCTTTTTCACGAACAATACTGGTGCACCCCAAGGTGAGAAACTTGGTCGAGCAAAACCTCTATCCGTCAATTCTTGCAACTGAGCTTTCAACTCTTTTAACTTGGTTGGTGCCATACGATACGGAGCTATCGAAATCGGCGTAGTCCCAGGTACAAGCTCAATACCAAACTCTACCTCCCGAACAGGTGGTAAACCCGGTAATTCTTCAGGAAAAATATCAAGGTATTCACAAACCACCGGCACAGATTCGGGTTTCTTTTCTAATTCTTTGTCATCAAGTACATACGCAAGGTATGCTTCGCACCCTTTTCTTACATATTTCTGGGCCAACATTGAGGATATTACAACTGGCAACCCACCCAAGTCTGTAGACTCAACTCGGATTACTTCGTTATTTGCGCACCTCAAATCAATAGTCTTGCTTTTGCAATTCACAACCGCATCATGCACGATCAACCAATCCAACCCGAGAATAACATCAAATTCATCAAACGGCAAAAGCATCAAGTCCGCCGGAAAACAGGAACCTCGAATCACTAGGGGACATTTCTTACACACTTTGTCGACAAGCACGTAACGACCCAAGGGATTTGACACCCAAATTACGAACTCAGTAGACTCAATAGGTAAAGTCTTACTGGATGCTAAGGTTTCACATATGTAAGAATGAGTAGAACCGGGGTCAATCAAAGCAATTACATTAGTATCAAAGAGAGTGAAAGTACCGGTAATAACTTCAGGCGAAGAAGCATCCTCGCGGGCACGTATAGCATAAGCTCTAGCAGGCGCACGAGCCTCGGATCCGGTCGTAGCATCTCTAGATCCTCTCTGACCACCACTAGCATTGCCCGTATTTCTAGATGGTCTACCTCGAGCAGTGGTAGCACCCGGTTTCCCACTCTGATTTACATTCTGTTCAGACAACCTCGGGCAATCTTTGATGAAGTGGTCAACTGATCCACACTTGTAACAGGAGCGGTCATGGAATCTACAACTCCCTGAATGCCATTTACCGCAATATCGACATTCTGTTTTGTCTCGACGTTCATTCCCAACACTAGCGATCGAAGTGTCTCGGGTACCCACAGGGGGTCGATCACGATCTCGTCTAAAAAGGCCCGAAGTGCCTCTAAACCGGCCCACATCATCTCGAAATTTCTTCGATGCCTGTTGAAGAGACTTTCCCGAGGATCTTTTACGAAACTCCCCTGTTCCCACATCAACTTTTTGTTTTTCTTTTCTAAGCTCTGCAGCTTTACAAGCTCGCTCGACAAGTACTACGAACTCTCGTATTTCAAGAATGCCAACGAACATTTTTATATCTTCATTCAGCCCATCCTCGAAGCGTTTACACATGATAGCCTCGGACGAAACACATTCCCGAGCGTATCTACTAAGTCTAACAAATTTTCGCTCGTAATCAGTAACTGACATAGAACCTTGCTTAAGCTCAAGAAATTCCTTCCGTTTTTGATCAACAAATCTCTGACTGATATACTTTTTCCGAAACTCAGTTTGGAAAAACTCCCAAGTTACTTGCTCTCGAGGCACAACAGAAGTCAGAGTACTCCACCAATAGTAGGCAGAATCGCGTAACAAGGAGATAGTACACTTTAGGCATTCATCAGGTGTACAAGATAGCTCATCGAGTACCCGGATAGTGTTGTCCAACCAAAGTTCAGCTTGCTCGGCATCATCGCTATCCGTAGCCTTAAATTCAGTAGCCCCATGTTTTCGGATTCTGTCAACTCGGGGCTTATTTGACCTTATTTGGTCAGTTACCGGAGGTATTGTAGGTGCGGGGGTGGTATTTGTCGGGAATGGAGGTTGTGGAACAGCCGTATTAGTTCGAATGTATTGGTTGAACCAATCATTCATCACGCTATAGAAAGCTTGTCTAGCTTCATCATTCGGGTTACTAGCATTAGGTTGAGAGTCCGCCGGCGCTGTCCCTTGTGCGGGAGCAGGCGCTACACTCTCAAGATCATCAGCTACCTCTCGGTCGGGATCGGGATCCATTACTATAAATGAACACATTTGCAAATGTCAGAAATATCCACACTATCAAATAATCACATAAAATGGCATGTATAGCTAGACCCAACGCATTACGGTAGTCCTAGAATTGACTAAACCGTGGCTCTGATACCAATCAATTGTAACACCCCGAACCCGAGACCGTCACCGGAGTCGAACACGAGGTGTTAACAAACTTTTAAAAATTTTCCAGACACTGCCAATCTGCGTAATAGTTGCTTTAAAAATCATATCTTGAGTTTCACAACTCAAAAATCAGTTTCGTGATTTTTCCCTGAAAGTAGACTCACATGCCCATCTACATATTTTTTTCTAGAATTTTTGGTCGGGCCAATTAGTACAGTTTATTAGTCAAAGTCTCCCATGTTACAGGGATCGACTACCCTGACCTTTGCGCATTACGACTTGGATATCTCCTTGTACAGGGCTCCAATACTGATGCCGTTTGTTTCTATAGAAACTAGACTCAGAGAGGAATCTATACATATATGGTATGACTCCTAATTATCTCTGGTTAATTTATGGTAAATTTTCAAATTCGAAATAGGAGATCCAGAAACTGTTCTGGCCCTGTTTCACGAGAACTTTAATATCTCTTAATATACTATTCATATGATTGTTTCGTTACTTTCATATGAAAATAGATTAATCAAGGTTCGATTAAATAATTTATTCACTATTTAATTCCATTCCTACAAATTTTTGTGATTTTTCAAATCCACACCACTGCTGCTGTCAGCATCTGTTTTCAAGGTAAACTTTACCTATTTCGTGGTTACCATGGACCAACTAGGGTTTTGTCATACATAGGTCCACATATGATCATATTTAGCCATTCCAATGGCTGATCATTTGCCCAACACTTCCATTCCAAACCATAGTCACATCATGAAACCATATATACATACATAAACACAAATGGTCTAATGCCATACTCCACTTCTACAAGCCATTTTCGCATGGCTGTACACACATACATCACAAAAAGTGCTTAAAACAAAAAGGGGTAGTCCTATACATGCCATATCCAGAGTTCAACTAAAAGAGTACCAAAAGAGCTTTGATAGTGTGGATGACTTCGACTTCGATGATCCCGAATCCGATAGCTAACGAACAAAATCTATAAAACAGAGAGCCAAAGCAATGGGGTAAGCATTCTAAAGCTTAGTAAGTTTCAAGTAATGAATTCGGCTTTGACTAAAGTATTACATTCACATAACTAAATGAATCACTTTATTAATACACATTCTCATAATCATGCTTACTTCACAATTCGTCAACATATATACACACACAAGGTATCAACCCATATAAAAGCCCAAAACTTCGTTAGTCGATTGAACGAATACTACTTAAAACGAATCGACTTTTCCGAATCACATGCAAACATACCTTATCGTTTGGGTTTGTTGAGCGTATTAATTGAATTTATTACAGCACAAAACGCTCACATTCATACCCAAGTTTCTTCGGAATTTAGCCGGATATTACCACAAGCACAATTGCCTTCGGGTCTTAACCCGGGCATAGCAAATCGCACGAATGCCTGCGGGTCTTAGCCCGGATATATCAACTCGCACAAATGCCTGCGGGTCTTAGCCCGGATATATCAACTCGCACAAATGCCTTCGGGTCTTAGCCCGGATAAAATCACTAGCACAATTGCCTTCGGGACTTAGCCCGGATAAAATTCAAATGCTCATGCACACATATATATCAACAATCATGACACATCCATATTTCACTTTCGTTACTAAGGCTCAAACACAAAGCATTTATTAAACCTTTCCAATTTCGGCTCAATAGCCACATACAAAGAGCATGATTTCAATTGGCTTTATAACATAGTCTCTATGCACATTTGACTATCCATCATAGGATGACTAATCATTTCAATATAATTCAAGTAGGGTCATTACTTGAAGACTTACCTCGGATGTTGTCGAACGACTTCAATGGCTATTCAATTACTTTTTCCTTCCCTTTATCGGATTTAGTTCCCCTTTGCTCTTGAGCTTAAGTTCAACAAATTTTAAAATAGTCATTAATCGACTATTCAAGTATTACTTTCAGAATAATATATAAATTGATTCGACTTTCACACACATAGATTATAGTAAGCTTTATAAAAATCAATAAATAATTCATTAGTAAATTTTCATTAATGTTTACAACAAAATCACATATTCACTACGAGCTGTTTTTCCTGAGCAGTAGTCACTAAATTATTTATAACTGGAGCTACAAAACTCCAAATCACTTGCCGTTAATTTTCCCTGAATATAGACTCGTATATCTTCCATCCATAAAATTTTCAGAATTTTAGGCTTGGTCAATCAATACCAGATTTTTCTTAAAGTTTCCCCTGTTTCACTGTTTGACTAATCTGACCACTCTTCACTACGAATCAAATTTCTCATTTTACAGAATTCAAAATGTGTTGTATTTGATTTCATTTGAAACTAGACTCACTAAGGAGTCTAAGCATATAAATTTTATCTTATAATCATTTTTGTACAATTTATAATGATTTTCTAAAAACAGAACAGGGAATCTAGTAGTCGTTTTGACTCAGCCCCACAATACTTCAAATATCTCAAGATCGGTAACTCTTTTGTTTTTATAGTTTCTTTTGTAAGAAAATAGACTCTTCAAGCTTTAATGACATAATTTACTCAGCTTCTAATTCAACTCCTACAAATTATGGCGATTTTCCAAAATCACCTTACTGCTGCTGTCCCCAAGCAGATTATTACCAAATCAAATACTAACATTTGCATTTCACCTTAATAGCTAGCTTAGCAAACCTTAATTTAACATATAATTCACACATATCACATTCCAAGCATTCACTCTATTCTATCACTTAAGGTATAAACATTACTCAATAACTTCCTAATTCAAATTCGGCAACTACACCAAGACCATTTTAACTCGTTTCTCATCCAAATAACATGAACAACAACCATTTCTTGAACATTTTCTCATGGCCGATTGCTCATGTTACCAACAAGATTCAAGATTTGGACATGGGCTAACTAAGGGACTTAGTAACTAGCTTAATACATTCAACAATTTCCAAAAGCTACCATGAATTACATACCTTATTCAAGACTAGAAGGAGTGGCCGAATGTTTTACTTCCCCTTCCCCCTTCTTCTTAGCATTTTCGGCCAAGGATGATAAAAGATGAACAAATTTTTTTTTCTTTAGATTTGGCTAGCAAGAACATGAATGATGATCCTTTTTTTTTTCATTACTTTTCTTTTATTCTCTCTTTTATTTATTTTATTACTAACATTTTATGACACAAAATAACATTTTTTTATTTGTGTCATACTTATGCCATAATTCCAATATAAAAAAAATTTGCACAAATGCTTATCATGCCCATCATGGCCGGCCACTATGTTTTAAGGTGGGAAATTTGACATGCAAATCCACCTATTTCATACTATAAGTTATTTGGCCACTATAAATTAGCCCATAGCATTTGCAAAAATTTTCACATGAGTCATATTTCATAATTTCACTCACAATTGGCAAAATCAAAGCATGAAATTTTCACACATGCACTTTCACATGAAATAAACATAGAATATAACATCTAATTATTTTTGTGACTCGGTTTAGTGGTCCCGAAACCACTTTCCGACTAGGGTCAATTTAGGGCTGTCACACCCAGCACGTGTAAGAGTCTAGCTATACATGCCATAGATTCGTGATACTGTGATGTCTCTCGACGCAAATGAGAACTATCTCGTGTAGACAGGGTACTCTCCTACTGAGCTAATCCCGATCACGTAGATAGAGATAAGAAGGTATTCTAATAAAGTGCATTTATGATGAATTGAAACTCGGAAAGGTACGAATAAGAATTCATGAAATGTATATATACATATTTTTTATATGAGAAACATGAAATAGAATGTGTACATGGCATAATGAGCTTATCTATGGTTGATCGACAATCCCATGGTGTATATGATTGATTTTTTCGAGTGAATGCTTGTGTTTAGATAACTTACTAAAAATACAGGTAGAATGAGTGTTCATGTATAATTATTTGAATGATTATGATTGGCAAGCTCATATAGCTTAAGTAAATGCGTTAAATGGTTCGGATAGATTTATATGATTGTAATGACATGCATATGATGATGTGCGAAATCAAGGTTTCGATTGTAATGTATATTCATCCATGTTTGTGGCCCTCATATGATATGATGTGCTTGATATGTTTAATTAAGTGAATGTGATGAGAAAAGTTATCTAGAATTCATAAAATGTGTGCATAAGTGAACTTGAGTGAATAAGATAATCGAAAAATTGTGAAATACAAATATGAACGATAATTTTTCCTGAAATGAATGACGTGATTGTGATGGTGTTGCTATGATGATGAAAGTTGTGTCATGTGCATATGTATATAAGAGTCGAGTCAGAGGCTCTACGACCTCACCCCCTTACCAGAGTGGTGTTTATAAAGGATTTCATGAGACTTGTGCTGAAATAAGCTCATGAGTATGAGACCAAAAGAGTTCAGCAGTAGAATGATTGTAAATATGGTCAAAGTTTGAGAATGAATTGATAAGTAAAGATAGAACTAGAAAGGTATCAAGTTGATTTAAAGATTATTTGGTTTACGAAATATCGTAATGAGAGAATAAATTAACTTTGGTAAACCGACTGATTTAGACACGACATCGAAAGAATGTAGTAATCAGAATTCCTTCTGAACTTACTTTCTTCAGTGAAAGGAATAATACGGGATTAGTGATGATAGAAATAGTTAAAGGAATAATATTTGAAAGGTAAAACATTGAGTGTGACAGTTATGGCTAAATAGATTTTGACAGTCTCTTTTGAGGTATTCTATATGTGTAATTGTTCTTGAAATTTGTTCCTATGGCCTTTACTCTTCTGATAAAACCTTTGTTTTATGGAAATGTTTTCTAATCATGATGATATAACTTTGTTTCTTCTAATTGATGTTCTATTCGATATGCATATATATAGGAAGGTATGTCATTCTTGTTGCATTACTTCCAGTGGGTTGGAAGGGTGTATTCTTTCGGACTTCTTTTCTCTGAGGAATTATCAAGATCCTTCATATTTTTCTTATGAGCTTTGTTCTGGATCTTTCATTTTGATAATGTATCTTGGATTTCTAAATCATGGAATTTCTTTATCTTGGATATCTCTGTCTTAGACTTCTTTGTATGGATTTTTCTTGCCATATTTATTCTGTAAATTATTAATCATGTTTCGTACCTAAAGTGTATTCTTTGGCTTATGAAGACTATGCCAATTACGACTATGTTTCCCGTTTGATTATAGTAACATGATAATTCCAGTATCTGGATTTCTTTTCCCGAGTAAGTTAATTAAAGTTAATGCCTTCAGTCGGGATATTATTGTTATTCTGAGTTAATGTATTTGAAGTGTTTTTTTTATTAACATGATAAGTGAATTTTGAACGATTACATGTTGAGTCGTTCTATTGACTGGAAGAGAAGATTTCTTGAGATGTCATTTATTGATGATTAAGACTGGCTTAGTTGTTCAATCGGTAATTGGTTATTGTTTGGAGGATTAAATGAGATATTTATGTCTGGGAATAAGATTTCATTTCCTTCCGGGTAAAGGACGGACAGTTTGAATGAAAAGTATATAATTCTTAGAAAGCTTTGATATAATTTAAGATTGCTTTGAACGATAAAAAATTTTGTCTTGCGGAAGTTGAAAAGTCTATTACTTGTTAGAAAGGTTTGGTCAGATGAGAATATTGTTAACCGAAGCCTTTGAACTGGTTTAGTCTGCATTAGGCAAAGACTCCTCGACCTTCAGTGATGTGTTATGAGACTGTAAGGCTATATGATAGCTTAAAGTATCCAATGTTAAAGACAGATCTAAATTGTGATAGCGTAGATGACTTGAGTTAGTTATTGTATGATCTTTGAGAAAAGAAAAATACGATTACAAGTGCTTGGGTAGAAAATCCAGAGCTTATAGAGAGAGAGTTTGCAAGAAAACTCATAGGAGTGATGTATTGGTACTCGAGTTTGGAACTCAACATTTCTAATTTTTGTATTGGATACATGAATTGTTATCAGGATTATTCTTATCTTTGAAAGAGAAAAATGTTTTGTGGCTTATTGCTAAATGTTTGATGAAATCTACAAATCATTTCAATATGTGTTGGATTTTTGCTTAACGGATCAATGGAATCGTGTATCTCCGAGGTTGTCAGATTTCATAGAGAGCTTTTTGAATGCGTGGTTGTGTTTTGGCACCGCATTTCACTTTGGGATTGATCGGTTCAGATTCTTGACAATATGTTTCATTTCCGTGTTTCAGAATTTAAGAGTAATTAAGAATTGAATTTGTAAACTATTGGGTCGTATGAGGTAATAGAGTATAAGGCCAAGACGAACTAGCTAGTTTTACTATTTGAATTTGAAAATATTCAAGTATGTGTGTATATGTGGCATGATGACATAGATCAAACTTTTGTGTATATGAACTCTCAGGTAGAGGTTGAAATTCAGTCAAAGTGTAGTATAACAATGAACTGCTTATGCCATTGATATGAGAAAGTAAAAAGATAAGTATTAGAGGCAAAGTCAAGTGAAAGTTCTTTAGCGATGATCATGGGAAAGAGAAGTTTATGTGAATTCCAAAACCATTTTTCTGGTAAGATTTTCGGGGACAAAAAAACCTAAAGGTGGAGAATTGTAATAACTCAATTTTGGGCCTAGCCGAAAGAGTGGTTTCAAAACCACTATTCCGAGGCCGGAGAAATTATTTTTAATATTATTTTGGGTATTATAACATGATTATATGAGTGCATGAAAATTTTGGTGAATTAATTTTAGTGTTTGTAAGCTTAATTGGGAAAAAGGACTAAATCGCATAAAGGGAAAAAGTTTTGTTTTGCCAACCAAATGTGTTAAATAGCTAGAGAACCATAATTTTGGGTCTTTAAAGTGCAAATAGGCCTTTAAATGAGTGATGGCCGGCCATGAGACAAGGAATTAAAATAGTCAAAATGGTTAGGTGAATTTTGGTAACAAAACTGACTAGAAATAAAATAAAATAAACAAAAAATGATATCATCTCTTTAAATTTTCATGAAAATTAAGGGTTTTGAAGCTTTAAAATTTCAGCCAAGCTATCTTCTTACAAGTAAGTGATTTAGATGCCTATTTTTGATAATTTTTATACTTTTGGAACCCTTGTAGCATGAACTAACTAATGGGGGGACTATTTTGTGAAATGGTTGATAGTCTAGGGATTTTACATGAAAGGATTTGTGATGTTTACTGAATTTTTATGGAATAAAATGAGTCATGGTTGTGTAATAAACAACTTTTGTAAAAGAAGTTTGCATGAAAACACCTAAAAAGGGCTATTTTGTAAAGTTGTAAAATAAGTTGTAAATGTGTGAAATAATTGAAATTTTGAGTTTCTATAGTTATAAAAAGAATTTTGATAGGCATGGTAAAGGAGGAAATTCAATAAAAATTGATTTACAAGCCTAAGGGAAAAATCGTAATTTTTGTAAAGTCTAAGGGCAAAACGATCATTTTGGCAGATTTTGAATTATAGAATGTTTTAATTAATGCAATGATTAAATAAGTGAATTTCATCATGTTAGATCAAGAAAATCGAGATTTGGGCTTAAATCGAAAAGTACGAGGTTATGGACTAAAATGGAGTAATTAGCCGAAATTGCATTCAAGGTAAGTCCGTGTGGCTAAATAAACATGTTATCCTTGTTATTGTTAATATACTTGAAATCTATTTCGCCATGATTGTATTTAATTATATGTTGATGGAATATGACATTCCATTGAAACAAGTAAGTTGTACGTAAATAATACAAAATTCAATGTTATCATTTATTATGCGATTAGTATAGTATGAATTGTTGATTTGCATTGTGAACAAGAATTTATATAATAAAGACTTCCAGTTGAATAGGAGGAATAGATTTGGATATTCATGCCATGACATTGGGTGATATGTGTGCTAGTGTAAGACATGTCTGGGACATGCATCGGCCATATTATGAGAGCCAGTGTAAGACATGTCTAGGACATGCATCGGCCTCGAGATATACAAGCCAGTGTAAGACATGTTTGGGACATGCATCGGAATTGAGACAAGAGCTAGTGTAAGACATGTCTGGGACATGCATCGGTCTGGAGATACAAAGCTAGTGTAAGACCTGTCTGGGACATGGCATCAACTTGTTGTGTGTCAGTGTAAGGCCTGTCTGGGACATGGAATCGACACCGAGATGAGAGCCAATGTAAGACCTGTCTGGGACACGGTATCAGCCTCGATATATGAAAGTCAGTGTAAGACCTGTCTGGGACATGGCATCGACTTTGATATGCTAGCCAGTGTAATACCATGTCTAGGACATGGCGTCGGCATCTTATCCCATGTTTGAGGCTATTGAATATACTGTAGTATTCCAAATGGTTCAACGGGAGATGTATAGTTTATATCGAAATGATAGAGCTTATGGCTATGTTGTGAGTGGTACAAGTACTTACATGAAATTGATGAGATGTGAATTATGATTAATAAAGAATGAATATGAGTAAGTATACGAGCATGTTGAGTAACACAGGTATGTATGCCAAACTCATGAGAAATGATTTTGGTTTATGATGCACATTTGGTGAGGATGTAAATAGGTAAGTCATGCCTATGAGAATGATTTTGTGATGACCTTATGATTATAGGTCTATACTTATGATGTATAAACATGTATTTTTACCAATGTGGTGAAAATGAATTAATAAGGTATGATAAACTTAGTATCATTAATTTACACTAAAACAGTTCTGGACAATAGTAGTAGTCCGACTTTGAAAATCCGCCAAAAATTTTGAAAAATTAATTTATAGGCTGAATAAAATATTAAATTAAAGCTTAATGAGTCTAGTTTCACATAGAAGAAACGGTGTAAGCAAAGGAGTTTCATACTATGAAATATTTAATTTGTTGTGAGACAAAGTTAGAATGATTTCAAAATCCCCTATTCTGATTTGAGAAATTCATTGAAAATTGTACAAAAATGTTATAATTTATATGATTGGAATTCTTAATGAGTCTATTTTCAAGAGAAATAGATAGGAATGCTATTTAAGTCCTGTATTATGAGATAATTATTTTTTAGTGAAGAGGGGTTGGAACTGTCAGACAGTGAAAAAGGCGTAACTTAAAGGAATAAACTGTACTTAATGGCTTGACCAAAAATTCTAAAGGTTTTATGGTAAGAAAACATGTGAGTCTAGTTTCAGGCAAAATTAGCAACCCTTAATTTGGAGTTCCATAGCTCCAGATATAAATAATTTAGTATCTATGACTCGAGAAAATAGCTTAACTGGAACATAAGTGAAAATACAAATAGAGTTGTATTACCTTGAGAAGCAAGTTGATAAATTGCTTATTATTTTCATACGGTCTTACTAAGCTATAAAGCTTACCCTATCCTTTCAATTTCTTTAGTGTTGTCAGGTTAGCTCGAGGTTGGAGATCGTCGGAGGCAGCATCACACTATCAAGCTATCACCTTTGGAGTATTGACATATGTGTATAAAGAACCTTCAAGTGAGTGGCATGTATAGAGACTTAGTTTTTATGATAGATGTTGTTATGATCAGCCAAATGTATTGGCTTATATTCATTCATTGTATATAGCCATGAGATGTGGCTTATAATGATTGTGGCTTGTAAGCCTAGTTATCCATGATAAGTTCTAATGCTTGTGATGCAATGATGTTTTTATGATTGTAGGACATGCATGTTGGGTGTTAAGACATGTGTATAATAAATGTTTCATGACCAATCGAAATGGTTATAGCCATGAAGTAATTTTATGATATAGAAACAAGATGATGATAGCTGAACATGAATGCTTAATGTTTAAATAAGGTCACTTGACAAGGTCAATGAATATGGATTTATTATGTCTAGACTTGATATTATATGAGTAGGTGAAACTTGTGTAGATAGCACGTTAAAGTTGAGAATACACTTTAATGAAGTATTGTAAATCATTAAAATGATGCCATGATGTATAACTTTGATGTGTGTAAAGATGTGATGGATTAATGGTAACAAAAGGCTTGGAAAATAGCCTAAGTGTTAGCCACACGGGCATAGGCACCGCCATGTGTCTCAACCGTGTGGATAACATGGCCTAACACACGGGTATGTGGCTCGATTTGTATGCAGACGTCATAAGCAGAGAGTTACACGGCCTGAGGACACGGGTGTGTCAAAGACACATAGATGTATGACCCTGTTTCATGGAAAAATTTTCTAAGTTTTCCTGAAACTTCTCAAAGTTCTCGGTTTAGTCCCGAATCAATCCCGATGTGTGTTTTGGGTTTCGTAGACCCAAATAAGGGATGACATGTATGTGTTTGAAAGTTTTGAATTAAAAGAAATTTTATGGCCCGGCTTTTGCATGTATGTGTATGTTTAAGTCCGGTAATGCCTCATACCTTGTTCCAGCGTCGGACACGGGTAAGGGGTGTTACAGATACCCTTAGGATATTTAACAGATCTATCGGCTAATTGAATACTCATCCTACTAGGTTTTGGTTCCCCAAGACCACGTTTTTTGAACATTTTATAAGGCATCAAATTAATATTAGCACCCAAATCAACTAATGCTTTCTCAATATTTAAACTACCAATAAAACATGGAATAGTAAAACTTCCTGGATCTTTCAGCTTAGTTGGTAGTTTATTTTGAAGAATAGCGAAACATTCCTCGTTGAGTTCCACAGTGGATAGTTCTTCAAACTTCTTTTTGTTTGTTAATAGCTATTTTAAGAATTTTGCATAAGTGGGAATCTGTGAAATAGCTTCAACAAAAGGTAAGTTAATATGTAATTGTTTAAAAAGTTCAAGAAATTTATCAAATTGTTCATCTATGCGGTCTTTCTTCAACTTTGTCAGATACGGGATCAGTGGTTTATATTCTTTAACCACAGGTGTTTGAATTTCTTCAAGTTTTACCCCCTCATCATTTGCCTTATCAGTTTCCTATTGTAACTTCTTTTCGGGTTCAATCAACACTTTTCCATTCCTCAATGTAACTGCTTTCACATGCTCTTCTAGGTTGGGTTCGGTATTGCTAGGTGAACTACCTTTTTGTCTTTCTGAAACCAATTTAGAAAACTATTCAACTTGATTTTTGAGCCTAAGAATTGATGTTTGTTGATTTTTCAAAGTTTTCTTAGTGTTTTGAAAATGAGTCTTCGATGCAAAAATAAATTTTGCCAACATCTCTTCAAGGTTCAACTTCTTCTCTGACTAATAAGGTTGTTGTAAGCCCGGAAGGGGTTGTGATCTTTGGTTTCCTTGACCACCCCATGAAAACTTTGGGTGCTTTCTCCAACCTGCATTATAGTTATTACTATAAGGGTTATTTTGAGTTTTAGAATTATTACCATATAATTGATATGCTCATTCTCTGTGCTAGGACCGAAAGGTGTATATTCTGGATTATTTATTCCACCTCCATTTGCATCGCATTACATCATCGAATTAACATGCGTAAAAGGATATAAATCATCAAATTTCTTGTTTAATATTTCTACCTGGTTTGATAACATGGTGATCGCATCTAAATTAAAGACAACGGCTGCTTTCATCGGCTTTGTTTTCATGACTTGTCACTGATGATTATTCAGTGACATCTCCTCAATAAATTCATAAGCTACTTCGAGTGTTTTACTGTTTAGAGTTCCATCGACTACTGTGTCGATTAGTTGCCTAGTTGAGGGATTCAAACCATTGCAAAAGATTTGAACTTGTAGCCATAGATGTAACCCATGATAACCTTCTCAATAAATCCTTTTACCTCTCCCATGCATCATATAACGTCTCTAAATCGATCTGCACAAAAGAAGAGATGTCGTTCCTCAACTTGGCTATCTTAACTGGTGGGAAGTACTTCATAGAAAGTTCTTAGTCATTTGATCCCATGTAGTGATGGCCAAATGAGTATATGGATTTTTGTCTTGCAAACCATCGAACTGAACAAATTTTTGAATCATCTTAATAGTGTTCTATGTTAGTTCGAAATTATTTGCAACAATAGTGGGTCACACAATACTCGATTCAGCCCCAGTTAAAATGGGCTTGCCATAATCGTACATATTACGAGGATCAAAAGAAAGATCTACAATATTTACAGCAACTGTAGGAGGTAGTTGATTATTTTAATTATCACCCATCTCCTTAGTAATAAAGGAACCTACTAGAAGCAAACAAGAGAAAAAATTAGAATGTAAAAATTAAACTAAAAGCAAAAATAAAATAAAATAAAAATAAATGGCTAAATTAATAAAAACTGTTCTTAATATTTTAGTCCCCGGCAACGGCGCCAAAAACTTGATGGTCACTAAACTAACTATAAATACGACAAATGCGCACCTATCGAACAAAAATAATAGTAATTACCATTTTCTTATTATTTAGTCACAAATTGGAGTGGTTGTGTTTTAATCTAAAATTACTAAACTAATTTATCTAAGAACGCAATAGAGAATGAAATAGGAAATTAATTGAAGATTACCAATGAGATAGACAATACCTAGGAAAGAATCCATCTAGACTTCACCTTTTATTATGAATTGGAATTAAACGATTTATTCACTTGTGTCTTGATCCATAGAAATCCCTAAATTATGTTAATATCTCTTTTGAGAATAAGAACAACTGACTCTAGGTTAATTAATTGAAATCTCTTTCTAATTAAAACCCTTATCATGGCATTAGCTCGATCTATGGATTTCCCTATTAGATTTAACTCTAATCCGGTAAATTTATGTCGTCCTGTTTCTAGGATTGCATGCAACTCCACTCAATTATGCTATATCCACTCTTAAACAGGGACTTTTGCTCCACTGAAATAAGCACATTAAACATGAATTAATATCTCGAAAATAGTAAAATAAGAAATAAACATACATAATTGAGAACAAGAATCAAGTATTTATCGCGTAAAATTGAAATTAAATAAAATAATTCATCATAGGTTTCATCCTCCCTAGGTATCTAGGGAATTAGTTCATAATCTTAAATGAAAACATCTCAAAGTCAGAATAACCATAAAACATAAAGAAACTCAATAAATCTTCGAAAGAAATTAAAAGGAGATCTTCGATCTTGATGGAGATTCATTTATAAATTGATTCCGATGGTGTTCTTTGAGTGTTTTCTTCAATCTTCTCTTGATTGACCCCTTCTCTATTCTTCTAATTGGTATTTATAGTCTTTAAAATGCTCAGAAAGCCTAAAAATTGGATTTTTCTGCGTATTTGGGAAGTAGAGTGCGAAATTAACATTAGCTGGCACATGGGCATGTGGTAGCCCGTGTGGATCCTGAAAACAATTCTTTTTGTCTAATTTTGGCTATCAAATTCACTAATTTTCATAATTAATCATCCAAAAACGCGTTAAGCATGTGATTAAAATATATTACTTTTATAGCTTTATCACATATTGTCATGATGTGTGGGAAACTCCTTTTTGTAATGAAAGCGTTTTGAATTCCTTCCCATGATCATTATGATGTGGAGTGTTCTTCCAGCCTTGGTAGCATCATTGTTCCATGTTTAACACGGGCTTCCTTGTATCGTCACCCGACGATTGTTCTTGTATTTTTGGACATGAATTCACATCCTACACACTTAATTAGCCTGTTAGTCACTCCTGAATCCTGAGTCGGCCTTGCAGGTGATTGAAACAACAGAAAATGCATAAAAACACTTATTTTTATTAATATTTAGATCCTAAACTACTAATATTGAAAATGAAATAATTAATTATAAAATGCCAAGAAAACAATCTCGTTAAGTTTCGAAATGTACTTAAACCACCAATACAATTGGCGACATGTTATTAACCGAACACGAACTCAGGACAGATACACGGATTATCTAACTTTCACACCAATTTGGCACCCAATGTCTCATTAGAACGTCTGAAATATAGTTTGTGTCTAACCCTTATTGGTATATAACCAAAGTATAACCCATATATAATATAATTCTATAGAATGCTAACTATATCACACTCTGTCTGAGACAATTAATAGGGTAACTAATGTTCCAGTTATGCATCATATACATGATTATCTCAATTCAATTTTCAACATATTATATCATCACATATGAAGCAAGTCATGAGACTATGCTTACCTCGATAATTAATTTGCAACAATCATATATATACTTATAGATGTATTCAACAATGAACTTGAATAACAATAGTACAAACTGAATTTGGCACTCATCTACAACTTTTGTCTTTCCTTTCTCTCACGACGACTCGACGTTATATTTAGCTACGTTTGATAATATAATTATAAAAAAATGTTAGTTCATGTCCCAATCACATTAAAATACATAGCTAACATATTTTGTATTTTATTTAATTTAGTCCATATATTCGGGATACACATATTTTTCCATATTTAACATCGAATTAAAAATCTATTTCACATTGTTTCATTAGGGGCCTTATACTTTTCATCTGTATCATAATTTCATGATAGTTTTAAATTTATTCAACTTAGTCCCTAATGTCACAAAGTTATCTAACAAACTTAACTTAATTTACAACTTAGTCCTTAACATAATCTAAGTTCACTACCTATTAACCTCTTCAATTTCAAGTCTAATGCTTCAATGTAACGCCCTAAAAATTTGAACTTCTATCTGGTAAACTATGTCATTAAATGTGTGTTTGCTTTAGTGGTTAATGCCTTAAGTGTGTGTTTGAGATCTAGGGTTCAAGTCCCACTTGTGAAAATTTTTACTATTCTTTTTATTCAACCGTTATTTGTGAACATTCGACCTAAGTTTAATTCAGTGTAATTTTATGTCAAGATTGAGCCTGTTAGTTCAATGGTTAAGTTTCTGTGTTCTGAATGTCTAGTGTTTGAGCCATTGCGAAAGCTAAGGAAAAATATTTTTATGCTATTTTATATAATTAGTTATTTTCAAGAAATTAAAATCTTTTATTCTATTTTTATTTTCTTTTTTAAAAAATTTCCTTTTACGTTTCCTCTTCCTATCTTTTCTCTCACTTTTCTTTCTTTTCTTCTATTTTCCCTAGTATATTTTATTTTATTTTGCTTCTTCTGTCGATCTTGCGGTTGAACTGTCAAGGAAATTGAGTTGTTTTTGTTCAATTGAAGGGTTAAGAGCATAAGTTTTGTTGTGAATTTTTGTTAATGTTTGTTTCTTTGCTTATTGTTGGTGAAATGGGGTTTTCCTATTGTTGGGTTCAATTTTTTCGTTTAAGTGTTCAATTGGTTTTTTTCTTAGGTGAAGGGGTTATGAATCAAGATCCTCTAATGTCCTAAGTTTTGTGTTGTTGATTTCGCAGGAGGGTAAGAGTTGTTTTCATTTTGAGTTTTTGGAGTCGAAGTGTTTTGACATAGTTTGGTTTTGATTGTTAGGTTAGCAAACTGGTTTAATTAATTCATCTGATTGGTAAATGTAATGTCATTTTTAGTTTTCGAAATCACCATTATTGCTTATACATCAAAAGTGTATCAGGTGTGTAACAAAAACCCCTGATTTTACAAATGATAGAAGCCGAAAACCATGGCTATCGACACCATACGGCCGTGTGTTAGGTCGTATGGTAGACCGTGTAACTCATTGTTTTGGAATTAGAGTCACATAGGTGTATGTCCAGGCTGTGTAACTCACTTTTGGAATTAGAGTCACACGAGCCAAAGACATGGGCGTGTGTCCAAGCCATGTGAGAGAATTTTTGGGTCCTGAATCGTACGAACATGTGCTAGACTGTGTAACTCACTGTTTTGGGTCACAAGACCATGTGCTAGGTTATGTGACAGACCGTGTGTGACACTGAAGTGGGCCAGATGAGCTTGTGCTAGGCCATGTAGATCACACGGGTCATCGATTCAGGTCGTGTGAATCAATACGAGTATGTGCACCAAAACCCAAAATTTTTCCCTAAGGCCATAAAGATCGTTTGAATCTAACGTAAGCCTACCGTAGGGTCCATATAATTTGAATTAGGCAATAAAATTCGTTATATGATGATCTGTTACTGAATAATAAGTGTGACAATACTACATGAGTATGATTTGAATTTGTATAACTGTATACGTATATCTTGTATTTGTTAAATTTGAATTTGTATTGGATTGAGATTGTGTAGAGAAGGAAGTGTGGGCAGTTTAATAATCTGTCGATTTGGTGGCTAAGCCACAAGCATATATATGATTCTAGTGATTTATCATATTTTGATCTGGCAACTAGACTGTAGTTATTTTGAAATGTGACATACAGTCATTATGCGACATGTAGGGATAGGTGAGTACTTGATACTCTTTATGGTGTGCTAGGACGGACAGAGATGGTGTGTAGCAGATGTGGGTAGGAATCTATATTTGATTTTGAAATCTGTCTGTTTAAAGAGCAATCGAAAAAATATCTGTTATATATAATTATGATTAGTTGTATACATAAGTTACACACATTGAGTTATAAACTCATTTAGTCCGTATGTTTGGATTTCAGGTAACCCACAGACTTGATCGGGTCGATGTATCGAGAGTTTATCATTATGCTTAATCATCTTATTATGTAATCAATATTTTTGTTGTTATTTCTTTTTAAGATTTTTGTTTTTAATTACTGGAATTTATGGTTTTTTATCATCCTTTATATGACTTCGAATCATTTAAACTTTATTATTAAAAGTGGGAGTTTCCAAAAATGGTTTAGTGTAGCTTTCCAGACTTAGCCATAACGTCTAGGTCAGGTTTAAGGTGTTACTATTAATTTCTCCTAACGACAACTTGTTAAATGTAATACCCTGAATAATGTATCCCCATTTCTGTAAAATATGACAACTATGTATCTGCTTCAATGGTTAAGTGTTCTGGGTGTGTGTATGAGGTCTTGGGTTCAAGTCCCACTTCTGCCAATTTTTATTATTTTTGGATCCAAGCCTCATCATTGTTCTGTGGGCTTATATTAAATTGCCTGTAAAATTATATCAGAATCAACCTGCTGGTTTGTGTGGTAAGGGAATTAGTGTGTTGGAGGTCTTGTGTTTGAATCTCTGCACAAGCTTGAATGTTATATTTTTTGCTCGGTTGATTGATAGTGTTTCAGTTGAGTTGAGAGTCTGAGGAGGTTCGGGGATAATGGGAGAAAAATATGGGATTGTGGATATTTTAATCGTAGTTAATCTTTCGAAATGTAGGGGGTAAGTATTGGTTGTTTGATTGGAATTGTTGTTGGTTTTGTAGTTTCGATTTAATCATGGATTAAGTCTAATTCTGAGCTTTGGTGTGTCGAATATAGGTGCTGGTGGTCCCGAGAGGGTTTTTATATCAAAACGATACCAGGTGTGTACCCATACCATAGAAAACAAGCCTTTGTTAAAAGCTAAAAAGTGAATCTGTTGCCGCTACACGTGCGTGTAGTCGCCCGTATGGAGGGTCGTGTATGAGAGACGACCGTGCGGTTGACTAACGTATGGCTGTGTGGTGGCTCGAGTGTGGCCGTGTGGGTCACACGGGCATGGCCAAGTTGGGCGTGTGGGCAACATGGGCATGTCACACTGGCGTGTGGACTTTGAGCCAGGCCGTGTGGGCCACACGGGAAAAGGCCAATCTAGGCGTTTGGGCCACACGGGCGTATGGTCCTATACGGACATGTCGGCCCATAATTCTGAAATTTTCCCTAGGATCGTAAAGGTTGCTCCGATCGACTGTGGACCTACTGTAAGGTCGATAAGGGCTAATTAAACCCTAATTTGTATGCTATGATATTCTGATAGACTGGTAGACTGATATCTGTATATATGCATGTTGAGCATGTTAAATCTGTTATATCTGTGTCTGATTTCTGCATCTGTTATTGGGGCGGGATTTGTATATGTATGAAGGAAGTGCTCTGTTTGGCTATATCGCATATATTCTAGCAGCATGGCTGCATGTTATTTGTTATGTGTCTTAATGGAACGATGTAGTGTGTAGGGATGGATGGGTGTTTTTAACCCCACGTGGTGTGATGGGATGGACGAAGTTGGTGTGTAGAGGATGAGGGTAGGATTTTGGTATATTTGCTATCTGAATCTAAAACTGATATTTGAATCTGAGTCTGAAACTGAGTCTATATCTATTTCTAATTGTGTATATGATGTTGTTTGACTGCATGCTTAATTCTATTGGGTTATACACTGAGTTTACGTAAACTCACATCTGTTTGTCTATTTCTTCAGGTAATCCACAAACTTAGGCGGATCGGTGCGACAAAGACTCAGTGGTGACTACTCGACTGTAAACTATTAAAACTTAATTAATTATGGTTTATTTATGATTTTTGGATTATATTTGAGAGTTTGTAATTCTGGGACTCTCTGGACTTTATGGTTTTATAACTGTTTATTTTGGATTTATACTTGTTAATGCATGCTTTTCGCTAAAAATGACAATTTATACGCAAGCAATGGATTTTTTTAAATTTGAATGCATTTTCAAAATACAACTATTTTAAGGCTTCCGCTGTAATAAGTTTTGAATGGATTAATTAGATGATGTTTTCAAGTAAATACTTGAATTTTCTGACGAGTCAACTCCGTTTTCAAAACCCCTACCTTGTGACACTTTCAGATTCGGCCATAACATCTAGGTCGGGTTTGGTGTGTTACATGTAGTGGTATCAAAGTCAGGTTGTAAAACTCGGCTGTGAATTTTGGGTTCCAAAACCTTGTTTTAAAGAGAATCAATTTTCAAATATCCTAAATGATTTTGAAAAAAATATGTGGTACACCGAGTATCCGGCGCTGATCCTGTAAGTACTTTTGAAACCTAGTTAAAATTGTTCTGAAAACACTGTAGATAGCACTTACTAAAAACTGTACTAAAATAGATAGAGACTGAACCTTCTGGAAACAATTCTGAATTACTGATAAGTTATGTATAAAATATCTATTAATAAATACTTGAACTGATGCATAAAACTTTATAATATAGATAAATTTGAAAATTTACGATGAGCGTTCGTGGAACTCGCAGACGTAGCATTCATGGCCGTGGTAGAGGCCGTAGGGGGCTTGAGCTGAGTTTTACTCTTTGGGTAATATGTTGCATTTGGATACAAGTGAGACACTAGTTTCGCCTGCTACTAGGACTGGGTCTCAAAGTTACTCGGCTGGGGACGACACATTGTCCCAAACCATGCTGAGGATTTTAGAGAAGGTCGCTGGACCCCATTATAGAGCTGAGGGCCAAGGGTCGGTAACTGAATGACTCTGGTCCAATGGTGCTGAGTTGTTTAGGGGTGTCACTGGAGTCGCTCCTAGTGTGACCAAGTATTGGTTAGAGGCCACTGAGAGGATCACGAATGATCTGGACTGTACTCCCGAGCAGAAGTTTAAGGTTGCAGTCTCTCTGCTACGTGATTAGGCTTACCAGTGGTGGTTGACGGTTGAGGAGGGTACTCAGCTTGATCGTCTGAGTTGGAATTTCTTCAAGACCACATTCCAGAGTAAGTACATGGAGGCGAGTTATGTGGATGCTCACAGGCGTGAGTTCATAAATCTCACGTAGGCAATAGGTCTGTGGTCGAGTATGAGGCCAAGTTTTTAAGGTTGAGCTGCTATGCTTGAGGCATGGGAGCATATGAGTATGAGAGGTGTGTCCACTTTGAGGACGGTGTAACTAATAACTTGAGGGTTTTGATTGCGCCACAGAGGGAGCAAGAGTTCACAGTTCTGGTTGAGAAGGCGAATACCGCCGAGGATGTTAAGTGCGTGGAGAGCCAAAATAGAGACCGTGAAAGAGAAAAGAATAAGAAGGAATTAGAGTCCTCTAGTTCTATTCAGAGGCCTAAGAAAAAGGCCAGACCTGATGGGCCTATTAGAGTGGGGGCCCCTGTTGCTCTTACTGGGTTGCAGTTATGCAGTAATTGTGGTAGGCGCCATCCAGACGAGTGTTGGAGGAGGATAGGAGATTGTTTGAGGTGTGGGTCTCAAGAGCACCATATTAGGGAGTGTCCACAGAGGGCTAATCAGATGCAAGTTATGGGATTAGGTTCTGCGCAGCCTCAGAAGGCAGTTCTGCAACCACCCAGGGGCCATGGGCCAGCTAGGGGTGGTAATGGTGGGGGTCATGGACAGAGAGTGCTAGGCAGAAGTGCTAATCAGACAGAGGCAAGACAGCCTGCATTGGTTTATACTACACGACGCCGAGAGGATAAAGTTGCTCCAGATGTTATCACTAGTATGTTCGTTGCAACACCCCCTAACCCCAAACCATCGCCGGAACAGGTTTATGGAACATTACCGAACCTATCAAAAAAATTAAAATTAATTGAAAATAAATGACATAAATAACCTAATTTAATTATAAAGTCCCAATAATGGACCCTCGTGGGCCAAATCACACGATAGAATCGAATTGAGACTTGTTCGGGTACTCTGAAATTTTTTTTTGTGTGAACTCAATACAACCCCTTTATAAATATCTAAACTTCCCTGCAAATTCAAATTGAGACCAATCCAAACAAATCAATTCATGAATTTTTACATCTCTAATTATAATAAACTAATAATATAAAGTTCTAACATTTTTATGTTTATAACAATCTAACATAAGATGTCCAATTGATTCATTTAAATTATCATTCAACAAAACTTCCCAAAACTATGATATAGACTATGTTTAAGACATATGTAATTGTATGGAAAAACCATTACCATTATTTATCTTTAATATTTATGTATCAAAATAAAAACAGATTACAACCTAGGTGCATGCCATTTTCAAAAGAGAAAAGTACATCACCACGTATTAGAGTTCAAGATTGGCTTGGATGCTGAGTCGTTAGTCGCTTTTGTATTTAACCTGTGCACGGAAACAAACCGTACGCTGAGTATGCACTCAGTGGTATTTCTATAAACCAATACTTAAATAATTATAAAACACATATATAACACAACTCAAATTTAATAACTATTCAAATATTCACCTTTCAATCCAGTGCTCTATTTTATTTCAAACTCAGTATCAGTCATTATTTTTCAATAACAATCAATTATTCAGCACAATAGTTTACCCCTATTAACATAACCGGAATTGGACGGATACACGGATCCAACCAACACATCAGTATGGCACATTGTTCCTCATCGGCTTTGCCGAAGTAAACAGTAGTAATACGATACTTAGTACCTCATCGAATTAAACCGAAGTAACTGAAACAGTAGACACACAATGTGCGTAATCGAATTGAAGTCGAAGTAACAGTACGACACTTATAGTGCCTCATCGACTCAAGGTCGAAGTACCCCAGAACACTTCCAATCCTATGGCATGCCAACTATATCCGACTCAGCCTGATACAGTTAATAGGGTATTCAATTCATTTCTCAATTCATAGTAATTAATCATTTCAATATTCATTTCACAATAATTACATATTCACTTATATTCAATTCAATATCAAAACACTAATACTTACCTTAATATTGTTCCATACACATATAATAATAAAAACAACAATTTAAATGTTAAGTTCGGTTTATAGAAATACAAACCGTAATTCTCGAATTACTCTTCGTCAACCATTTCCTTTCCTTTCTTTGTCGAGGTCTCTGGTATTACGTTAGCTACAGAAATTAAATTAATTATGCCACTAATTACAGCATTAATTTATAATAATAAATGAATTTCTATCCAATTTATATTTTAGTTCCAATTTAGTCCTAACTAGATTTATCTACTTTTCTAATTTAATTCACACTCTATTTCTATTCAAATTTCATTCAAACTCAAATTTAACTACTAAATTTTCAGCATATTTCACTAATTTCGAATTTTCCTCAATTTAGTCACTACAACATAAAACTTATAGCTTACTTCACAATTTAATCCCTTTATTAATTCTAACTTGAAATTCTTTCAATTAAATCCCTAATTCATCTTTTTGTCCAACATAAATTATACTTGAAAACCTATAAACTTCTAAACTATCAACTTAATTTTATCAAAACCTTATTTTAAGACTTCTAAAACGTCAAAATTAAGAGAAAATGACTTAATTAAGCTTACCAATTAAACTTACCAATTAAACTCCAAGCTTCAAATTCCATATTTCCCCTTTTTGTTTCTTTTTCTTCTTTCTTTCTTCTTTCCCTCTGCTCTATTTCGAAAGCTTCTCTGTTCTTATACCCTTTTGTTTCTTTTGTCTTTCTTTTTATTCTTTTATTGTTTCATTTGTTTTATTTATTTTATTAACTTAATATATTATAATTTAATTACTATAAATATCTATCATATAATTAATAATATAATAGAAATGTATATATTTACTTTTCTACATTTGTACATGATAAATACCATACATTTGTGATGATTTTATCTAATTATTTCATAAAAATCTTATAAATAATTATTTAATTAATAACTATCTTTTTAATTTAATAAAAATAATAAATATTTATTTACTTTGATATTAAGTAAATACATATATAAATTACAAATATATATATTTTATTTAGTATACTTGGATTCATAATCACCTTACACTTGTCAGCATTTAATTTATTTGTCATATAAAAAATCTTATAATATTATATAATTATAATAAATACCTATTTAAATAATTATAAATAATAATAAATATCTATTTACTTTAATAAAAAGTAATTAAATAAATATGTTACAATTGTGTATATATATTATTATTACTTTTTTATATTTTATCACTATCCATTTGTCAAAATCATATTTTATTTCAAAATAATAATAATAATAATAATATAATTCAATTTAATAACAATAATATAATAAGATATGCTAATACATAAAATCTTGGATTTTTATTACTTATATGTCGCCTCATTCCTCTTTAACGGCTTAATTGTCATTTTGGTCCTCATTATTTTCTTTTAATCTATTATTAAACTTTTACCCTTTATTCAATTTAGTCTATTTTCCTAATTACTCTAAATTAAGCTAAATTCACTTAATTAAAACCTAATTAAACACACCACTAGACTCATAAATATTTCTAATAATTATTTATGAACCCATTTTGTTAAGACGGAGGCCTAATAATGTACTTTTCCGATGCCCGTGAATTTTGGGTCATTACATTTCTCCCCCTTAAAAAATTTTGTTCTCGAAATTTACCTAAAAAGATGTGGGGATACTGTGATTTCATAGTCTCTTCCGATTCCCAAGTTGCTTCTTCAATATTAAGACTTTTTCACAATATTTTCACTAAAGGAACTCGTTTATTACGCAATTCCTTTACCTCTCGAGCCAATATCTTAACCGGTTCTTCTTCATATGATAGATCAGGTCGAATTTCAATATCCTCTATAGAAATAATATGAGAAGGATCTGATCAATATCTTCTGAGCATAGAAACATGAAAAACATCATGAATCTTTTGCAATTCTAAAGGCAAAGCCAGATGATATGCAACTGGTCCAACTCTCTCAATAATCTCATATGGCCCAATAAAACGAGGACTTAGTTTTCCTTTTCGATCGAATCTCATAATTTTCTTCCAAGGTGAAACTTCTAAAAATACATTATCACCAACCGAATACTCAATTTCCCGACTTTTCAAATCTGCATATGATTTCTTCCTGTCAAAAGCTGCTTTCAATCATTCTCGAATCTTATTAACAGTGTCTTCTGTTTCTTGAATCAATTCTGGCCCAATCATTTTGTTCTTATTCAATTCTGTCCAACACACTAATGACCGACATCTCCAACCATATAAAGCATCATATGATGCCATTTGAATACTTGATTGAAAAATATTATTGTATACAAATTCAGCTAATGGGAGATAATGTTCCCAACCTGATTCAAAATCAATAATACAAGCTCGAAGCAAATCATCTAAAATCTGGATAACTCGTTCTGATTGTCTATCGGTTTATGGATGAAAAGCTATGCTAAAATGAAGTCGAGTACCAAGAGAATCATGCAGTTGCCTCCAAAATATGGATATAAACCGTGGATCTAGGTCAGAGATTATCAATATCAGAATACCATATAATCGTACTATGTCCAGAATATAAATTTCAACAAATTTATGAAGTGTCCAATCCATTCTAACTGCTATAAAATGTGCTGACTTTGTAAGGCGATCAACAATCACCCATATAACATTTTTCTTACTTGCTGACAATGGCAACCCTGTTACAAAGTCCATTGTGGTGCAGTCTCATTTCTATTCAGGAATGTTAATAGGCTGAAGTAAACTAGTTGGAACCTGATGCTTTGCTTTGACTCGCTGACATGTCAAACATTTAGCCACAAATTCCACTATATCCCTCT
Source organism: Gossypium hirsutum (assembly GCF_007990345.1). NCBI lineage: Eukaryota > Viridiplantae > Streptophyta > Magnoliopsida > Malvales > Malvaceae > Gossypium > Gossypium hirsutum. Next base: position 39,400,473 of record NC_053429.1, read on the forward strand.
TCATACCTAGCCACCAATATAATTCTCAGAAATCACGGTACATTTTCGTTCCTCCGGGATGTAATGCAAAAGGACTATCATGTGCTTCTTGAGGTATCAACTCTTTCAATTCTGAAACATTTGGAACACAGATCCAACTATGAAATCTCAAACAATCATGCTCATCAATACTAAAATTTCTTGCTATACCACTCTGAACCATTTCTTTTCTCTTCATTAGCTTATCATCTTCTAATTGGGCTGACTTGATTTATTCAAACATCACTGGTTTAATTCTTAATTCAGCCAATAAACTTCCATCATAGCTAATACTGAGCTGTGCAAACATCGCTCGCAATTCAACTGCTGTCTTCCTACTCAATACATCAGCTACCTCATTAGCTTTACCTAGATGATAATCAATAACACAATCATAACCTTTTAGAAGTTCTGTCCACCGACGCTGTCTCAAATTCAGCTCTTTCTGTGATAGAAGATACTTGAGACTTTTATGGTCTATGTAAATGTAACATTTTTCACCACATAGATAGTGTCTCTATATTTTCAAAGCAAAAACCACAGCTGTTGATTCCAAATCATGTGTCGAATAATTACGTTCATGTGGTTTCAATTGCCGAGAAGCATAGTCTATCACTTTTCCAATTTCCATCAATACACACCCAAGCCTATTTAAAGAAGCATCACTATACATAATAAAATCTTTCCCTGATTCTGGTAAAGTCAAAATCGATGCCTCTATCAACATCTACTTCAATTTCATAAAGCTTTCCTGACATTGATTATTACAGACAAACGAAACATTCTTTTATGATAGCTTTGTCATTGATAAAGCTATTTTTGAAAATCCATTCACAACCTTCGATAATACCCAGCTAACCCATGAAAACTACATACCTCTGACACGTTTTTGGGTGTTTTCCACTGGAAAATTGCTTCAATCTTCTTTGTATCCACTCTAATTCCACCTGCTCACACCACGTGACTAAGAAATAGCACTTCTGATAACCAAAATTTGCACTTACTCAATTTTCCATACAATAGTTTCTCTCGTAACGTTTGCAAAAAAATTTGGAGATGCTGCTCATGTTCAGATTTAGACTTTGAATATAACAAAATGTCATCAATAAAAACTACCACGAATTGGTCCAAGTACGACTGAAAAATCCGATTCATAAGATCCATAAAAACACCTAGGTATTTGTTAGCCCATATGGCATCATTAAGAATTCAGAATGCCCCTGCCGTGTTCGGAATTCCGTCTTTGGTACATCAATTTCCTTTACTTTTAATTAATAATAGTCCGATCTTAAATAAATCTTCAAAAAGATAGAAGCTCCTTTCAATTGATCAAATAAATCATCAATACGAGGTAACGGGTATTTATTCTTGACAGTCACCTTTTTTAACTGTCGATAATCAATACATAACCGCATCGAACCGTCTTTCTTTTTAAAAAATAGCAATGGAGCTCCCCACAGTGACATACTAGGTCATATAAAACCTTGATCTAGTAAATCTTGCAATTGTACCTTCAACTCCTTCAATTCAGTAGGTGACATATGATATGGAGGTATCGGCACTAGATCTGTACCTAGGTATACTTCGATCACAAATTCAACTTCCCAATTAGGAGGTAATCCAGGTAATTCTTCAAGAAATACATCAGGAAATTCACATACAGTCCGGATTTTACTACATTTGCTCTCCACCGAATCCTAATTAATAATATATGCTAAGAAAGAAACACAACCTTGACAAAGAAGCTTACTAGCTTTAATTACTGAGATAATATGAACTGATCCACTAATCCGAATACCATTTACTTCAATCTGATCACCAATTTCATTCTGAACAGTGAACATCTTTTTATTGCAGTCCAAAATTACCCCATGTTTTGATAGCCAGTCTATGCCCAATATAATGTCAAAATTGCCAAATGACATAATTAATAAATCAACAGAAAAGATTCTATCCTGAACCATTAACGGGCATCTTCGACATATTTGATTCACTAGCATAGTTTTCCCCAGAGGAATAGATACCTCTATTGTTACTCTAGATAGTTCAGGTTTTAATTTTCCCATTTCAACTAATTTTGTATTAACATAAGAATGTGACGATCCCGGATCTATTAAAGCATAAATGGGTTCTGAATACAATAAAAATATACCTGTCATCACATCATGTGCATCTCCTTCTTTACGAGTTCTTACAACATATGCTTGGATGGGGCTCTAGCTTTCGATTGTTGAGTGGCAACTTCACTTATTCTTCTAGCGCCTCCTCTACTAATTGAGCCACCTCTGTCTGACCCTCGACCTCTGGAAGCAAATTCAGATCTCTGTGGTACTTCTGGTGCTATACTTTTAATCCTTGGGCAGTCTTTGACAAAATGATCACTGGATCCACAACGGAAACAACCTCTAGTTAATTTCCAACGTTCTTCCCGATGTTTATTTCCATAGCATTGACATTCTGGAATTTCAGTAGTTCGAGTTGGCCGTCTGATGCTACTAGTGGAAACTGTTATCTGCCTACCATGATTTCTATCACTTCTATCTGATCTAGAACCAATTCTTCAACTGCCTCGAAATTCTTTTGATCTCTTAGGTTGTGGATTAGAGCTTGTAGTTCCAGGACGCTTTCCAAGTGAACGAAAGTTTCAGGCTTTTTATCTAATCCCAACACTTGTTCAACCATTTTGGCTCTCTCAATTAAATTTGTAAATTCAGTAATTCGAAGAGACACCAATTGTAGTCGTAATTTATCATGCAATCCTCATAGAAATCGTTTACATCTGTCAGCTTTAGTCATTACAAATTTAGTTGCATATCTACTCAGTCTTAAAAATTCTCGTTCATAATCCGCTACGGACATCTCACCTTGTTTCAGCATTAGGAACTCCTGTTTCTTATTTTCCACATATAATTCTCCCAAATATTTCTTTTGAAATTCTTTTAGAAAGAATTCCCAACTTATTTGTTCCTCTGATACATGTTGAGTTACCGATTCCCACCATACATACGCTTCTCATTGTAGCAAAGAAATGACACATAATAAGCTTTCCTGTGGGGTACATTCAAGATGCTTCAGAATTCTCTTTGTAGTTTCTATCTAATTTTCAGTAACGGAGACGTCAACTCCCTTCAAACCCAGAAAGTCGGTAGCACCATACTTCTACAACTCTTTAATCAGAGCTCGTCGGGTAGTAGGAGTAGGGGCCATAACAAGTATAGTTCCTATTGCTCTTTGAAGGGCATCGGCGATCACTCTGAGTATTTCTGAATTATCTATTTCTCTAGTATTACCCCTTTCAACATTTGAGGGTTGATTACCTATCGGGTTTACACTTGGCATTGCAGACTCTGATTCATTCATATCATATGATTCATCATCTGCATTATACATTTCTCGATCAGTAACTTCGATATTTTCACCAGGCACCTTTAACTATAAAACAGAAGTAATAATTCAGTATATATATATTAGGATCCAATCCTGACTCAAATTTAACTCAATTATGGCATGTACCTCTAGACTCATTTCTATACTCAATTTATTCCTAAAATCGACTAAACCTGAATAGCTCTAATACCATTAAAATTAACACCCCCTAACCCTAAACCGTCGCCAAAACTGGGTTACAGAGATTTACCGAACCTATCAGACAATTTAAAATTAATCCAAAATAAATGACATACGTAACTTGATTTAATTATAAATTCCCTATAATGGACCCTCGTGGTCCAAATCACACAATAGAATTGAATTAGGACTTGTTCGGGTACTCTGAAATTTTTTTTTTGTGCGAACTCAATATAACCCCTTTATAAATATCTAAACTTCCCTGCAAATTCAAGTCGAGACCAATCCAAACAAATCAATTCATGAATTTTTACATTTCTAATTATAACAAACTAATAATAATATAAAGTTCTAACATTTTTATGTTTATAACAATCAAACATAAGATGTCCAATTGATTCATTTAAATTATCATTCAACAAAATTGCCCAAAACTATGATATAGACTATGTTTAAGACATATGTAATTGTATGGAACAACCATTACCATCATTTATCATTAATATTTATGTATCAAAATAAAAACAGATTACAACCTAGGTACATGCCATTTTCAAAATAGAAAAGTACATAACCACGTATTTGAGTTCGGGATTGGCTTGGATGCTAAGTCGTTAGTCACTTTTGTACTTAACCTATGCATGGAAACAAACTGTACGCTTAATATGCAGTTAGTGGTATCTCTATAAACCAATACTTAAATAATTATAAAATACATATATAACACTACTCAAATTCAATAACTATTCAAATATTCACCTTTCAATCCAGTGCTCTATTTTATTTCAAACTTAGTATCAATCATTATTTTTCAATAACAATCAGTTATTCAGTCCAGTAAAATAGTCATGCAGTTATTCAGTGCAATAGTTACCCCTATTAAAATAACCCGGACTTAGACGGATACACGGATCCAACCAACACACCAGTACGGCACATTATGCCTTATCGGTTTTGCTGAAGTAAACAGTAGTAATACGGTACTTAGTACCTCATCGGATTAAACTGAAGTAACAGTAACAGTACGACACACAAGGTGCCTCATCGACTCGAAGTTGAAGTAACAATACGACACTTATAGTGTCTCATCGACTCAAGGTCGAAGTATCTTTGAACACTTCCAATCCTATAGCATGCCAACTATATCCGACTCAGCCCGATACAATTAATAGGGTATTCAATTCATTTCTCAATTCATAGTAATTAATCATTTCAATATCCATTTCACAATAATTACATATTCACTTATATTCAATTCAATATCAAAACACTAATACTTACCTTATTATCTTTCCATACACATATAATAATGAAAACAACAATTTAAATGTTAAGTTCGGTTTATAGAAATACAAACCGTAATTCTCGAATTACTCTTCGTCAACCTTCTCCTTTCCTTTCTTTGTCAAGGTCTACGGTATTACGTTGGCTACGGAAATTAAAATAATTATACCATTAATTATAACATTAATTTATAATAATAATTGAATTTCTATCCAATTTATATTTTAGTTCCAATTTAGTCCTAACTAGATTTATCTACTTTTCAAATTTAATTCACACTCTATTTCTATTCAAATTTCATTCAAACTCAATTTTAACTACTAAATTTTTAGCATATTTCACTAATTTCAATTTTTCCTCAATTTAGTACCTACAACATAAAACTTATAGCTTACTTCACAATTTAATCCCTTTATTAATTCTAACTTGAAATTCTTTCAATTAAATCCCTAATTCATCTTTTTTTCCAACATATATTATACTTGAAAACCTATAAACTTCTAAACTATCAACTTAATTTTATCAAAATCTTGTTTTAAGACTTCTAAAACATAAAAATTAAGAGAAAAATACTTAATTAATCTTACCAATTAAACTCCAAGCTTCAAATTCCCTATTACCCCTTTTTCTTTCTTTTTGTTCTTTCTTTCTTCTTTCCCTACCCTATTTCGAAAGCTTCTGTTCTTTTACCCTTTTGTTTCTTTTGTCTTTCTTTTTATTCTTTTATTATTTCATTTGTTTTATTTATTTTATTAACTTAATATATTATAATTTAATTACTATAAATATCTATCATATAATTAATAATATAATAGAAATGTATACATTTACTTTTCTACATTTGTACATGATCAACACCACACATTTGTCATGATTTTATCTAATTATTTCATAAAAATCTTATAAATAATTATTTAATTAATAACTATCTTTTTAATTTAATAAAAATAATAAATATCTATTTACTTTGATATTAAGTAAATACAAATATAAATTACAAATGTATATATTTTATTCAGTACACTTGGATTCATCATCACCTTACACTTGTTAGCATTTAATTTATTTGTCATATAAAAAAATCTTATAATATTATATAATTATAATAAATACCTATTTAAATAATTATAAATAATAATAAATATCTATTTACTTTAATAAAAAGTAATTAAATAAATATGTTACAATTGTATATATATTATTATTACATTTGTATATTTTTATCACCATCCATTTGTCAAAATCATATTTTATTTCATAATAATATTAATAATAATATAATTCAATTTAATAACAATAATATAACAAGATATGCTAATACATAAAATCTTGGATTTTTATTACTTATATGTCGTCTCATTCCTCTTTAATGACTTAATTGCCATTTTGGTCCTCATTATTTTCTTTTAATCTATTATTAAACTTTTACCCTTTATTCAATTTAGTCCTTTTTCCTAATTACTCTAAATTAAGCTAAATTCACTTAATTAAAACCTAATTAAACACACCACTAGACTCATAAATATTTATAATAATTATTTACGAACCCATTTTGTTAAGACAGAGGCCCAATAATATACTTTTTTTATGCCCGTGAATTTTGGGTCATTACATTCCTTATATTTGATGTGTCTTATACTACTCTGATAGACATAGGTTCTACACACTCCTATGTAGCTAGAATTGTATTTGAAACCTTGGGGATTTCTGTTGAGAGCACTATTAGTGAGGTTACTGTACTGAGTTCGTTGGGGTAGTCTGTTCATGTTAGTAAACTTTATAGGGACGTTACCTTAGAGGTGCAAGAGGCGGTATTTCTGGCAGACCCGATAGACCTTCCATTTGGGGAATTTGAATTGATCCTAGGTATGGATTGGTTGGTGAAGCATCGGGTTAGTTTGGATTGCGCGACTAAGAGGGTTGTTCTGAGAACTAGGGATGGTAATGAGGTTGTTCTGATCGGTGAGCACTGAGATTATCTGTCCAATATGATCTCCGCGCTGGTGGTAGAGAAATTGGTTCGGAAAGGATGTGAGGCGTATATGGCTTACGTCAATGATTCTATAGCTAAAGACTTTTCTGCTGGGGATATCAGAGCAGTGAGGGACTTTTCGGATGTCTTTCCTAAAGAATTACCGGGTTTACCTCCGAATCAGGAAGTTGAGTTTGGAATTTAGCTTCTATCGAGTACAGCTCTGATGTTTATCGCTCAATATCGTATGGCACCAAAGGAGTTTACGGAGCTTAAGGCTTAACTACAAGAACTTTTGGATCGTGGTTCCATCCGTCCTAGTATGTCTCCGTGGGGAGCACTAGTTCTGTTTGTTAAGAAAAAGAATGAGACCATGAGGATGTGCATCGATTATCGGTAGTTGAACAGGTTGATTGTGAAGAATAAGTATCCACTTCCGAGGATCGTTGACTTGTTTGATCAGTTTTGAAGGGTTTCGGTGTTTTTAAAGATTGATCTTCATTTTGATTATCATCAACTGAGGGTTAAGAAGATGGATGTTCATAAGACTACATTTAGGACTCGTTATGAACATTACGAGTTCCTAGTGACGCTTTTTGGTCTGACGAATGCTCCGACAGCATTCATGGACTTGATGAATCGAGTGTTTCAGCCTTATTTGGATCAATTTATTGTGATCTTTATTAATGATATTCTAGTATACTCGAAGACCGAGGTTGAACATGATGAGTATCTTAGGGTAGTACTTCAGATTCAATATGAGAAACAACTTTTCTGGGGCATGTGGTTTCTACTGAGGGGATCTGTGTTGATCCAAGAAAGATATAGGCTGTGCTAGATTAAAAATAGCCTAAAAATGTATTTGAGATCTGTAGCTTTCTAGGTTTGGCGGGATATTATCGGTGGTTTGTCGAAGGGTTCTCTCTGATTGTAGCTCCTTTGACTAAGCTTCTGCGTAATGGTGTTCTATTTGTCTGAACTGATGCGCAATAATTGAGCTTCGAGAAGCTCATGACTGTTCTAACTCAGGCTCCTATTCTGATATAGCCTGAATCTGGTAAAGATTTTATGGTCTACAATGATGCATCGCATGTTGTTTGGGATATGTATTGATGCAAGATGGAAAGGTTGTGGCTTATACATCCCGTCAGCTTAAGACACACGAATGGAACTATCCAACGCATGATCTTGAATTGGCTGCTATGGTCTTTGCGTTGAAAATCTGAAGGCACTATCTGTATGGTGAGAGGTATATTATCTACACTGATCATAAGAGCTTCAAGTATCTCCTTACACAGAATGAGTTAAATCTTAGACAGCATCGATGGATTGAGTTGCTCAAATATTATAATTGCACGACTGAATATCATCCTAGTAAGGTAAATGTATGGCTTATACTTTTAGTCGTAGAGCGAAAATAGATCTAAGAGCGATGTTCGCTCATCTTAGTCTGTTCAATGATGGGAGTCTGTTAGTTGAGTTTCAAGTTAAGCTGACTTGGATTGGTCAGATTCAAGACAAGCAGTTGGGGGATGAGTCTTTGAGTTTACGATTTTATCAGATTGAGAGTGGTAGTACTTCAGATTTTAGGCTGAATGATAATGGTCTTTTATGTTTTTGAGGTAAATCTGTATGCTGAATGATACTGATTTAAGGTAGTCAATTCTAAGGGAGGCGCATAATATCCCTTGTACTAAGCATCCCGGTGGTAATAAGATGTATCGCAATCTTCGTGATTTGTACCGGTGGCCAGATTTGAAGCGTGAGGTTACAGAATTTGTGACTTGATGTCTGACGTGCCAGTAAGTTAAGGCTGAGCACCAGTTGCCTTCGGGTTTGTTGTAGCCAATTAAGATTCCCTTATGGAAATGGGAACGTGTGACAATGACTTCATTAGTGGGTTACCTTTGACACCCACTAAGAAGGATTCTGTTTGGGTCATCGTGGATCGATTGACCAAGATTGCTCACTTTTTTTAGATTCGGACGGACTATTCTCTGCAGAAGTTAGTGAAGCTCTATATCTCTGAGTTTGTGAGACTACATGGGGTTCCTATTTCTATTATTTCTGATAGAGATTCTTGTTTCACTTCTCGATTCTGGAAGAAGTTGCATGAGGCTTTGGGTTCAAGGTTGGACTTCAGTACTGTGTTCCATCCTCAGACCAATGGTTAATCTGAGAGGGTGATTCAGGTACTAAAGGACATGTTTCAGAGTTGCGTGATTGATTTCTGAGGTAGTTGAGAGGATTATCTGCCACTAGCTGAGTTCACTTACAACAATAGTTTTCAGTCTAGCATTCAGATGGCACCTTACGAGGCGTTATATGGTCGTAAGTGTCGTACTCCGCTGTGTTGGACTGAGTTGGGTGAATGTCGGGTTTTGGGTCCTAAGTTGGTTTCTGAGACTGAAGATAATATTAGACTGATTCGAGATCATTTGAATGCAGCCTCTGATAGATAGAAATCTTATGTAGATCTGAAGAGGCGCAATATCGAGTACTCTGTAGGGGACTTTGTGTTTCTTAAGGTTTCTCCATAGAAGAAAGGCTGCAAGGGCAAGTTGAGCCCTAGGTTCATTGGGTCATATTGGATTCTAAAGTGTATGGGATCAGTCATTTATCAGTTGGAGCTACCTCTAGAGTTAGACCGTATCCACGATGTGTTTTACGTCTCAATGTTGAGGCGATATAGGTCTGATCCATCTCATGTAGTCTCCGTTGAGGAGATCGAGGTTAGACCGAACTTGACTTTTGAGAAGGATTCGGTTCAGATTCTGGATCGAGACGTTAAGGTTCTGAGGAGGAAGTCCATCCCTTTGGTGAAGGTTCTATGGCGGAATCATGATGCTGAGGAGGCCATATGGGAACCTGAGGACCTGATGCATTAGCAGTATCCTCATCTGTTCTGATTAGGTAAATTTTGAGGTCGAAATTTCTTTTAAGGGGTAGAGTTGTAACACCATGAATAATGTATCCTTGTTTCTGTAAAATCTGACAACTGTGTATCTGCTTCAGTGGTTAAGTGTTTTGGGTGTGTATATGAGGTCTTGGGTTCAAGTTCCACTTCTGCCAATTTTTATTATTTTTGGATCCAAGCCTTATCATTGTTCGGTGGGCTTATATTAAATTGCCTATAAAATCATATCAGAATAAGCTTGTTAGTTCGAGTGGTAAATGAGTTAATATATTGGGGGTTCTATGTTTGAATCTCTACGCAAGCTTGAATGTTATATTTTTTTCTCGGTTGACTGATAGTGTTTCAATTGAGTTGAAAGTCTGAGAAGTTTGGGAGATAATAGGAGAAAATTATGGGAGTGTGGATATTTTAATTTCTACCATTTTTTTTCAAAATTCTCTCTTCCATGGAAAAAGAACTAATGTTATTTTCACTCTGTCTTCTTCAACTCTGCTGTTTTTTTCTTTTCTTTTGATTCCCCCATTCGATTCTGTCTTCCTTGCTATCTGTCGTCATACCCTTGTTCTCATTATTTTGGGTTTCGTTACACGTTTCTAGTAAATAAGGCTTTGTCATTCTGTAACTTTTGTTTTCCAAAAAGTTGGTTGCAGTTGTACTGTTGTTCTGGTAGCAGTGAATCGGGAAGATCGCGACCCTACTCTTATGGAATCGTCGTCAATCGTTCGGAGTGTAGGGGTAAGTATTTGTTGTTTGATTGGAATTGTTGTCAATTTCGTAGTTTTGATTTAATGGTGGATTAAGTCTGATTCTGAGCTTTTGTGTGTCGAATATAAGTTCTGGTGGTCCCGGGAGGGTTTTTGCATTAAAATGATACCAGGTGAGTACCCAAACGCATAAAATGAGGCTTCGAAAAAAGTCAAAAAATTAATCTGTTGACACCACATGGGCATGTGGTCGCCCGCGTGGATGGCCGTGTGCAAGACACGGTCGTGTGGTTGACGAAGGCATGGCCGTGCGCAGCACACGGCTGTGTGGTGGCTTGAGTGTGGCTGTTTGGGTCACACGGGCATGACCAATTGGGCGTGTGGGCCGCACGGGGGTGTGGACTTTGGGCCAGGCTGTGCGGGCCACATGAGCAAAGGCCAATCTAGGCGTGTGGGCCCACACGAGCATGTGGGCCTATAATTCTAAAATTTTTCTTAGTGTCGCACGGGTCGCTCCGATCGACTGTGGGCCTACTGTGAGGTCGGTAAGGGCTAATTAAACCCTAATTTGTATGTTATGATATTTTGATAGACTGATATCTGTATATATGCATGTTGAGCATGTTAAATCTGTTATATCTATATCTGATTTATGCATCTGCTATTGGGGTGGGATTTGTATATGTATGGAGAAAGTGCTCTATTCAGCGTATATCGCCTATATTCTGGCAGCATGGCTGCATGTTATCTGTTATGTGTCTTAATGGCACAATGTGGTGTATAGGGATAGGTGGGTGTTTTTAACCCCACATGGTATGATGGGATGGACGAAGTTGGTGTGTAGAGGATAGGGGTCGAATCTTGGCATATTTGCCATCTTAATCTGAAATTGATATCTGAATCTGAATCTGAATCTGAAAATGAGTCTATATCTGTTTTTTATTGTGTATATGACGCTGTTTGACTGCATGCTTAATTCTATTGGGTTATACACTGAGTTTAGTAAACTCACATCTGTTTGTCTATTCTTTCAGGTAATCCACAGACTTAAGTGGATCGGTACGGCAGGGACTCATGGTGACCACTCGACCGTAAACTATTAAAACTTAATTAATTATGGTTAATTTATGATTTTTGGATTATATTTGAGAGTTTGTAATTTTGGGACTCTCTGGACTTTATGGTTTTATAACTATTGGTTTTGGATTTATACGTTGTTAATGCATGCTTTTCGCCAAAAAATACAATTTATACGTAAACAATGGATTTTTTTAAATACGACTGCATTTTCAAAATACAACTGTTTAAGGCTTCTGCTACAATAAGTTTTGGCAAATGGATTAATTAGATGATGTTTTTAAGTAAAGACATGAATGTTTTGATGAGTCAACTCTGTTTTCAAAACCCCTAGCTTGTGACACTTTTGAATTCGACCATAACGTCTAGGCCGAGTTTGGGGTGTTACATTAAACATTTAACAATTGATCAAATTAACATACGAGCTAGCTAGATTAAACTCACATGATCAAGAATCTATAAAAAATAAAGGAAAAAGGCTTGGTTACTTTGGTACAGTGTCGATCGAATTGAAAATGGAAAGAACAAGTTTTCTTCTTCTTTTCTTTAAGTTGGACGACCAAAGTATGAATGAAGAAGATGATGACTCATCTTTCTTCTCACTATCTTAACATTTATACTAGGATTAAAAGTTTAATTAACTTAATTAACCATTATTAATTACTTTTTTATGTATTTTTTAATATAAATTAAAACTACGTGTCATTTATCATCATTTTCAACTAACTTTAAAGGAACAATAGTTTCATAACAATTTTGATCCTTTGGATAATTGTTATCTAGGTACCCAATCATTTTCTAAATTAAAACTCCATAGCAATTGAATTTTAATTAATTATTTTCTCGATTAAATTACTTAATCAATTTTCAATATATTTTCTGATTAACTTCATTCATCTTTATATTTCATCCTTACAGACTTAGTTTATAGAAAAGTCGAGTCATTACATTTCTTTTATTGAATTGATTATATATATTGAAAAGTTTGTATTAGTTAAATAAGAAATTTATGTAACAAAATACAAATTAAAATGCAAATGAATTGAAGAGGTAAGTTTTTTCTAGAGTTAATTTTTCTCTACTATAAATTATAAATTATAGAACTTCTCCAAAAGTGGACAATTCTTTTGTTTAGAATGATTTTACATTATTTCTTAAATTCATTTACATTTTTTATAGTAATATTAATATTTTATAGTTTTTTATTTAATGAATTTAAATTTATGAGTTATTTTTATTTTTTCTTTAAATTAAATTAATTAAATGTTTTAAAATATTTTTTTATTTTATGGTTTGCAATGTAATACTAAAAAGTATGACAATGAAAATTAATGTAAATGTCTCTCTATTTCTTTTTGCTCTTTCTTCTTTAAATACAAGAACTATTAAATGTAAGAACTATCAATGTAGCACCCCCGGACCTGACTTGATCGCTAGATTCGAGCTACAAGGTGTCACATTTGTTGCCGAAGGAACTGCAATCTAGAATATTCAATTCAACATTAATATACATTCAATTACAAGTAAAACAAGGGTATTAAACAATATATAATCATTTCTAAGTATTATACGAGCTTACGAAAACTCTTTTATTAACTCGGGATCGAAAAGGGATCAAACTGTAAAGAATAAAAAGTTTCAAGTCGACGTTGTGACTTTGGAGTTTCCTTGTCGCAACGTGAATCCCTGACTAGGCTCGTGTGACCTTGAAGCAACAACGTCGCCGCGAGAATCTTGCTATGTTCGTTGTCACGATGCCAGTAGTTTGTCGTCACGACGTGACAATTTGTTACTATCAAAATTCAGCCTGCTTAAGGTAAAAAGACCTAAATTTTCATTTATACAATTCCGGACAACCAATTCACAGCGTATCAATAATTCCAAGTGATAAAATACCAAAAAAAATAATCATCCAAACCAATTTCAACTTACATACTCCAAGCTAACCAAACATTCAATTAGTTTCATAACCATTTATCATAAGACACCAAACCAACTAATTGAACACATCCAAACACAATTTCAAATCATTAGCAATAGATGATATCATATACAACTAAAACATTTAAGACATTTAGCCAAAAGTCCCTAGGTACATACCAAAAGACTAAAATGAACCACTTTATACAAACTTTGTTGGGTTGGAAAAAATAGTCTAGATGCTGACTTCAAATCCTAAGGATTTGAGAAATTAACACCTAAACCTGTGCACGAGAAAAAAAATCGTACGTTGAGCAATAAGACTCAGTGATACACTTACAATTTAAGTATATACAACATAAGACTTAACATTATACTCCAATTTAAACATGCAACTTGCAAATGATACCTAATCAATATATATACCAACTATAATCCTCATGTCATCAATCCAAACGTACTACAAGTTCACAACAAGTACTAACAATTTCACCGAATTGTACCACATATATGTTCAATTCTATTTATATAACAATAGTCATCTATACATATTATACAATACAGTATTAGCCTTAAACTATGTAGTCATTCATAATTCTTACTACATATTTAAAGATTTGAGCCAATCACATACTTGAATTCGTTTCTAAGGTCTGACTACTCATTTATGATTGTTTCGGTTCCTAGGGCATGATTCCAATTGGTTTTCATAATCATTAATATATTTCCTTTTTATCTCAAACCACTTATATATCTATTTAGCTCAATGATATCTTAAGTACATATGCAAATCATTTATTAAATTTACGATTTATCACCCTTATTAACTTGACTCAGACTCTGACAGATACTCGGATCGTCCAACCAGCACACCAAATTGCCATCGAAGTGCATTATCGAATAAAATGAATTAGGATAATTGGTACGTAACGTGTATACTGGCATATGTAACGTCTTCACACCTTAATGAAATATAAGTTTAGGATCAAATTAAAAAAAATTTGTCAAGTTTCAAAACTAATGTGAAATAAAAAATTAAGATTTAAGTTAAAAAAATTTAACTCTACTTTATTTGAAAAAATATGATCATTAAATTATTTTAAAGAGAAAAAGGGAATTTTTCTGTCCAAAATTTTATAACTTTTTTAATTTAATTGTCAAAGTATTAATATAATATTTATCAAGTCCTTTAATCGGTTTAGTTATAAGTTCAAGTGTTAAGAGTGTGTTTGGTCGAGTAAAAAAGTGGAAGGACGAAAGTAGAGAGTGAAAAAGTGGGAAAAATAAATTTTAGATGTGTTTAACAGGGAAAAAAGTGATAAAGAAAATTGGAGAGATAATCTTTTTCTATATAAAAACTAATCATTTCAAATTGGGATGATAAGACGAGAGAAAATGAGAAAATGGTGCTCGTTAGTTCAAAATTATTCATTTATCAAAAATTTTATTTTTTTTTCAACTCTATCAAATAATGTATGAAAAGAAAATTATTTTAATTGGATCTGATGTAGAATATATTTAAAACAATGAGTCAAATTTTAAATACTATGTGGCATCTTAGATATGATGTGTTAAAAGAAAATAAAAATCGTATGTGTGTGTTTTTTCTAAAACATCATATTTAAGATGTTTATGCAACAAATCTATAGATGTTTAAATTTTGATCCACATATTTTAAATATGTTTTGCATCAAGTTTGAGTTAATATTTAAAATTCAAGATTACAACAATGTTAACGAAATGACTTGATTGATACGAGATATGATATATTGATGACTCAATTAAAACATTTTAAAGTTTGGAAACTAATTTAAGTTTGAATTATAGTTTGTGGATGTATAATACAATTAATCCTGAATATTATGCCAAAGAACATAGAATCTATAGTTTTAAGCCTAAGATAATTTCAGAGGCAAAGTCAAAATTTTTTAGAATAGACCGCAATTAAAATATATATTTTTTTGAAGTTAAATTATAATTTATAATTTCATCATTTTTGAAGGAATTAAACATTTTTTTTTTCATTTTTAAAAAAGTTAAAAGTCTAATTTTACCATATATTAGCTTATGATTATAACATTTATGAGGGACTAAATAACAAATTTTCTATTTTTTTTAAAGTCAGGGCGCTGAGTACCCCTAGATTCGCCTTCATTATTAATCATTAAGTTCCAAAGCAATGGGCAAACTTTTCATTTTCATATTTTGTTTCATAAGGAGAATAGGGGAGTGTTTAGAGATGGAATCTAAAATTTAATTTTAATAAAAAATTCTTTCAAACTGAGCTCTTTTGCTATTACACTACTAGCTTACATGAAAACTTTTCATGTTCATGTTAAAGGTTACTTTTATGAGATTTTGGCTAAATAATAAACTTCTTAATTCTAAAAACTATGAATTTTTTAAATTCGATTTTTTGTCAATGGTTGTAATCATTGTTACTGATTTTAAAAATAGGCTTAGAATTTAGATGAAAGTTTGTTTGTTTGTTTTGATTTATTTTTCCAACCCTAGAAATGGGGTCGAGGCTTGACAAAATCCTTCCTCGTTTATGGCATAGAATCAAAAAGCAGTGAGAGATAACTCAAATTATTGTCAACGGTAGCAACTTTTTGTCTTGGTCTACAAATTATGTGCAAATCTCACATCCAACAACTTTCTAAGGTGTTAAGTGAATTGTGAATTGTGAATTTGAAAATTCTCCCATATTTTATGATTGTGTCACTCAGACTCAGATCTTCTACGCATAATCTAATATACCCAGTGAAGGATGACTAAATCCATTCACAAATGTTTACCAAGGATTATTTTTATTGTGTTTATCGAGTTATTTGTCTTTTGTTTTAGCCTCAAAATTTTATTTATTGATTTTATTAGGAGAATAAATACTTAAATAAGTTGCGAGTTCATAAAATGAGTGTATTTCACAATGTTTGCGAAGATGAAAACCATTGCAAGGCTTGAAACTTTGACTTAAGCTTATAAGTCATTAATGGAGGAGTATGGTGGCTCAAATGGTACCTTGCTTCGAGTTTTACCATGTGCAAATTCTTTAGTTTATCGTAACTTTATTTTCTCAAGCACTACAAGACACTTGGCATTACTATGTGCAAACTCTTTAATTTGTTGCGACTTTATCTTCTCAAACACTATAAGACACTTAGACTTTATAAACTTGTCATCTATTCATATACTTATACTTTTGAAAAAAATCATTTTGTGAACCTCTTTAAACTCTCAATAAAATTAGAGATCTAGATGGTCAACAATACCAATAAATTTAAGTATGATTTTTCATCTATT
Organism: Gossypium hirsutum; assembly: GCF_007990345.1. Lineage (NCBI taxonomy): Eukaryota > Viridiplantae > Streptophyta > Magnoliopsida > Malvales > Malvaceae > Gossypium > Gossypium hirsutum. The sequence goes on from NC_053429.1 coordinate 39,417,235, forward strand.
TATTAATACTATTTTCTTTTCCTCCGCCCTTCAATAGTACTTGGCTTTATTTTTTTTAGAGTCTGTTTGAATATCACATATTAATTAAATGAAAGTATAATTATTAGGGTAATAATTACACTCTCTTGTAATTACAAAGAATTGTAATTTTCTAGACCTGTTTAGTTAAAGAGTGTAATTACATTGTAATTTCTTATGTCATGTTTGGTAGTACAAATTGTAATTATACAATTACATAATTTATATTTTTAAAATATTAATTATTATAAAAGATTATTAGCATGATAAAAAAAATCTAAACAAGTAACAAAATTTAAATCAAATCATTATATGTTTTATGTTAGTCTAAAAAAGTAGTTAATAATACAATTACTAATAAAAATAACAAGAAAAATATATTATATGCGATTTTATCTAATTGTCTACTGTTTCATATTTGTTGGGTTATTACCTCTTTAATATCTAACACAAGCTCATTTTCATCATGTGTTGGTCTTTGACAGAGTTCATCACCTGAATCTGTATTATTTAAATTATAAATATCTCCTTATTCTATATATTCTTCAAAGTATGGATTATCCCAAATCTACCTATGAATGAAGTTATAATATATGCAACATGTTAATACAATTCAACTTTATTTTTATTATGCTATATAAAAGTTATATTGTTAATATAAGAAATTTTTTTTTAGAACAACAAATATCCTTTGAACCACATTATGAACCCTTGAATGTTTTAAATTAAAGAGTTTCTGAGTAGTATCTGATTTTTGTGTCCAGCTCCATTCTCTCAAATGGTAACATACCTCACAATATGATGCAGGAAAACCTTTTGCATTTACACAATTAGCATCTACAATATTATGTTTAGGTTTACAGTACAAATAGTTTGTATCGTTAATCATAAAAATTTATATAAACTTAATTTGTAGAAAAACTTATGTTAGGTTATAACCTTTTTATAATATGTAAATTACGTAAAAATGATATAAAATTTATAATATATAATCTTTATAATTTTTTTATAAAGTGTGCAATAACTTTTATAGCACTCCTTATAAATAATATTTTTTTGTCATAATTTTAAAAAGTTCTTTTTTTTACGAGTAAGCAATATTTTTTAAACCAAACCGATAGTCAAATCAGTCAAGTCATTGGTTCATCAGTCCAACCAGTTTGATTAAAATTTATTAAAAATTAAAAATTTTAAATTTTTAAAAAAATCCTGACTTAACTGATTTTTTAGCTGATTCAACCAGTTGTATTGGTTCCCGATCTAACCTGTTCAAAGCAACACTTTAGATCGGTACCTCGATCGGTTCTTGATCCAATCGATCGGTTTAATTTGATTTCAACAACATTGCAAATAAGTTATGATAAAATAAATTATAATATTTTTTTTACGAATAAGTATTTTTTTTATAATAAATGTTAGGGGTGGGGTTACAAGGGATCAAACTCAAACTTTCAACCCAAAACACAAATGTTAGCATGAACATATAAATAAGTTAAAGCCTATTCTTATTGATCATTAACTTTTTATAAATAAATATATTATAACACTTTTATAATATATAAATTATTTTTTATAACAAAATTTTTGATAACTTTATAAAATTCACAAATTATTTTTATAATATATATTTTTTACAATTTATAATATAATAAATCTTTCGCCATAACTATCCCAAACACTCATAAATTTTCATACTTATAATATAAAATTTTATAACTTAAGCTTGTATAAAAAATAATTTTTAAAATTGAATTTGGGTGTAATTATCTACATAAGTACTCCAATTCTCACTTCTCCCCTAAGAATTAGAAAGTGTAATTGGAATGCTCTAAGTACACAAAATTAAGTGAAAACCACCAATTACAATAACATTTACAACCAATTACACCCAAATTCATTTATTAGATGACTTTTCAAACACTATATTAATATTTTTAAAATTAATTTAGCATTACATATTGCACTTATATCTCGATTGGGAAAAAATATGGTTAAATAAAAATAAAAATGTCCCTTTAAAATATGATATTGATTTAAAAAAAAAAAGCTATTTTAAATAAAATTAAAACAATTCAATTTTATGATATATAAAATATCAAATTTAACTATATTTCTTTAAAGTTTACAAGCACAAAACAATTAAAATACATAAAAATTAGACCAATTCAAATCACAGACTGACTAAACTAAAAATCACACATAATAATAGTTTTATGTGGAACTTGAGAACTCACATTTTAATTGTGCATACTGAGTTTCAAACTTAAATATTCAAGACCTAGAGTCTTCATATTTGCTAACCGAGTCAATGCCTCATTAGTAATTTTAACTCTCTTTTTTATTATTATTATTTGAGTTCAAAATTTTATATAATTTTTAAATAATTAATTAAGAATTAAATTATAATTCGCTCACAATGTGAATGAAAATTTTAGTTAATTATTAATTAAAGGTTTGTATAAAAACCAAATGAATTTTTTTGTTAAAATGATAAAGTTAAACTTTTAAAATCATTGTGATAGGTTCAAATCTTGTAACGATTAAATTTTTATTGATTTTATACAAAGTATAAAAAGACAATAATACCATAATAAAAATATAACTTAATTTGCACACAATGAGGTATTTTAATAATTTAATAACTAAATTGGTATCCGGTTAACCAATGAGTAATAACATCAACTCAATAAAATACTTGAAATAAATAAATAAATAAATAAATATATAGATATAGTTAATCCCCAAGTTTTCGGTTACTTTATAAATGATTTATTGTCATACAATCAATAGAACTTCAAATTTCCCCCACTTTGAGCAAAATTAAAAGAAAGAGGCAGCAAAAGCCAGCCTCCATCAAATCTCTAAATTCAAGAGTTCTTTTAATGCTCAGTTTAAACACATTATTACATGATGTTTTTTTCACTAAAATTTTTCATTATCTTGTTAACTCACATTGTGGTATGAGTCAATGATGGCGTCAGCTAGATATTCACACTTAGCCAAAGATAATCCTGCAAGTGATATCCTTCCATCCTTGATCATATAAACATGCCACTTGTTTGTCATATTATCGCACTGTCACGAGAACAATCACTTGCGGTTAAGTATATCTGTGTTGGAAACATACTAGTATTCGAAATTTAGTCGGAATCCAATTAACATAAAGGTTGGAAAGGGACGTTACCTGAGCTTTGTTTAAGCCTGTGAACGAAAACATCCCGATCTGCTTAAGAACGAAAGACCAATCCTTCCCACTTTTATCTTTGGAAGAAAGACTATCAAATAATTTATGTCTCACATTCTTGATTCTCCCTGCCATCATTTCCATCTCCGCATTCCATTCCTTGAAGAGAGCTGAATCCCCAACAATGTTGGCGACAATTCTCGCCCCATGAACAGGAGGATTCGAGTACATTGGTCGAGCTATTCTTTTCAGTTGGCTCTTTACCCTGAAACATACATACAACATAAAAGTCGGTCCTTAAGCACGATATTTGATGGTTCTATTTGTGCAACATTAAGCACAATATAATTGCACCTTGCAGCAGCCTCTGGTGATGAACAAACAACATTGATTGCTCCAATCCTTTCTGCATATAGGCCGAGATTTTTACTGTATGATTGAGCAGCAATAACCTCCATACCGCGGGCCACAAACATCCTCACAGAAGCTGCATCGGTGTCCAGGCTTCCACTTGCAAACCCCTATTAGAAAAAAGCAAATCGAGAAGTTCTTATTTAAGTCACCTTTGTTTGAAAATTCTATATGATGTTAATTCAGGTAAGTAATACCTGGTATGCAATATCGAAAAATGGAATATGGTTCTTCTCTTGGATGACATCTGCAATTACTCTCCACTCTTCAGGAGTTGGATCGATACCAGTTGGGTTGTGAGCACAACCATGAAGAAGAATAAAAGATCCCTCAGGAGCTGCCTGAAATGTGTAATTGAAGAATAAATCTTAGAAGAAGGAATTGACTTATTGTACATTGATATGTACTCTAGTGAGCACTTTTAGCCAGAGTATGACCTTGATGTCCGCTATCATCCCCTCAAAATCCAAACCAACTGTTTTTGGGTCGTAATATCGGTATTCTGACCATGGAACCCTAGCATCGTTGAAAATGTTCTTGTGGTTACCTGCAAGACAATCCAACTATGAAAAATACATAACATTGAACAAATTTGACAACTAAATTTAAGGAAGAGAAAATACTCACCCCATGTAGGAGATGATATTAGAACTTTTGCCCCGGGAAAATATCGTTCTATGAGAGCTGCAGCCAGCCGAAGTGAACCAGTTCCCGAAAGCCCTTGAACTGTTGCAACCTGGGAAAAAAAATATAATACTTCATCATAGAGAGCTAAAATAGATTGTTCTTTTTGGGTATTAGGGGATGGCCAGAACTCTAACGTACCCTTTGTTGCCTTATAACTGGATTGTCAACTCCAAATAACAATTCCGCAGTCACTTTATTGAAAGCAGCCAAGCCTTCAATTGGGAGATACTGCGTGTGAAAAACCATAGAGTATGCTCAAGAGAAGAGTCACATCAGGTTTTCTATTCAAATGAGTAAATCAAGTTACCTCTCGGTTTTCCCCTTTCTCGAGTAGAAGCTTATCCGCCTAGAAAATTGAGAGTTACCGAAACAAACATATTTTCAACTCAGTTCAAATCCCAAAGAAACAAATCATCAGTCTTTGGAGCAAAAAATAAAACAAATGATAAGCTATGTCAATGGAGAACCTAGATCAGGCCAATTCAACTTAATTGTCAAAGAAACAAATACTCGGTTGTTGCAGCAAGAAACGAAGCAAAATTATAAGCTAATGGCAATGAAGAATCTAGAGCAGGCCATCATTCATATGAATAAACTAGTTTAGGAAAAAAAATACTTACCTTTTTAACCACATCAAGCACATAAGGCTGTAGCTCTTCAGTTCTATAGGCTCCAACACCAAGGTTGAGTTTCAACTCATGGTTGTCTGCTTTGAAAGCTTCAGACACCCCAAGAATTGGATCAGGGGGAGCCATTGTTATACCCTCGAAACGAGACACATTGGAAGCCACAACCATAGAGACTCGACCAAAAGACTGCAAACAACAAAACAATTCAAACATAGAAGCCAAAAAAAATTGAATTATGCTCCAAGTCCCTGTATGCTTTGTACATTTGGAATTTAGTCCCTCGACTTTTCAGGTTTCAAAATTTAAGTCCAACTTCAGTTTTCAGTTAAATTTGCAAGAGTGACATTTTGAAATTAAAAAAAAAAAACACTAACTTGACATTGTGATCAACTTGAATTTAATGGAAAATTTTTAATTGTTTCAACAAATGAACTTACAATTTTAAATCTGAATTGAAATAAAAGTAAAGGGACTAAATTTCAAAAGAGCACAAAGTACAGTAACCTGGAGCATAACCCCTTAATCATAATTACAATTACAATTACAATTACATAACCACACTGGACATAAAGAGTTGATCTTTAAATGGAAATGGAAAAGGGGTAAAAAAATGTACCTTTGCTTTGATGAAAGGATTGGTTTTTTCCTTGTTCATGCATCCACGATTCAATTTTCCCTGTGGGAAACATATATTTCCATTTTCTCAGTAATCAATCAGTATCTAAAACAGAAACAAAAAATGAAATTGAAAGAAAGGGATTAGAAATACCTTGTTAATTTCATGAAAAGAAAGTGAAGCAGAGGGAGTGGCAGAAGCCAAAGAGAGCAGTGTGGAAGCCATAATGAAATCAACAAATTGGTAATAGCAAGGATTAGAGATAAGGGGTTTAGTAGAGGCAAAAGGGGGCGATGGGATCAAAGCGAAAACCTTGGTGGTGGTGTTGGCGTTCAAAATGGGTTTTTGATTTTTCCAGCTAAAACACTGTGAAATGCTCTGCCGTTGGGATCGAGCTGGTAGAGACTCGGTGTGCGCGCTGTGATGAAATCGTCTTTAGGGGTATAGTCGTTTGCCACTTTTCAGCTCATAAGCGGCTTTACCATTAGTTGACGTTGATTAAGATCTCGACGGTTCATGATTCACGATTTTGTCCGATGTTGCGCTGATGAGTGTCCATAACAACGGCTAAAGTATTAGCCTTTGGAATTGGTAATTTTACGTGTTTTGGTATTTATATATATATTTTTTCCACTTCATTACTTAAATTTGAGAATTATGTCCATTTATGTATCCGAACTTGATAAATGTGAAAGTTTAATGACGTGATATTTTACAATCTCGTGTGTTGGTTTGATAGTTAAGATGTTCACTGAACCAGTTGTAACCTGAGTTCGAGTCGTGCTAGTCGCATATAATTCACAAAAAAAATGACGTGACACTGTAAGATTCTATCACGTATAATTTGGAATCTAATTTTGATAGAATCTAACTTCAAGGAGGACGAAGAGGGTGCCAATGATCTTCAAGAGGAGACCCCTCAACAAGATGATATTGAACAAGAGCTAGAAACGGTAGTCGAGCCAGTAGCTAAGCCGGAGGATAAGCAGAACACAAAACCCGTCGTCACAAAGATACCATTTCTCGCACGGTTAAAAGATAAACAGAGACGAGATAAAGCATAATTTGTAAGTTTTCTAAACTTATTTAAATCGTTTAATGTTAATTTATTTATTATTGAATTAATAGAGAAAATTCCAAAATACACTAAATACTTGAAAGAAATACTGGTTAGGCATTAAAGATCCACTATACACGCAGTATACAGAGCTTCAAGGAAAGCAAATTTAGGATTGGAACTAACACCAAAAAGAAAATATAGACGTCCGAGCTTCACTAAAATGGAAAACAACATCAACATCCCGGAGAGAGTTATAGGAAAGCAACATTTCAGACCTAGAGTGGATGATACGATGGATGCAAGAGCTGGACTTGGTGGCACAAGAATTCGCAAGGGAAAATGGTATGCGAATACCAGATTTGCCTCCAAATAAATACGGGCCAATGTAATTTCATCACTAATTCGAGGAGCAAGGAAGTGAAGAAGAAGAAGACGAGAGTGGGGATGATGAAAAAGACGAAAGGGAGGAAGAGGCTATAGAGCAAGACTCCTTGGAGGAGAATGATGATTATGAGGCAACATTTCAGCCGCAACGATCCACGACGAGAGGGCCAGTTATCCTCAACCTAAATCGGCATACACATTAATCGGGTGGAGGCTCTTCTCAAGGTCACATTTCGAGCAAGGGAAAATTTGTTGGAATGCCAGTACCCCCATGGCACAGCGGAAAAAATATATATATATATATATACATTCCGACGATCCAAACCATGGATCCATGTGCGAGGAACGAATCAGGGTGAAAAAGTTTCGAAATTAGCAAAATTTCGATCTGAGTAGACAGTGAAGCCTCGGCAACGAGAATACTATTTTGATTTCGAATCCAAGCCACAATCCTTATGATCCAGACCTCTACGCAATCCACCCAGTTGACAAAGAATGGAAGAAATCCCCAAAAAATATTTTCAAAGATATTTTGCTTGACGGCTGCTAGACCTAATAGCAAAGCTTCGGGTTTTTATATATATATTCACTTTTTAGGGCTTTTCTCCCTTTCTAAATATAACTCCCTTTTATAATTGGTATGTATATATCGAATTAAATTTTAATCCAAACATAATAATCATAATTAAAATAAATAAATATAATAATGTTTTAACCGAAAATTATAATTACATTAATTATAATAAAGATTTCGGTAAACTATATTTATTTAAATTTATATACGAACCAAATTCATATATTAATAGAATTATGTTCTCCTTATGTGTACAACATCCTTGTACATATAATATGTTCGATATTTGATTGCCCAATAAAATTAATAATATAATTAATTTAATTCATGTGACAACCAAACATAATACCAAGTATGTTTTATTCCATTCATTTCAACCATAGGGTGTGACCCTGTAGGTTCTTGTAACGTTAGCAGTAATACTAGAACGATTCTAATGTTACAAACAATGAGTGGCATCTAGCAATGCATCATTGCTACCTAAGTTACAAGAAGTCATGATTCGACATAACCTTTTGTGATTAATCTTTTATGCATTAATCCTTAAGTCCTTTATCTCTAGAATGGACACAAGTCATGGAATAGTCAAACTTGCATAGTCCATCCCATGTTTCTTGATACCTTGAGTAGACTATGATACAAAAATAAGTATGACATCTCATATCAACTTATTTGAACATGGCCATGCATTTCTAGTCTCACTCAATCAAGTGGCCTAGGATATTACTCCTATTATGTAGGAGGGACTTATCCTATATTGATCAACCATATCCCTCTACATAGATTGTGGTATATCCAACATCAGCCTTTATAAATCAACCAGTTATGGTGTACGTTTGACTGTATCAAAATATACAACTCACGATGTTGGGATAATGATGATCTCAAATCTGAGGATCATATACATATTAATCATTATGAGTAATGTTGTGACAATTACATAATAATCCAAGAAACATACTCATAGCGGGTCAGTCTAATATGTTGTTCTCTAACACATATATTCATGCATTGATTCTGACACTTTATATCAATGACAACTCTTTATCATCAATCAATTACATGTTAGTCTTAATGCATTAGTGTTGTCCTAGTCAACAATAATACTTGACTAAGGACCTTTTAAGAATAATCATATTTTTCTCAGGACATTATTATAAAACAGTTTATTTATACACACAGAAAAGAAACTGAAATAATAATGGAAACATGGTAAATCAAATATGTTATTACAACTATCTCATGATTGATCTTTGGGCATACTCTTACAAAATATCCTATGGAAGGGTGGCAACCACCCCAATTTGATGATTAAAACTATTTTTTTGGATGTGTAAACAATTAACTTTGATGATTTTTATCTTTATTTTTGTGCAAGAGTAGGATAGTATTAACAGATGTATGTGTGTGTGTGTGTGTGTGTGTGTGTGTGTGTGTGTACGTATGATTTGTTTTTAAATTTTCTATGCAAGAATCCTACATTGGGAGAGCACTATATTTACAAGCTTTAAATGAACAGGGAAGGAGAAACCCACCATAAGGCTACAGTAACGTCATGATCAATCAGGTAACTGCTTTCTTGTATTTTTTAAGGCTACACATTAGAGACAATATGCTATCCAAAGTGTGAGGGTAACATAGAAAATTTACGTGTTTATTTTATGCTTTTATTTTAAATTTTTCTTTTGTAAAGTGTGCTTAAGCTTGTAAAAATACAAGTGATTGATTAGGAGCATGTATTTAGGTTTATCGTGTTTACTATAAATTTGGCATGATAGTGAATGATTTTAAAATTTCAATTATTAGACTACTAAGTTCTATATATTACATTGTAAATAGTCATTTAGTAATTGAATATACCGAATGATAGAGAAAACATAGGGAAACGAACATGCTAGTATGAATAGTAGATGATTAGAGTTGTGATTATTTATTCAATTAAATTCATGAATATTGAGATACCTAAGGATGACCTAAGGCATTGTTTGGTATAAACAGAGAGCCAAAAGGCAAACCCTATTCATCAACCTATAGTACCTATAATTGAGCCGAAATTCACTTCTTGAAGAAACTTTATACAAAATTCGAAGCCCAAATATATATTGTACTTATCCTTTTTCTTTGGTGCCTGCACTACATAAACTTAGATGTCATGCCATACGTATTGAGGGACAGGTAGAGACATAACGATGGTTTTGTAATATCAGAGTGAAATAGGAGGAAAAAGTGTGATATAGTAATTATAGGTCGAGCTAATGTATGCAAATAAAATAAAATTTCAGAAAAAATACAAAATGAGGGGAAAAAGTACTAGAACAATGGAAAAGCATTATGAAAGACAATATCGAAAAAGTCAAAGTGACCCAAAAATAAGTTACAAGATTAGAAATCTTAATCATTAGTGCACAAAAAACTCATAACTTTACCATAGTTATTATTATTACATTATGACTTCCTACATGGAGAAATAAAGAATGTGAGAGAATGAGAAATAAGGCAGTAAATGGGAAAGAGTTGCTAAAGAGGGTGAATAACGAACAATACGATGTGTCAAACTAATTTCGTGCTTGAACCCTCTTTGATGCTCCCTATTCTTTAATTTCATACTAACCTTCAGCCTTAAAACATTACAAGCTGAAAAGTCCTATGTGATCTAAGTAAATCTATTTGTGAATGGACATTGTATTGAGTAATTGTAATAATAATTGTTTGTATTCTTCTAGTATAATCAAATTACCTATATGATTTCTTAATGGATCAATATATTTGATGAACTTTTTGTTTATATACTTTGTAATATACTGAACTTAGATGTTTGGGGTTGATAGTGGTAAGTCATTTATATATCATGTTAGAATTATGTGTATTTACGATTACTCTTATTTGTTTTACTCCTAAACTAATCTTTGTATCATACTTTCTCAACGGTTGTAGTTTTTTAAATTTTTTAATCTTTATGTTTTCTTTCTTGAGAACAAGTAATCAATGACTTAAGTGTGAGGGAGTTTGATCTGTAGCAATTCGTTGTAGGAAATTAAACTATTTTCCATACTTAATGCGCTCGTGGGAAAGTAATTTAGTTATGTTTTTATTTAGTTTTAATTTTTAGTTGGCAGATAATAAAATGAGTAATTTTGACTATTTATAAGACCGTGCGGGCCAATAGAGGTTTAAAGGTAGATTACCCTGTTCAAAGAGTGTGTAGGACACTACCTGGAGGCACAAAAATAGTAGACTACCCGCAATGTTGCGACATGGATCTAGGATGTCACAACACAAAAAAAAAAAGAAATATCAAAGGAGTAAACTACCTTCAATGTTGCAACACAACCAGAGGGTGTTACGACATAGCCCTAAAAACACACCCAAACTAATAGACTGCTAGCCATGTCATGACACAGGCTAGAGGGTGTCGTGACACTAACGAGACGAGATCAATTAATGAGGCAAGAGTGTTTCCATCCGCACAAGAAACTTTAACACCAAATAATGAGCCGAATTAGTCAAGGACCAACGACCAACCTTAGGCCTATAAATAGGATTGCTCTACTCAGTTTACAAACAATTTTTCATTTAGTTAATTTTTCGTTTCTTGTTGAGTTTTACTTATACTTGTAATTATGTTTCTTTTCAATTGTAATTCTAGTCTAGTATTTATTTCGTTATTCACAAAATTTAGATTATGGATTCATCAAACTATTTGACCGTCTTATTGTTCGTGCTACTATTAATATATCAAGATTTTTCTCATCTCTGCTCTTAAATTGTTTTCAATCAAGTTCATGTTTTGTGTTAAATCCATGAGGAACTAATATGGTAACGGGAGATTAACAAGTAGATGTGGGATTAATTAGCTTTTATGTAGGGTTTCTTAGCAGATCAGCTGGTTGGGATAGGAAGAACTTAAAACCCTAGGCTTGACGACCTTAGGAAGTCATATATGTGGGAATGAACCTAAAATTGGTTTGTCTATTCGTGAAAACCTTACCCCAATACAGTCTGGACTATGAGGTTAAGAGATAGGTAGCTCTTGCTGACTTATTAGGTTAGTGGAAGGCCAAAAGTCCATGCTAGGATAATGACCAGTTGATTGGATAAAACTCAAAATAGGAGTTAATTATGAAAAGTGAAGTGAGTTAGTCTTTCATTTTTTAATCGAATTAAATCTCTAATTTTTTTCTATTCTTTTATTAGTTTAATACAATAGCTTCTATCACTACCTTAGGATTCATCGTAATATAGTTTAAATAAAATATAGATTAAACCCATTAACGTAGAAATTAGGATTAATTTAGTCTCGCCTCCCTTGGGTATGATCCTTGGAGTACTTCCATACGTTTTTTTATAACTATATTATAATCTAACATGTATACTTGTGGAAACCACATAATGTGTAACAACCCGTTTTTCAATGGTTTCAGAAATAGTGGTTTCAAGACCAAAAATCCGACGAGTGTGTCCGTAAATGTTATTAATTAATATTTACGACTCAAATATAGTATTATATTGAATTTTGATTTGATAGTTTTTGCCAATTGAATGAATATTTAAGTAAAAGTGGTTTGTCCCTAAAGTCAAGTGATTTTGAAAAATGAGGTATCGAAACCTTATTCCAATAACCCGAGCTCCATAAATTTTATTAAATATTTACAGAGTTACTATATTGGTGTATTGAAGTTTGGTCTGAAAATTTTAATGTTTAGCTAGTTAATTAAGGAAAGAGGACTAAATTGTAAAAGTCGTAAAATTCAATTACTATTGAATTTTATTAGTTAAATGGCTCAATTAATAAATGTGCAAGGTTTTATGATATGATTTGACCATAATTGATTATAGTGGTAGTTTAATGCTTAATTAAGAGAAATTTATAATTAAAATGTTATTATTTTAATTGTTTAAGTAATTATAATTATAACAGCCCAGTTTAGCTAAATCAGAACAGTGGTTTTGGAACTAAAAATTTGAGGTTGTAAAATTATTTTAATATTATTTTTTGTTTTTATAGCATGTGATTATATATGTGTGGAAATTTCGTGAAATAAGTTTATCGTTTAAGTGGTTAATTTGAGAAAATGACTAAATCGCGTAAAATGCAAAAGTAGCATGCTATAAGTTAAAAGTGCTTAATTGCTATGGTTCATTAAATGGAAGGTCCTTATGTTTTAAATAGACCATTGATAGTGGAGATGGACATTAATGGCCTTATATTTGATGATTAAATGGTTTAATAACCAATGGTAAAATGGTAAACTATGTATTAAGTTATAATAAATAAAAGAAAAATAATTTTAAGCTTAAATTATCATCATCTTCACCAAAATTAGGAGAGAAAGAAGCCATGGATGTTGTTTTAGGGTTCGGCCCTTGTTGTTCTTAATTGAGTATGTTTTGAGCTCAGTTTTTGATGATTTTTATGTTTTTGTGATTGTTGCTTTGAGTATTAGTTAGCCCGTGTCTTAATTTTCAAAATTTTTAAAGATTTTGAGAGTTTGTATTGATAATATATTGTGTTCTTTGGTATTTGATGATGAAATAGGAATTTTTGATGATAGATTATCATGTTTTGTAAAGTGATTTTTAGTGAAATTGCATAAAAGGGATTAATTTGTGAAAAGATGAAAATGTGAAGTTAAATGTGTAAAATATTAATAAATATAGGCTACTGAGGAGACTATAGAAATTCGGCTAGCTTGGATTTAATTGAAAATGTTGTAATTTGTGTTTTTATGAAATAAGGACTAATTAAAAGAAACATGAAAGTTTAGGGCCAAAGTGAAAATTTGCTTAAATATGTGTTTTTGGATGAAATTGATTGAGTTGGTGATTAAATGGATTAATTTTGAATATATATATCAAGAACGAAAGGAATCAGATTTAGCTTGAGGGAAATCGATAGTTATCGAATAGTCGATCTGATCCCTCTATTCCGACTACGAGGTAAGTTCATATGCAAATAAATGTCTTTTAATTGAATTATATATGTTTCATTATCATTGAATTGCTATGAATGTTGAACGAGTGATTATGAGCAAGAATCGATAGAGTTACGACATCTGATAGTCTCGTACAAACCTTAGGAATAGTATAGGATACAAATGTCATGACATTAGGTTATCAAGATGTGACTACATGTAAGACCATGTCTGGGACATTGGCTTTGTATTGTGATTATGTGTAAGACCATGTCTGGGACATTGGCATTGTATTATGATTTCGTGTAAGACCCTGTCTGGGACAATGGCATCAATATGTGATAACATGCAAGACCATAGCTAGGATATGGCATTGTACGAGCTTATTTGATTTCTGAGTATCTTTAACAATTTTGAATGGTTCAACGGGCAAAGACAAGTCGAAAAAGAATGTCTGAATGAGTTAAATGACCTAGGTACGTATGAAATTCATACAAATATTGAAAAGAGAAGTAGTTGATGAAATTATATGTGAATTTGAATAAGTATTCATTAAGAAAGGTTTGTGTATATATATATGTGTTTACTTGTATTTGGCCTATTGATAGAAATATTGTAATTCATGTGGTAAATTTATTTGTATATGGCTTACTAAGCTTTTAAAGTTTACTATGTTTATTTTATACTATTTTATAGATTATCGAAGCTAGCTCGGACTCATGGATCGTCGGGAAACGTCATTACACTATCGATCATCTTGTTGGTACTTTTGGAGCTTTGTATATATGGTATATGGCATGTATAGGCTAGTGTTATATTGATATGTTTTGAGTTATGATTTTGAGCCATGAGATTTGGCTTGTAAATGTTAGCATGTATTTGGCCATTTAAGTTGGTTTAAATTATGTGTTTTATAAGTGATATATGTGATGTATATAATGCCTTATGTGATGGCTTGTTTGGTATGGTTATATGGTTGCTCTTTTGGATAGTTGTAAGTTGGAGTATTATTGCTTGGAAGTTGGTATATTGTGGTTTGATCTTCAGATGGGGATATGGTATGTTTTGTGACATGAAGTAGTTGATAAGTTGATAAGAAAATGCAATTGGTACTTATGTAAGCTTTGATGATTTTGGCATAATGATTTGGTATGTTTTGTAATATCCCGAATTAAGGCCTAATCGGAATAGTGGTTTCGTGACCACAAATTCGAGATAGAAATAATTATTTTATAATTTTTTTGAGGTTTATGATATGATTGCATAATTGTGTGAAAATTTCGTGAAGAAATTTTTGGCATAACGAGTTTAATTTAAAGTTAGGGACTAAATCGAATAAGTTGCAAAACTTGCATTCTAGAAGTTTTTAGTATGAAATTGCTTTGAAATATTAATTAGGAGGTCTTAAATGGTACTTTGACCAATTTTAAGTTCATGGACAAAATTAGGACATGGAAGGAATTTTTTTGAAAGTTTAGTAAGGAGGGGTATTTTGGTCATTTGGATATTAAATGAAATAAAAAGGGAAAAATAACACAAAATTGGTTATCATCTTCCTTAGTTGCCGCCGAATGCTCCCTCTCTCTATAGCTAGGGTTTCTTCAACTTTCAAGCTTTATAGTAAGTGATTCCAAGCCCCGTTTTTAATGATTTTTATGTTTTTGAAATCCCGGTAACTCGGTATAGCTTATGATAGTAATATTTTGAGTTAGAGTTAATATTTGGAAAAATACCCATAGGTGAAATTTGTGAATTTTGATGTTTTATGATAGAATATAAGGTTTTAAATTATGTTAGACAACTTGTGCTACTCGGTTTTGAGTGAAAACGAGTAAAAGAGCTTAATCGGCAAAAATATCTAATAGTCATAAGTACATGTTAGAGTGAGTATTTGATGTTGCCATAGAAGGGAAAAGTGATCAGCATGTTATAAAACATAAAAATAAGGAATTAAGTTTAATTCTCGAGATTTGGGGCAAAAGTGTAAATATGCAAAAGTTTAGGGGTAAAATTGTAATTTTTCTAAAATTTGAATTAAAGACTAATTTGATAATGTGAGTATTAAATAAGCTAAATGTGTTATTTTAGATCAAGAAAGATGTGGAATCGACCCCAATCGAGGAAAAGAAAAGATTGTGGACTAAATTGCAAAATCATTATATTTTGGTACCAAGGTAAGTTCATGTGTGAATAATGTAGCATAATTGTTATTTATAAGTTATTGATGTTAATTATATGATATGCTTTGTGGTTATTTTCGAATAAAATGCAAATTATGTGTATTATTTGTTAAATATAAAGTGCTACCGAGTATTGATTTCGGTATTTTACGGAATATGGCAAGGATATGTGTTCGATGAAATCCCGTTTGAACCTTAAGAATAGATTAGGATATAAGTGACATGTCACTAGGATGGTTGAGCATCCGAAGTCGTTGAGTTGAGTCCGAGTTTACTTACGGACGTGAATGTTCGAACTCGTTGAGTTGAGTCCGAGTTCACTTATGGATGCGAACGCCCGAGCTCATTGAGTTGAGTCCGAGTTCACTTAGGGGCGGGTTACATGATTTCTTGATTACATATGTGGCACTTATGTGCAAATTATCCATGTATTCGAGTTATATTCCGATGTGTTCAATGGGTAAAATTTCTAGTGAAATGGAAGAATACTTAAGATGCAAGTGACGTTTTGGTAAGTGTTGTGAAATGGACACTTTGGACAGGTATGTACTTAACCCTCGAGTTGAAAATAGATACAACAACGATAAGGTGGTAAGATGATGAATGATGTTTAGAAATGTGATATATGTTTTGGTGATACTATGCTAAGGTTGTTTGGTATAATTGTATTGTTATGTTACTTGTTATTTGCATATGAACTTACTAAGCATTTATGCTTACTCCCTCCTTTTTATTCACTGTAGTTTTGAACAAGCCGGCTTGGGAATCGGGACAGGTCGAAGGTTCGATCACACTATCCGAAGGACATTTTTTGGTAAATGGCTTGTAAAACTTAAGTATGGCATGTATAGCAATATACCTATTTCGTGTAAATAATTTTGTGATATGGCGGTGATTTGGTTGAGAAAATGCTTGATAATGATAGGTCATGGAAATGACTAATTTAGACCATGTTTGATGTCATGGAAAGTTAATAGGTTATCTAGTCCATAAAAACTCATGAAAAGATAAAATTTGCCATAAACAGAACATTGCAGCAACACTGACGTGAGTTTGAAAATTTACTAAAAATCATAGAAATCAAATTTGGTGATGGATTAAATATGAAATTGAATCCCAATATGTCTATTTTCACATAAAACAAACGAAACAGGTAAAGGAATTATATGTTAGAAGATATTTGAATTTTTGTGAAACAGGGCCAGAATGATTTTTGGATCCCCTGTTCCAAATTTAGGAATTCACCAGAAATTGTACAAAAATAATTAGGTGTTTTATTTTATATTCTTGGAATCCTTATTGAGTCTAGTTTCAGGATAAACAAACATCAGAGTCATATAAATTTTTCACAGAGAGATATATGGTTCGTAGTAAACAAAGGTCAGTCCAGCCAAGTCCTGAAACAGGGGTAAATTTAACTAATAAACTGTACTAATTGGCCCAACCAAAAATTCTAGAAAACATTAATAAATAGATATATGAGTCTAAATTTAAGGAAAATTTACGGATCTTGATTTTAAGTTTTGTAACTCGAGATATGATTTTTCTTGTAACTGTGACGCAGGTAACTAGAAAGCTATGAATGTAGAAACAAATGATTCGAAGTTCTTAATTTGATAAATTATGTTCGGTAACACCTCAAGCTCGACTCCGGTGACGGTCTCGGGCGTGGGGGCGTTACATGTTTTAAATGTGGAAGTTAGTAGTTGAAATGGTTGAGGATAGAAGGCATAAATGTGTATGAAATAACATGCTTTGGTTGCTTATATATGTATAAAATGGTGCAAATATGATGTGGTTTAGGTATGCTTGTGGAAGGTGAGAAATGTGGATTTTACCAAGCCTATTTTCACTCCACACGGCTGAGCACAAGGGCGTGTGGCTCAACTGTGTGTGACATATGGCCTTGGTACACGGCCGTGTGTGGTACACGGCCGTGTGTCTCCTGGGATACCCTTTCAAATTAAGTTAGTATACCCTACAGGTTTGGCACGACCTAGACACACAGAAGTGTCTACTGGCTATGTGTGGCACACGAACTGGCACATGGGCATGTGGCCCAAGTTAGTAACTCCTCCAGTTTTCCCACGGCCATGGCACATAGGCGTGTCTCCGGCCGTATGGTGCAAGTTAGTATGTATGCCCTGTTTTCACACGGCCTGTGACACGGGCGTGTCGGTGGCCGTGTAAAGCAAATGGCCTGTTCACACGGGTGTGTAACCTTGTAATGTTTGAAAATTTTATATGTTCCTTAAAGTTTGCAAATGTTATCGGTTTAGTCCCGGGCCACTTCTAAGCATGTTTTAAGGTCTCGTAGAGCCTTATAAGGGACAATAAGAATGATTTAAATGGATTTTCATTATAAATGCATAAATGTATGTTAATGAGGTGTATTATTCGGTAATGCCTCGTAACCCTATTTTGACGATGGATACGGGTTAGGGGTGTTACAATAATAATAAAACAAACAAACAAAACATTATCTTCTTCTTTTTCATCATTTCCTTGACCAAAACCATGGAAGGAAAATCTTGAAGCATTTGGTTCATTTGCCCTTGCATATCAAGAAACGGATCAGTTGGTTGATTGATAAACCGTAATTCATACATATTTCTATCCCATGCTTAGCACATTTTATGGATGATTTTTCCTTAAAATTGGCGAATTCGATGCTCCTAATGCCTTAATTTCATGTTTTATACTTAGGTGAGCATAGGAGAGTGAAAGGAACAAGAAACGGGCCAAAAATGGAGAAAATGGGCCAACGTACGAAATCAACACTGCCTAGACTTCCTCACACGGGCAGACCACACGGCCGTGTCAATTTGGCAAGATTGAAGCACAACTCACACGGGTGGACCACACGCCCGTGCCTATTTAACAAGCTTAACCACAGGCTAAAATAATCGCACATGGGCGTGTCCTTGCTGAGCCCAAGTTTAGTCCAATTCGGAAAAGGCCAATTTTGAGGGTTCTTAGGCATTCTAAAGCCTATATATACACGCTAGAGGATGAGGAATAAGGGACGCATAGAGAAGGAAGCAAGGAACTACTCAAGGAAAGCCGATCGATCTATCTTAGAAGCCGGATTCATCATCAAGACTGAAGATCTCCCCTCAAATTCCCTTCAGGAGTTTTGGGTTTTTCTTTACGTTTTGTATTCATTATTCTTCTGAGATGTTTACCTTTTTAGTTATAAACTAAAACCCCTAAATACCTAAGGGGAATGAAACCTAAGACAGATCTTGTTATTATTATCTAAAATGTATGATAAATATTTGACTTGTTCTTAATTATGTGTTCTTAATTCTTGTTTTGATATTCCAGGATATTGTTTCAAGTTAAACTCTTATTCAGAGGAGGAATAGACCTTGTCTAAGAGTACATTTGTCACAATTAAACGGAGTTGATTGCACGCCTAGAGATAGGGTGACAAGATTTTGCCAGATTAGGGTGAAACCTAATAAGGGGATCCATAGATCGAGTTAATGCAACCCTAGGGAGTTAATTAGAAATAGATTTCAATTATTCAACCTAGGGTTAGTTGTTGTTAGTCTCTAGAGGGATAATAATATAACTTAGGGATTTCTACGGATCAAGTCAAATGAATAAATCGTCCGATTCAGAGTCAAATAACAAGTGAAGTCTAGGTGGATTTTTCCTTAGGTATTGTCTTAATCAATCCAGTTTTTCCAAAAGTAATTCCCCAATTCTTTTTTCTGTGAATTCTTAGTTTAGTTAATTAGTTAGTTAAAACAAACCCCATTATTCTTAGGCTAGATAATAAAAAGATAGTCATTACTAGTACTTTTAGTTCATTTGGGTTCGACAATCCAATTTTGCTAAAACTATACTACTGTTCGATAGGTACACTTCTCTTCATCGTGATAATAGTTAGTTTCAAGAACGATTCATTATAAATATTTAAAACCTGTCACGAATATCACGTATCAAGTTTTTGGCGCCGTTGCCGGGGAACCAAGATATTAGGAACACTTGATTTTTATTGCTTTAGCCATTTACTTTTACTGCAATTTAAATTTTATTCTAATTTTTATTACTAATTCTTCTTTTTCCCTTTTTCTGGCAAGTTCTTATAGTTTATGACTAGAAGAAACCCGTCAGGAACTATAACGCCCCGTACCCGAGACCGTCGCCGGATTCGAACACGAGGTGTTAACAGACTTAATTCATTACTTAAACAGCTCAAACAATTTATTTTTAAAATTTCCAGTTAAACTAGCAATCTGCGTCACAGTCGCTTAAAAATTCATATCTCGAGTTACGAAACTCGAAATCAAATTCCGTCAATTTTACCTAAAACTAGACTCATATATCTATTTACTAATTTGTTTCTAGAATTTTTGGTCAAGCAAATTAGTACAGTTTATTAGTTAAAGTCTCCCCTGTTTCAGGGTTTGACTTCTCTGACCTCTGTGTATTACGAATTAGATATCTCCCTGTACAGAGTTTCAATGACTATACCGTTTGCTTCTAATAAAACTAGACTCAATAAGGAATCTGTACATATAAATTATGACTTCTAATTATCTTTGAAAAATTTATGGTGAATTTCCAAAGTTAGAATAGGGGATCCAGAAATTGCTCTAGCCCTATTTCACAAAAATTTAAACATCTCATAAAATATAACTCATATACCTTTTTTGTTCCATCCATATGAAAATAGACTCATAATTATTCAATTCCATATATTATTCATCATATAATTGAATTTCTACTATTTTTAGTGATTTTTCAAACTCACGTCACTGCTGCTGTCTGAATCTATTTTATGGTAAATTTTACCTATTTCATGGTTTCCATGGATTAGCTAGCAATTTGACATACATAACACCAAATATGATCATGATTAGCCATTCCAATGGCTAATCATTACCAAGCATTTCCATACCACTCAATAACCATATCATAAGACCATATATACAAAATGATTATAATGCTATACATGCCATACTCAAAATATACAAGCCATTATGCCAAGATGGTATACAGATAGTGTGAGCGTGCCTCCGACCGTTTCCGATTTCCGAGCTGGCTTGTCAACACTACAAGGAATGAAAAGGAGGGAGTAAGCATAAATGCTTAGTAAGTTCACATGCAAATAGCAAGTAACATAACTATATAAGCAAACATAAAACATCATTTGCATAATCATCACCGAGACATTCATATCACATTTTCATTTATCATCTTACCATATTGTTGTTATATCGAGTTTTCAACGTGAGGGTTAAGTACATACTTGTTCAAAGTATTCATTTCACAACACTTACCAATAGATCCCTTTCATCTCGAGTATTCCTCCGCTTGAGTAGAATTTTACCCGTTGAACACATCAGAATATAATTCGGATACATGGAAAGTTTGCACATAAGTGCTACATATGTAGCCAAGCTACCATGTAACCCGCCCATAAGCGAACTCAGACTAAACTCAACGAGCTCAGGCGTTCGCATCCATAAGTGAACTCGGACTCAACTCAACGAGTTCGGATGCCTAGTTACATTTCACGAACTCGGACTCAACTCAACGAGTTCGGACATTCGCATCCATAAGTGAACTCGGACTCAACTCAACGAGTTCGGATGCTCAACCATCCTAGTGACATGTCACTTGTATCCTAATCTATTCCTAAGGTTCAAACGGGCTTTTTCCCTCGATCTCACATTTGCCGTCTTCCATGGAATATCGGAACCGATACTCGGTAGCAATTCATATTTATCAAGTAGTAAACATAATTTGCATATTACTCAATATTAACCACAAAGCATATATTTCATAATAAAAATTAGCATATCATATAATTAACATCAATAACTTAAAAATAACAATTATGCTACATTATTTACACATGAACTTACCTCGTATGCAAAAATGGCTACTTTTACCATTTCGTCCACAACTTGGTATTTTCCCTATTTTAGCTCGAATTTTAGTTTTCCTTGCTCTATCATTTAAAATATAGTCTAATTAGGACTCAAATTATTCAAATTGACCCAAAATCATATTTTGGCAAAATTATAGTTTTGCCCCTAAACTTTTGCATATGTACACTTTTGCCCCAAAGCTCGTAAATTAAACTTCAGCCTATTTCCTTATGTTTTATGACATTCTGATCATTTTTCCCTTCTATGGAAACATCAAATTCTCACTCTAACATGTACTTATGACTATTAGGTAGTTTTACCGATTAAGCCCTTTTGCTTGTTTTCACTTAAAACCGAGTAGCACAAGTTGTCTAACATAATTTAAAACCTCATATTATATCATAAAACACCAAAATACACAAATTTCACCTATGGGTATTCTTCCAAATATAAAACCTAGGTTAAATTATTGCTAGAATAAGCTTAATCAAGTTACCGGGACTCTAAAAATGTAAAAATCATTAAAAACGAGGCTAGAACGGACTTACAATCGAGCTTGGAAGCTTGAAAAACCCTAGCCATGGTTTCTCCTTGCTATATTCGGCTATGGGGTTGAAGATGAGCAAAATTGGCTTTTAATTTTGTATTTTAATTCATTTTACCCCTAAATGACCAAAATGGCCTTACTACTAAACTTTCCAAAAATTCCATCCATGTCCAATTTTTGTCCATAGACTTAGAAATTGGTAAAATTGCTATTTAAGACCTCCTAATTAATATTTCAAAACAATTTCATACTAGAAACTTCTAGAATTCAAGTTTTGCAAATTATTCGATTCAGTCCCTAATTTCAATTTAAGCACTTTATGCATAAAATTTCTTCACGAAATTTTCACACAATCATGCAATCATATCATAGACCTTAAAATAATCATAAAATAATAATTTCTATCTCAGATTTTGTGGTCACGAAACCACTATTCCGACTAGGCCCAAAATCAGGATATTACAGGAACATTACTTTTTGACAGTGAGATCGATCGCACAGTTCGCAGAAACCAAAGAGAAATAAGGCGATGCTTAAGATACACAGAGAACGAGCAAGAGGATGATATTCAAACCACAACCGAGGAGATGGCTGAAAACCAAGAAAATCTGCTACCTCCTGTAATTGTTGTTAATCAAAATCCTGCTCCGCGCACTATGTATGATTATGCTAAACCTAATTTAACAGGAACTGAGTCAAGTATAGTTAGACCTGCTATTGCTGCAAATAATTTTGAACTGAAACCTAACACAATTCAAATGATACAACAGTTTTTTCAGTTTGATGGTTTACAGGGCGAGGATCCCAACGCTCACTTGGCAAATTTCCTAGAATTTTGCGATACCTTTAAAATTAATGGTGTTTCTGATGACGCCATTCACTTCGGTTGTTTCCCTTTTCGTTAAGGAATAAGGCTAAACAATGGTTGAACTCGTTACCACAAGGGTCAATCACTACTTGGGAACAAATGACCAAAAATTTTTTATTAAAATATTTTCCACCGGCTAAAACATCCAAATTACGTAATGATATCTCTTCTTTTGTGCAGATGGATTTAGAAACACTCTACGATGCATGGGAGAGATACAAGGACCTTTTGAGAAGGTGCCCTCACCATGGGTTACCGCTTTGGCTACAGGTTCAAACGTTCCATAATGGCCTGAGTCCTTCGACTCAACAGATGATTGATGCAGCCGCTGGAGGAACTATCAATAATAAGACACCTGAGGTGGCTTACGAATTTATAGAGGAGATGTCACTGAATAACTATCAGTGGCAAGTTATGAGAACAAAGCTGACAAAAGCAGCCAGTGTTTTCAACCTCGACGCAGTTACTATGCTATCTAACCAAGTAGAACTCTTAAATAAAAAGATTGATGATTTGTGTGGTTCTACTCAAGTACATCCAGTGATAAGGTGCGATTCGAATGGAGGAGGAGCATGCACAGAATATCAACCCTTCAACCCTAGCATTGAGGAGAAACAAGTCTAATAAATGGGTAACAATAACTCTAGATCCCAAAATAACCCATATAGTAACAATTATAATGCAAGTTGGAGGAACCATCCCAATTTCCCGTGGGGCGGTCAAAGAAATCAAAGGCCACAACATCCTCCGGGTTTTCAACAACCACCTTACCAGCAAGAAAAGAAGTTGAACCTTGAGGAGATGCTAACCAAATTCATCTCAGTGTCAGAAACTCGTTTTCAGAATACCGAGACGACACTCAAAAATCAACAAGCATCAATCTAGAGGCTCGAAACTCAGATTGGACAGCTCACCAAGTTGATTTCCAGACGACCACAAGGTAGCCTGCCAAGCAACACTGAATCTAACCCAAGGGAGCAACTCAACGCAATTGCCATTCAAGATGAGGAAGGGTAGTGGCAAAACTAAGGCCAGAACCAATGGTAAGCGAAGGTAAGAATAAGGTAGGCCAAAATGAACAAAAATCGATAAGTACAGAATATAAACCTTGTGTGCCATACCTCGATCCGACAAGGAAAGACCGCTCAGACGAACAATTTGGTAAATTCCTTAAACTCTTAAAGAAACTACATATTAACCTACCATTTATTGAAGCACTTTTGCAGATGCCAAACACAGTCAAATTTTTAAAGGAGCTTCTAGCAAATAAATGAAAGTTAGATGAAAGGTCGCATGTGGAGCTGAATGCGGTTTGCTCAACCATTCTTCAGAATAAGCTACCCAACAAACTAAAAGATCGAGGGAGTTTTACGATTCCTTGTTTAATTTGTAGTTTAGATGTAAAAAATACGTTGGTTGATCTAGGGGCTAGTATTAATGTTATGCCTTACAAATTGTTTAAGCAACTAGGTCTAGGGAAACCCAAACAGACTAGGATGAGCATTCAATTAGCAGATAAAACTATAAGATTTCCTAGGGGTATTATTGAAGATGTGCTAGTTAAAATCGATAAATTTATATTTCCCGTTGACTTCGTTATTCTAGACATAAAGGAGGATAGCAACACTCCTTTGATTTTAGGAAGGCCCTTTTTGACAACTACTAGAACAATTATTGACGTTGGCACAGGTGAACTCACACTTCGTGTAGGAGACGAAACAATCAACCTTGAAGCTCCTAACCCGAACAACACATCTAAAATTGAAGGTGATTGTACAAATTGTTCTACTAAGACTGATCATACAGTGCAACCTATTTTGTAGGAAATAAGTTCGAAGGTTACAAATCGAGGAGATAGATGAATGACTTACATTTAAACCAAGGAAACACGATGAACCAAAACTACGCCAGAACGATCTCAATACCTCACCAAATCAACTTAAGGTTGGAGATAAAGTTTTATTAGATGCCGTAGATCATCACATTGACACTACCAAACCGAATGAATAAATTCCTCTTATGGTACTTAGCATTTTCTCATTCGGTACAGTCGAGGTAAGTCATCCCAAATTCGGCACTTTTAAGGTAAACAATACTCGCCTAAAACCTTATTTTGATGAGATTCACAGCAGGAATGAGTAGTATAAACTCCTCAAACCACCATGACCATTCAATGGAGAGGTAAGTTGAGCTTAGACTATAAATAAGCGCTTTTCGGGAGGCAACCCGAGCACTAAAAATGTGACAGCCCAAAATTGACCCTAGTCGGGAAGTGGTTTCGGGACCACAAGACCGAGTCGTAAAAATAATTACTTGCTATATTCTATGCTTATTATGTGTGAACATGAGTATGTGGAAGTTTCACTCCTTAATTTTACCAATTGCATGAGAAATTATTAATTGGGATCAATTTGAGACATTGTAAAAATATGATAGTCTAATTCAAATGGTCTATTAGTGCATGTACCAAAAAGAGTGGTTTTGCATGTCAAATTGCCCAAAAGATGATGGGTGGCCGGCCAAGGAGTGATGGTGCTCCACTTATTCCAATTTATTATGTTTTGTTTAGTTAACAAATGACTTAAAATAATTATAATAAAATGGAATAAAAGAGAAAAAAGGAAGAGGAGTGTTCATACTCTTCTCCACCTTGCCAAAACCGAAACCAAAGAAGAGAAAAAGGAAAATTCTCCTTTAGGCAATTCGGCACTACATCTTGCTAGTAGGAGGTAAGTTTTGAAGTGTTAGTTAAATCTTCTTATATGTTTTAGTCAATTTGTGAATGTATTTTGACAATATTAAGAAGGATTCAAACTTTTATGATGGTTGGACACTAAACCGTGTATCAAAGTACTAGAATTAGTAGTTGTTTACATGTATTATTGAATGAGTAGAAGATAGAAAGGGGGTTTAGATGGAAGGTTCATTTGATTTATTTTTGTCCTTGTATGAGAAGAGGTTCATTGTTAAGGCCGAATGAGCATGCTAGATTAGTTGAAAAAAAAATGTTCATGCTATGAGGTAATTTGAATAATTGACCGAAACATGGAAGGAAGGGCAAGATTTATAAATTATGTTTTAGGGTGAAAGGTATAATGAAAGTTGTATTAAGTTTAATGTGCATACTTTGGTCTAAGTGTGGAGGAGTATTCGGCTAAGATAGTTGAATGTGGGTGTTGCCGATTTTTAAATGTAGATTATGGGAGTAGCTATAATGGGCATTAAGATGTTGAACTTAAGAAATTAGAAGTAAATGAACTTGATAGTATTTAAGAGATAGAGGTGATAGATTAATGTTGCACATTCGGCTATGGTTAGGCATGTTGATGACCTTATCTTGATTTAGATAATTAGGCATAAAAGGGTGGTAAAGGGGATGGAATTGTTGAATGATTAGTTGGGTAACAAAAGAGGCATTCGGCCATCTCTTGAGAGCTTGTGTGATGTTGGGTTTAAAATTAGCAAAGGTAACTTACCTAATGCATGTGCATGTGTGATTAGATTTTTTTTGATGACATGATAGTTGCATGAGGTTATTAGCCGAATATACTAACATACATATACATGTGAAATTGGATTGTAAATATTTAGCAAGGTGGTTAAACTAGTTAAATTATTGATTTAGCTCAAGGAGTTAAAGGAGGTGAATCGAGCAAAGGCAAAGAAAAGGTTATCGAGTAGCCGAGTTGGAACC
The DNA here is from genome assembly GCF_007990345.1 of Gossypium hirsutum. Classification (NCBI taxonomy): domain Eukaryota; kingdom Viridiplantae; phylum Streptophyta; class Magnoliopsida; order Malvales; family Malvaceae; genus Gossypium; species Gossypium hirsutum. The sequence goes on from NC_053429.1 coordinate 39,443,887, forward strand.
GTCTTACCCAACACGAGGTAAGTCACTAAGCATGTAGTTGGTATTATTTCAATGGTCATAATGTTATGTATTGATGCTGAATGGAATGAATAAATGTACATATATATATGCATGTACGTATGTGATGATGAAATTGTTGAATGAAAGAAAAGAGGTAAGATGTAATGAGTTGTTGATCTCGGCACTAAACGTGCGGGATAACCATTTATGACCATGAGATTGGCGCTAAGTGCGCGGGATTAAATTGTACAGCACTAAGTGTGCGATTCGACTATGTTGCACTAAGTGTGCGAAATGAATATGATGCACTAAGTGTGCGAATTGACCATGCGGCACTAAGTGTGCGAGTCTGACTATGTAGCACTAAGTGTGCGATTTGATTACGTGGCACTAAGTGTGCGAGTTGATTATATAGCACTGAGTGTGCGGGCTCAATATACATTCGTGAATCATTATGGACACTATGTGTGCGACACTATTGAGTCGATCGCGGACAGCGGATCGGGTAAGTGTCTTGAGTACATGGCTAATATGTGCTATGCTTATACTTGGTGTTGAGCTCGGTAAGTTGAACCTATGTGACAACTATACTTGAAGTCACGTACATAAAAATTTATCGTAGGATGGGTGAAAGGCCGTTTTGTTGTTTGATTGTAACGAAAATAAATTGATTTATGAAAATGCTTCAATGTCCTATTGATGAGTATATGAATTGTGAATGCATGAATTGATATGAAATTGAATCGATAGGTTGGAGGAACTATGGCATGGTTCGGTATGGATGGAGTAAATTGTCTCATTCCATTTTGTTCCTCTTGTGATAATGTTATTGATGTATAGTAGAGCATTGGTTATGACTTACTGAGTTATAAACTCACCCGGTGTTTCCTTGTCACCCATTATAGGTTGCTTGGACTCATCAATTTTTGCGGGGTCGGGCCGTCATCGAAGTCATCACACCGGATAGCAAGTTTTGGTACTTTCTTCTTAGTGTGCTTAGAAGATCATTTGGCATGTATAAGCTAGTACGTTGTGTTAGAATTATGGCATGTAAACTTTAAGCCATGCGAAAATGGCACGAATGTTCGATTGAGTTGGATCAAGGGTAGGCATGAAATGGACCTAGTTACTTTCGTAACAGATGCTGGCAGCAGCAGTGTCATGAGATTGAAAAATCACTAAAAATAGTAGGAGTGGAATTAATTGATGAATAAATTATGTAATCGAAGCTCGATGAGTCTGCTTTCATGAGGAAGTAACGAAAAGATCATATGGGCAGTATATTAAGAGATAATCAGATTTTTGTGGGACAGGGCCAGAACGGTTTCTGGATTCCCTGCTCCGACTTTGGAAATTCATTATAAATTAACCAGAGATAATTAGGGGTCGTACCATATATGTACAGATTCCTCTCTGAGTCTAGTTTTCATAGAAACAAACGGCACCAGTATTGAAGCCCCGTGCAGGGAGATATTCAAGTCGTAATGGGCAAAGGTCAGTGTAGTCGACCCCTGCAACTTGGGGAACTTTGACTAATAAACTGTACTAATTGGCCTGACCAAAAATTCTAGAAAAAAATACATAGATGGGCACATGAGTCTAGTTTCTGGGAAAAATTACAAAACTGATTTTCGATTTACGAAACTCAAGATATGATTTTTAAAACGACTAGTACACAGATTGGGCAGTGTCTGGAAAATAAATTTTGTAAGGGGTTAAAGCCAGTTAACACCTCGTGTTCGACTCCGGTGTTGGTTTCGGGTTCGGGGTGTTACATTTTATTGGTATTAGAGCTATGGTTTAGTCGGTTCTAGGACTACCATAGCACGTATGAGTCTAGCTATACATGCCATAATGTTAATGTTTAAAAGGGTGATGACTTCTGACGGTTGAAATGTTTTTGTCTTGATTAGTAAATGGATCCCGGTGAGGAAAGAACCCTAGCGGATGACGTTGAGAGCGTAGCGGCTGCTCCTGCACAAGGGACGCCACCTGTTGAACCTCAGTCATCTGCGAATAATCAAGGTGAGGGGGCTAAACAAGCCTTCTTTACCATGATGAATGAGTGGGTCGCGCAGTATGCCCGAGCCAACCCGGCTGTCAACAATTCCCAAATTTGAATAATCCACCCCAAGAGCCTGCAATGCCATCAGTCGCTGATCTTGTGAGGCTGAGTAAGCCACCGGTAGACTTGATTAGGAAGCGTGGGGCCGAGGAGTTCAAGGCCATAGTAACTGATGATGCCGAAAGGGCTGAGTTCTGGCTTGATAACACCATTCGGGTGTTCGATGAATTGTCATGCACACCCGATGAATGTCTAAAATGTGCTGTATCTCTGTTGCGAGACTCAGCCTACTATTGGTGGAGGACCTTGATTTCCATAGTCCCGAACGAGCGAGTAACTTGGGACTTCTTTCAAACGGAATTCCGGAAGAAATTTATTAGCCAGCGGTTCATTGATCAGAAGCGTAAGGAGTTCTTGGAACTCAAGCAAGGCCGTATGACTGTATCTGAATACGAACATGAATTCGTAAGACTTAGTAGGTATGCCCGGGAGTGTGTAGCTGATGAGGTTGCTATGTGCAAAAGATTCGAGGAAGGATTGAATGAAGATTTAAAGCTACTAATGGGTATTTTGGAAATAAAGGAATTCGTAACACTAGTCGAACGAGCCTGCAAGGCGGAGGAACTTGGAAAGGAGAAGAGGAAGGCTGAATTTGAAGCTAGGGATTATCGTAAAAGATCGACGGGTAAAGCTCCGTTCTCAGCTGTAAAGAAGTTCAAGGAGGACATTAATAAGTCGAGGGCGACTGCGGGAATTTCCATCAGGGCAAGACCATCGATGGGCTCCCGAGCTACTTCGGTAGCTAGTGTGGGCAATAATCGTCACGAGAAACCTGAATGTCCCCAATGTGGAAGACGACACCTAGGTGAATGTTGGGGCAAGTCTACTAGCAGGGCCTGTTACGGGTGCGGTTCGAAGGACCATCTCATTAGAGATTGCACGGAGCTGGATGAGAAGAATAAGATTCAAGGTGCAAGACCTAGTGGACTGACATCTAGAGGTAGACCACCGAGAATTTTTGGAGGCAGGGGTGGTAGTCAGAGGGGGCTTCTGATACGGCCGATCGCGCCGAGAACCGTGCTCCTGCTAGAGCATATGCCATTCGCGCACGAGAGGAGGCATCCTCCCCCGACGTCATCACTGGTACCTTCACTCTCTTTGATACTAATGTGATTGCATTGATTGACCCTGGTTCTACTCATTCATATGTATGCGAAACCTTAGCAACCAGTAAGACTCTACCTGTTGAGTCTACTGAGCTCGTAATTCGAGTATCAAACCCTTTGGGCCAATGCGTACTTGTTGATAAAGTGTGTAAGAGATGCCCTCTAATAATCCGAGAATCCTGTTTTCCAGCCGATTTGATGCTTTTGCCGTTCGACGAGTTTGATGTTATTCTTGGTTTGGATTGGTTAACCGCGCATGATGCGGTTGTAAATTGCAAAAGCAAGACTATCGACTTGAGGTGCGCAAATAACGAAATAATCCGAGTTGAGTCTGCGGACTTAAGGGGGTTGCCAGCTGTAATATCAGCAATGTCGGCCCAGAAATATGTAAGGAAAGGGTGCGAAGCATACCTCGCGTATGTACTTGATGACAAGGAGTTAGAAAAGAAACCCGAATCGGTGCCGGTGGTCTGTGAATACCCGGATGTTTTTCCTGAAGAGTTACCGAGTTTGCCACCTGTTCGGGAGGTAGAGTTTGGTATTGAGCTTGTACCTGGAACTACGCCTAATTCGATCGCTCCATATCGTATGGCACTAACCGAGTTGAAAGAGTTGAAAGCTCAGTTGCAAGAATTGACGGATAGAGGTTTCGCTCGACCGAGTTTCTGACCTTGGGGTGCACCAGTATTGTTCGTGAAAAAGAAGGACGGAACCATGAGGTTGTGCATTGATTATCGTCAACTGAATAAAGTGACGATAAAGAATAAGTATCCGTTACCGCGTATTGATGATCTGTTCGATCAATTAAAGGGAGCATCGGTGTTTTCAAAGATAGATTTGAGATCGGGTTATTATCAGTTGCGGATTCGAGATTCGGACGTACCCAAAACTGCTTTCAGAACGAGGTACGGTCACTACGAGTTCTTAGTGATGCCGTTTGGGCTCACTAATGCCCCTGCGGTGTTTATGGATTTGATGAATCGGATCTTCAGGCCGTATTTGGATCGGTTCGTAGTTGTGTTTATTGATGACATCTTGGTCTATTCAAGAGATGAGACCGAACATGCTGAGCATCTGAGGCAAGTGTTGCAAATTTTGCGGGATAAGCAGTTATATGCTAAGTTCAGTAAGTGTGAGTTCTGGTTAAGAGAGGTTAGCTTCTTGGGTCATGTGGTATCCGCATCGGGTATTCGAGTTGACCCGAGCAAAATTTCAGCCATACTTAACTGGAAGCCTCCGAGAAATGTTACCGAAGTCCGGAGCTTTCTAGGGCTCGCCGGTTATTACCGACGATTTGTCAAAGGTTTCTCGATGATAGCCACACCAATGACGAAGCTACTTCAGAAGGATGTTAAGTTCGAATGGACGGAGAAATGTCAGAAAAGCTTCGATCAACTGAAAACTCATCTGACTGAAGCTCCAATTTTGGTGCAACCCGAATCGGGTAAAGAGTTTGTCGTTTATAGTGACGCATCCCTACTTGGGTTGGGTTGCGTATTGATGCAAGAAGGTCGAGTTGTGGCCTATGCGTCAAGACAATTGAAGCCACACGAGAGAAATTATCCGACCCATGATCTCGAACTAGCCGCCATTGTGTTTGCACTAAAAATATGGCGACATTATTTGTTTGGCGAGAAGTGCCATGTGTTTTCGGATCACAAAAGTCTCAAATATTTGATGACTCAACGAGACTTGAATCTGCGACAAAGACGTTGGCTTGAGTTGTTGAAGGATTACGAGCTTGTCATTGATTACCACCCGGGAAAGGCTAATGTGGTTGCGGACGCCTTAAGCCGGAAATCACTGTTTGCTTTGCGAGCGATGAATGTACACTTGTCTGTTCTACCTGACAATGTGTTAGCAGCTGAATTAAAAGCCAAACCATTATTGACTCATCAAATTCGTGAAGCTCAGAAAGTTGATGATGAATTGGTTGCAAAGCGAGCTGAGTGTGTTCCGAACAAGGAATCGGAGTTTCAGATTGATGATGATGGTTGTTTGAGGTTTAGAAGTCATTTGTGCGTTCCAAGGAATTCGGAACTCATTCCGATGATACTGAACGAAGCCCATTGTAGCCGAATGTCAATTCACCCGGGGAGCACGAAAATGTACAACGACTTGAAACGTCGGTTTTGGTGGCATGGTATGAAGCGAGACATCTCCGACTTTGTTTCGAGATGTTTAATATGTCAACAAGTGAAAGCGGAACATCAAGTGCCTTCAGGATTACTTCAGCCGATCATGATACCCGAGTGGAAATGGGACCGAGTCACAATGGACTTTGTGTCCGGACTGCCATTGTCCGCAAGTAAGAAGGATGCGATTTGGGTTGTCGTTGATAGGCTGACTAAGTCGGCTCACTTTATCCCCGTACGTACGGATTTTCATTGGATAAACTAGCCGAATTGTATGTTACTCAGATTGTGAGATTACATGGAGTACCTATTTCTATCGTGTCGGATAGAGATCCGAGATTCACCTCGCGATTTTGGAAGAAATTGCAAGAAGCTTTGGGTACCAAGCTGCATTTTAGCACCGCTTTTCATCCACAAACCGATGGTCAATCCGAGCGGATAATTCAGATACTTGAGGATATGTTGAGATGTTGCATCCTCGAGTTTAGTGGTACATGGGAACGGTATTTACCCTTGATCGAATTCGCTTACAACAATAGTTTCCAATCAAGTATTAAGATGGCACCTTACGAGGCTTTGTACGGTCGTAAATGTCGTACGCCATTGTTTTGGACCGAGCTCGGTGAAAGTAAAATTTTCGGAGTTGATTTGATTAGAGATGCCGAACAGAAGGTAAAGGTAATCCGTGAAAGTCTGAAGGTAGCCACAGATCGTCAGAAATCGTATGCGGATCTGAAACGGAAGGACATTGAATATCAAGTGGGAGATAAAGTCTTCCTTAAAGTTTCGCCTTGGAAAAAGGTACTTAGGTTTGGCCGTAAAGGCAAGTTGAGCCCGAGATTCATTGGGCCGTACGAAATCTCTGAACGAGTGGGGCCGGTTGCATATAGATTGATTTTGCCCCCTGAACTTGAAAGGATACACAATGTCTTTCATGTTTCGATGCTTCGACGCTATAGGTCTGATCCTTCACACATAATTAGTCCGTCGGAGGTTGAAATTCGAGCCGATATGAGTTATGAAGAAGAGCCGATGTGTATCCTAGCTCGTGAAGTGAAGGAGTTGCGGAACAAAAGGGTTCCGTTAGTAAAGGTGTTATGGCTCAAACACGGGATCGAGGAAGCTACTTGGGAAACCGAGAGTTCGATGAAAGAACGATACCCAAACCTATTTACCGGTAAGCTTTTCGGGGACGAAAAATTTCTTAAGGGGGGGAGTTGTGACAGCCCAAAATTGACCCTAGTCGGGAAGTGGTTTCGGGACCACAAGACCGAGTCGTAAAAATAATTACTTGCTATATTCTATGCTTATTATGTGTGAACATGAGTATGTGGAAGTTTCACTCCTTAATTTTACCAATTGCATGAGAAATTATTAATTGGGATCAATTTGAGACATTGTAAAAATATGATAGTCTAATTCAAATGGTCTATTAGTGCATGTACCAAAAAGAGTGGTTTTGCATGTCAAATTGCCCAAAAGATGATGGGTGGCCGGCCAAGGAGTGATGGTGCTCCACTTATTCCAATTTATTATGTTTTGTTTAGTTAACAAATGACTTAAAATAATTATAATAAAATGGAATAAAAGAGAAAAAGGGAAGAGGAGTGTTCATACTCTTCTCCACCTTGCCAAAACCGAAACCAAAGAAGAGAAAAAGGAAAATTCTCCTTTAGGCAATTCGGCACTGCATCTTGCTAGTAGGAGGTAAGTTTTGAAGTGTTAGTTAAATCTTCTTATATGTTTTAGTCAATTTGTGAATGTATTTTGACAATATTAAGAAGGATTCAAACTTTTATGATGGTTGGACACTAAACCGTGTATCAAAGTACTAGAATTAGTAGTTGTTTACATGTATTATTGAATGAGTAGAAGATAGAAAGGGGGTTTAGATGGAAGGTTCATTTGATTTATTTTTGTCCTTGTATGAGAAGAGGTTCATTGTTAAGGCCGAATGAGCATGCTAGATTAGTTGAAAAAAAATGTTCATGCTATGAGGTAATTTGAATAATTGACCGAAACATGGAAGGAAGGGCAAGATTTATAAATTATGTTTTAGGGTGAAAGGTATAATGAAAGTTGTATTAAGTTTAATGTGCATACTTTGGTCTAAGTGTGGAGGAGTATTCGGCTAAGATAGTTGAATGTGGGTGTTGCCGATTTTTAAATGTAGATTATGGGAGTAGCTATAATGGGCATTAAGATGTTGAACTTAAGAAATTAGAAGTAAATGAACTTGATAGTATTTAAGAGATAGAGGTGATAGATTAATGTTGCACATTCGGCTATGGTTAGGCATGTTGATGACCTTATCTTGATTTAGATAATTAGGCATAAAAGGGTGGTAAAGGGGATGGAATTGTTGAATGATTAGTTGGGTAACAAAAGAGGCATTCGGCCATCTCTTGAGAGCTTGTGTGATGTTGGGTTTAAAATTAGCAAAGGTAACTTACCTAATGCATGTGCATGTGTGATTAGATTTTTTTTGATGACATGATAGTTGCATGAGGTTATTAGCCGAATATACTAACATACATATACATGTGAAATTGGATTGTAAATATTTAGCAAGGTGGTTAAACTAGTTAAATTATTGATTTAGCTCAAGGAGTTAAAGGAGGTGAATCGAGCAAAGGCAAAGAAAAGGTTATCGAGTAGCCGAGTTGGAACCGTCTTACCCAACACGAGGTAAGTCACTAAGCATGTAGTTGGTATTATTTCAATGGTCATAATGTTATGTATTGATGCTGAATGGAATGAATAAATGTACATATATATATATGCATGTATGTATGTGATGATGAAATTGTTGAATGAAAGAAAAGAGGTAAGATGTAATGAGTTGTTGATCTCGGCACTAAACGTGCGGGATAACCATTTATGACCATGAGATTGGCGCTAAGTGCGCGGGATTAAATTGTACAGCACTAAGTGTGCGATTCGACTATGTTGCACTAAGTGTGCGAAATGAATATGATGCACTAAGTGTGCGAATTGACCATGCGGCACTAAGTGTGCGAGTCTGACTATGTAGCACTAAGTGTGCGATTTGATTACGTGGCACTAAGTGTGCGAGTTGATTATATAGCACTGAGTGTGCGGGCTCAATATACATTCGTGAATCATTATGGACACTATGTGTGCGACACTATTGAGTCGATCGCGGACAGCGGATCGGGTAAGTGTCTTGAGTACATGGCTAATATGTGCTATGCTTATACTTGGTGTTGAGCTCGGTAAGTTGAACCTATGTGACAACTATACTTGAAGTCACGTACATAAAAATTTATCGTAGGATGGGTGAAAGGCCGTTTTGTTGTTTGATTGTAACGAAAATAAATTGATTTATGAAAATGCTTCAATGTCCTATTGATGAGTATATGAATTGTGAATGCATGAATTGATATGAAATTGAATCGATAGGTTGGAGGAACTATGGCATGGTTCGGTATGGATGGAGTAAATTGTCTCATTCCATTTTGTTCCTCTTGTGATAATGTTATTGATGTATAGTAGAGCATTGGTTATGACTTACTGAGTTATAAACTCACCCGGTGTTTCCTTGTCACCCATTATAGGTTGCTTGGACTCATCAATTTTTGCGGGGTCGGGCCGTCATCGAAGTCATCACACCGGATAGCAAGTTTTGGTACTTTCTTCTTAGTGTGCTTAGAAGATCATTTGGCATGTATAAGCTAGTACGTTGTGTTAGAATTATGGCATGTAAACTTTAAGCCATGCGAAAATGGCACGAATGTTCGATTGAGTTGGATCAAGGGTAGGCATGAAATGGACCTAGTTACTTTCGTAACAGATGCTGGCAGCAGCAGTGTCATGAGATTGAAAAATCACTAAAAATAGTAGGAGTGGAATTAATTGATGAATAAATTATGTAATCGAAGCTCGATGAGTCTGCTTTCATGAGGAAGTAACGAAAAGATCATATGGGCAGTATATTAAGAGATAATCAGATTTTTGTGGGACAGGGCCAGAACGGTTTCTGGATTCCCTGCTCCGACTTTGGAAATTCATTATAAATTAACCAGAGATAATTAGGGGTCGTACCATATATGTACAGATTCCTCTCTGAGTCTAGTTTTCATAGAAACAAACGGCACCAGTATTGAAGCCCCGTGCAGGGAGATATTCAAGTCGTAATGGGCAAAGGTCAGTGTAGTCGACCCCTGCAACTTGGGGAACTTTGACTAATAAACTGTACTAATTGGCCTGACCAAAAATTCTAGAAAAAAATACATAGATGGGCACATGAGTCTAGTTTCTGGGAAAAATTACGAAACTGATTTTCGAGTTACGAAACTCAAGATATGATTTTTAAAACGACTAGTACACAGATTGGGCAGTGTCTGGAAAATAAATTTTGTAAGGGGTTAAAGCCAGTTAACACCTCGTGTTCGACTCCGGTGTTGGTTTCGGGTTCGGGGTGTTACAAAAAATATTACATTCTTTAAATTTTAGTTTTTAAAATCTAACATACTAACCAAATCATTGAACACAGGCTTTTCAGAACCACACGACCAGGCACACGGATGTGCTGTAGGCTGTGCACATACCACGAATGCAACACGGCCGTGCGATATGACTGTGTGAAAATAGGGCAAAAAAATTTCTTCCCCAACACGGGATGCGATAAGTAGCCACGGCTGTGCGACATGGCCATGGGCGAAACTGCCAAAATAACATGGGCGTGCAACACGTCCGTGTTTTGAAACCGTGGGTGAACCTATCAATTTAACACGGGCGTGCGCCTACATACACGGGCGTGGGAGAAGCGAACGGAGATTGACACGGCCATGCAACATGGCTGTATACAACAATGCGCCTAATTTCGAAAACTACGAAACGCACGGGTTGAGATTATAGCACACAGGTGTGCCCCACGGCCGTGTGCCCTAATTTCTCTATAAGCACCTATTATTTATTTTATTCTATTTTTATCTGTATATTTTAAAATTATTTTTTTATTTATTTCCTTTTAATACTATTTTATCCTGAGTTTTTACAATTTTTATTCTTCGGCTATTTCACTACGAGTAATTATGCTTCAGTACACCTCTTATAGAGTTCCTAGTTTTATCACAGTCATAAAGAGCTCCTAAACTCATCATCACTTAGGAACTAAAAACTCTACCGGGAAAGGTTCTTCACAACTGCCATGTCCTGCTCGACCATTACCATAGCTACCACCAAATATAATATTCTTCTGGCACATGACTTATGGACTAATGAACCTCTACCACCACCGGAGTATCCTCCTCCACTCTCACGCCGATTACTCTCCAAAACACCAATTCAAGGAGTTCATTCATCATTCAGGAAGTTTCACTTCTCTCCCTATCTTATGATTATAAATCTATCCTTTTCACTATATCTACCTTTGTACATTGAGGGCAATATACATCTTAAGTGTGGGGGGGTCTTTTATATCAGAAAAATCCATGAATTTTGTTTTATTCTCATGCGATCTTCTCATATCATTATTAGAATGAATTCTAATTAGTCTAAAATGTTTATTGATATATCTTGAATTAAAACATAGGCATTTCTGCATTGATTGTTTAAACTTTAAGACATTAGGGAATCAAGCATGATAAGTTGATTTTTGAAGAATTAAAAACTTTTAGGTTGTTTCCCCAAGTTTAGGTATTACCTTGAGTTGGAATTCACAAGTTTAAACATCAAAAAGCCATAATTGTTGTGAGATTTTGAGCCTTTAGAGCATCTATTATTTCTTTCATGCTCACTTTCATTATGAGTGCGTCAGTATTGAATTGTTATTCTAGAACTTGCTTGATTATGCATGTCAAGACCACACCATTTGATTTGATATGTCAAAATGATAAAGGCACTTAGGTTTAACCCACTCACTCCATAAAAGCCTACCTTCACAATTAACCCTTAGTGAACCCCCTTGAGCCTAACAACCCATTCATTAATTTACCCTCAATATTAACCCATAACTCATTATTGTTGAAATCCCCTAAATTAATTCGATCCCTATTTTTGTCGAGATTTGGTTGGAATAGTTGCTTAGCTATGTTTTATTCTATTTTGTAGTTTGACTTGTTCTTAATAAATAAATAAATAAATAAATAAATACATGTATACATATTAGTAGTAGTGATCTTCTGAGCCAAAGAAGTTAAAGTCCATATTCTGAGAAAGAGCTTTGTTGTACGCAATTGATGATTAGTCATTTTTCTAGTTAGGCAATTTTTCAATTCAATCTCGATTCTAACCTTTTCTTTCAACTTGTGACCACACCCTCTAACCAAAGCCACGTTACAACCCTCTAAAGACCTTTTGATTGATGTTTCATCCCAATTTATAGTGGTAGAGATTTGATTTTCGTGCAAGCCTATGGTAATGACTTTTCATTATTGACTATTGAGTGCTTCATTTATTGTCCTTAAATACCTTGAGTGATTTGAGTGAATCTTTAGTGAGGATGTGAAACTCTGTGATATTTTGAATCAAAGGTAATTACTTAGACGAAGGGAGACACCTATGTTTTCATGATAAAATACTCAACTTGGAATGTTTGAAACTTTGATGTTCTTTTAGTTGAATTTTCAATGTATGATTACCTATGGATTATTTTGAGATATTATCGATAGAAATTATAAGTTGAGAAGAATTTATTTTGATTATGAGTTGAGGATTTTGCTTGAGGACAAGAAAATGCTTAAATATGGGGGTATTTGATAAACCGTAATTCATACATATTTCTATCCCATGCTTAGCACATTTTATGGATGATTTTTCCTTAAAATTGGTGAATTCGATGCTCCTAATGCCTTAATTTCATGTTTTATACTTAGGTGAGCATAGGAGAGTGAAAGGAACGAGAAACGGGCCAAAAACGGAGAAAATGGGCCAATGTACGAAATTAACACGGCCTGGACTTCCTTACACGGGCAGACCACACGGCCGTGTCAATTTGGTAGAATCGAAGCACGACTCACACGGGTGGACCACATGCCCGTGCCTATTTAACAGGCTTAACCACAGGCTAAAATAATCGCACACGGGCGTGTCCTTGCAGAGCCCAAGTTTAGTCCAATTCGGAAAAAGCCAATTTTGAAGGTTCTTAGGCATTCTAAAGCCTATATATACACGCTAGAGGATGAGGAATAAGGGACGCACAGAGAAGGAAGCAGGGAACTGCTCAAGGAAAGCCGATCGATCCATCTCAGAAGCTGGATTCATCATCAAGACTGAAGATCTCCCCTCTATTTCCCTTCAGGAGTTTTGGGTTTTTCTTTATGTTTTGTATTCATTATTCTTCTGAGATGTTTACCTTTTTAGTTATAAACTAAAACCCCTAAATACCTAAGGGGAATGAAACCTAAGACAGATCTTGTTATTATTATCTAAAATGTATGATAAATATTTGACTTGTTCTTAATTATGTGTTCTTAATTCTTGTTTTGATACTCCAGGATATTGTTTCAAGTTAAACTCTTATTCAGAGGAGGAATAGACCTTGTCTAAGAGTACATTTGTCATAATTAAACGGAGTTGATTGCATGCCTAGAGATAGGGTGACAAGATTTTGCCAGATTAGGGTGAAACCTAATAAGGGGATCCATAGATTGAGTTAATGTAACCTTAGGGAGTTAATTAGAAATAGATTTCAATTATTCAACCTAGGGTTAGACGTTGTTAGTCTCGAGAGGGATAATAATATAACTTAGGGATTTCTACGGATCAAGTCAAATGAATAAATCGTCCGATTCAGAGTCAAATAAGAAGTGAAGTCTAGGTGGATTTTTCCTTAGGTATTGTCTTAATTAATCGAGTTTTTCCAAAAGTAATTCCCCAATTCTATTTTCTGTGAATTCTTAGTTTAGTTAATTAGTTAGTTAAAACAGACCCCATTATTCTTAGGCTAGATAATAAAAAGACAGTCATTATTAGTACTTTTAGTTCATTTGGGTTTGACAATCCGGTCTTGCTAAAACTATACTACTGTTCGATAGGTACACTTGCATTCATCGTGATAATAGTTAGTTTCAAGAACGATTAATTATAAATATTTAAAACCTGTCACGAATATCATGTATCATTGATAATGCAGGAAAGGAAAATTCGTCAAGTAGTCGTCTTTGAGTTTTGATAGCTACCTTACCATGGTAAGCTCATATTAGATTTTGTTATGACTATTGATATTTTAAATTAAAGTTGTATATATGTAAATAGGGCTTTGGTATATTCATGTTGGTGATCATTTGGTTATGTTTTGTGACATTTGAATTATGAAAGATGTGTATTGATGTAAATCCTTAATGATATTTTGGTTGGTTTGACATTTGATGGCATAGGTGTGCTTGAAACTTAATGCATTGTTGGTTTGTTGAATTGCTACATACATAATAGGTTAATTAGTGAAATTAAATTGGTGATAAATTTGCATTAAAAGGCTTGGTATAAATGGTTGATTATAATATATGTTAGTTGGAAATTATTGGATGATTTAATAAGGTTAATATGTTGATTATGTCTTGTTTTGGATGGTTGTTGTTTATGTTGAAATGTGGTGCTAATGAAGGCATATTGTTTAGGAACTAGGTAGAATTTGAAATTGAAATATTTTGGCATGTTTGGGTACACTTTGAATAGGTTAACGTGATGGTAACTGTATGGCTTGATGTCTAAGAAATTTTAGGTGAATTGGCTTGTGTTAGAAGGTAATTGCAGCACACACGGTCTGCCACATGACCATGTGTCCCACACGGCTGCATGACATGGCCATGTAGCCTTTTTGATTTTTGGTACAGGGTTTTCTTCATAGTGATAGAGAGTTTAATGGCTTGGTGACACTATCGTGTGACCTTGAATTACACACGCACAGAAAGTTACACAGTTTGACCACAAGGACATGTTCTTAAGGTACACGGGCTGAGCTCTATCACATGGCCATGTGACTCCTGTTTTCATTATTTACCTAATTTTTTGAAAAACTTTTAGTTTAGTCCAAATTTATTCTCAATTTGTTATAGCATTGATCATTAATGAAATACTCCGAGCTAATGAACATAGGATAGAGTACGATTGGCATGCCAATAGGTTATATTGCCCGCGGTACGGGGTTGATATGAGTAGTACAGATGATTTCTATAGATTCTCTCTCCATTGGATATGCCGAGGTCCTGCATTTTTTGCGGACTTACATGGAATATTACAGTATTATTTAGTGTGTTGGATGGTTTAACTCATACGAGCAATTGGTGTGCTGGATGGTTTAGCTTATAGGAGCATCTGATGTGCTGGATTATTAACTGTGTACTTGCATCCATTTATCATTCATCGGGATAGGTTTATTGATATCTGATAGTTATTGAACTGTGGAACGGATTGTATTCTAATATTGGGCATTACTCACTTATTGCGAGCTATGATTGACAGGAACTCTGTTCTTTTATCTGGTTATTTGAATTTTTATGTTTAATTCGATAAGATTTATCATTTAATCTACAAACTTACTAAGCTTTATGTAAGCTTACTCATGTCTTGTTTTTTGTCTTGTAGATTACATTTTGTAGACAGGAGATCAGACCAACTCGCAGAATCACACTATTCGAAGGACTCTTTGGTAGATTTTGTAAACATTTTAGTTATATGGCATGTAGTAGGGCATATTATTATGATTGTAATGTTTCCAAGCTATGTGTGGTGTTTTGGTATGTTTGATGTTATGGAATGGTAAACTTATATGGTATGCTTGTTAAACCCAAAGTAGCTTGAGTGTTTGTCCATGGAATGATAAGTATCATGTTTAAGTATGGTATGTTGAGATTGAGATAGATTAGTTGGTGTTTATATTATAACTTGTAGGTGATATGATATGAAATGATAATATTTGGGTATGAACATTATTTTGTATCTTCATGTATGACATATTGGTTTGGTCTTAGATGGTTGAAATTGGTATGTTTTGGTTGTTTTTAGGTGTGGCTATAGTCTTGTAATCATGTGTTATGAATTGGTTTAGGTACCTATATAA